>NC_025704.1:7931242-7958971 GCF_000633955.1 Camelina sativa
TTTTTTTTTTTTTTTTTTTTTTTAACTGGGGATATATATATATTTTTAGTAGATTCAGATCTGATTGACAGAAAGCAAAAAAAAACAGAAGTTACTATTTTGAGAAATTGTCAATGATCGAGAGATTTTTTTTTTTGTTTTAAGATCTAAATTTTAATTTTTTTCCCCCTAATTTTGCGGCAATTTTAATTCTTTGAGCAATTGTGTGCTGAGATCTGACTTTGTGTTGTCTCTTTTGGTTTGGAAACAGAACTAGTTTGTCCGAAACTACTAGTACTACTACTACTACACCGGGGAAATCATCATCACCTGCAACTCCAAGAGTATCAAAATTGACTAGTAGCAGCAGGACCGCAGTCAATAAATCCGATACTAATAATAATAACTCTCCATCTACTACTAGTACTACTCCACATTCACGCCTCTCACTTGATCGCTCTTCCCCACATTCCAAGTCTTCCACTGAGAGACGCTCCCCAAAGGTTCCTACTCCTCCCGAGGTACTACTATACTGCTTGTCTGTGGTGTGCTCTTTATTATCTTGGACCTGCTTAATGTTTTTTTTTTTTTTTTNCATCAGTTTTGTTTTCTAAACAGAAAACTCAATCGCGGATAGTGGTGAAAGGATCAGAAACGCAGAACCGGTTGAGTCAAATCAAAGAAGATTTGAAGAAAGCCAACGAGAGGATAACTTCCTTAGAGAAGGAGAAAGCCAAAGCACTTGATGAACTCAAAGAAGCTAAAAAAGAGGCTGAAGAAGCTGCTTCGAAGCTAGACGACGCTTTAAAAGCTCAGAAGCATGTCGAGGAGAATTCTGAGATCGAGAAGTTTCAGGCTGTTGAGGCAGGGATCGAAGCTGTTCAGAACAGTGAAGAAGAATTAAAGAAAGAGCTTGAGAGTCTCAAGAACCAACATGCTTTAGGTTCCGCTGCTCTTGTTTCTGTTAGACAGGAGCTTGAGAAGATCAACGAAGAACTGGCTTTGGCTAATGATGCTAAGAGTAAGGCCCTGAGCCAAGCTGATGATGCTAGTAAGACTGCTGATATCCATGCTGAGAAAGTTGACATTTTGTCTTCGGAGTTGACTCGGTTGAAAGCTTTGCTTGATTCAACACGAGAAAAGACTGCTATTTCGGAGAACGAGATGGTTGCTAAGCTTGAAGATGAGGTTGTGGTTTTAAAAAGAGATCTTGAGAAAGCGAGAGGTTTCGAAGCAGAGGTTCAAGAAAAAGAGATGATCATCGAGAAGCTTAACGTTGATCTAGAAGCTGCTAAGATGGCAGAGTCTTACGCACAGAACTTGTCTGACGAGTGGCAGAGCAAAGCCAAAGAAGTGGAGGAACAGCTTGTAGAAGCTAACAAGATGGAGAGATCTGCTTCTGTGTCTTTGGAATCTGTGATGAAACAGCTCGAAGGAAGCAATGATAAGTTGCATGACATGGAAACTGAAATCACTGATCTTAAGGAGAAGAT
Source organism: Camelina sativa (assembly GCF_000633955.1). Classification (NCBI taxonomy): domain Eukaryota; kingdom Viridiplantae; phylum Streptophyta; class Magnoliopsida; order Brassicales; family Brassicaceae; genus Camelina; species Camelina sativa. The sequence goes on from NC_025704.1 coordinate 7,932,715, forward strand.
CGTGACATTGGAGTCGACAGTTGCTAGTCAGAAGGAGGATCTTGAGGAATCTGAGCAACGGTTGGGTAGTGCAGAAGAAGAATTATCTAAAGTTGAAAGAGAAGTAGAGAGTTTGAAGAGTGAGCTTGAAACTGTGAAGGAGGAGAAGAATCGGGCTTTAAAGAAGGAGCAAGATGCTACTTCAAGAGTTCAAAGGCTCTCGGAAGAGAAGAGTAAGCTCTTGTCAGATCTAGAGAGCTCAAAAGAGGAAGAGGAGAAGAGTAAGAAAGCAATGGAGAGTTTAGCTTCGGCGTTGCATGAAGTTTCAAGCGAAGGAAGGGAGTTGAAAGAGAAGTTGTTGAGTCAAGGCGATCACGAGTATGAAACACAGATAGAAGACTTGAAGTTGGTGATTAAAGCTACTAACGAGAAGTACGAGAATATGCTTGATGATGCAAGACATGAGATAGATGTTCTTGTTAGTGCAGTCGAACAAACTAAGAAACATTTTGAGAGCTCAAAGAAGGATTGGGAGATGAAAGAAGCCAATTTGGTGAATTACGTGAAGAAAATGGAAGAAGAAGTTGCTTCAATGGGGAAAGAAATGAATAGGTTGGATAATTTGCTGAAGAGAACCGAGGAAGAAGCTGATGCAGCATGGAAGAAAGAAGCTCAGACGAAAGACAGTTTAAAAGAAGTGGAAGAAGAGGTCATTTATCTTCAGGGAACTCTTGGGGAAGCAAAAGCAGAAAGCATGAAGCTAAAGGAGAATCTGTTGGATAAAGAAACTGAGTTTCAAAACGTCATTCATGAAAACGAGGATCTGAGGGCGAAAGAGGATGTTTCTCTGAAGAAGATAGAGGAGTTATCGAAGTTACTCGAGGAAGCAACATTGGCCAAGAAACAACAACCGGAAGAAGAGAATGGCGAGCTCAGTGAGACCGAAAAGNAGCTTCGGCGTTGCATGAAGTTTCAAGCGAAGGAAGGGAGTTGAAAGAGAAGTTGTTGAGTCAAGGCGATCACGAGTATGAAACACAGATAGAAGACTTGAAGTTGGTGATTAAAGCTACTAACGAGAAGTACGAGAATATGCTTGATGATGCAAGACATGAGATAGATGTTCTTGTTAGTGCAGTCGAACAAACTAAGAAACATTTTGAGAGCTCAAAGAAGGATTGGGAGATGAAAGAAGCCAATTTGGTGAATTACGTGAAGAAAATGGAAGAAGAAGTTGCTTCAATGGGGAAAGAAATGAATAGGTTGGATAATTTGCTGAAGAGAACCGAGGAAGAAGCTGATGCAGCATGGAAGAAAGAAGCTCAGACGAAAGACAGTTTAAAAGAAGTGGAAGAAGAGGTCATTTATCTTCAGGGAACTCTTGGGGAAGCAAAAGCAGAAAGCATGAAGCTAAAGGAGAATCTGTTGGATAAAGAAACTGAGTTTCAAAACGTCATTCATGAAAACGAGGATCTGAGGGCGAAAGAGGATGTTTCTCTGAAGAAGATAGAGGAGTTATCGAAGTTACTCGAGGAAGCAACATTGGCCAAGAAACAACAACCGGAAGAAGAGAATGGCGAGCTCAGTGAGACCGAAAAGGACTATGATTTGCTACCAAAAGTGGTTGAGTTTTCTTCTGAGAACGGTCATAGAAGTGTAGAAGAGAAATCTTCTAAAGTAGAAGAAACCCTCAATCACGAAGCTTCTTCTCAAGAGCAGGTCAGCAATGGCAATGGCAATGGAAACAGCAATGGCAACGGTATGGAGGAGAAGGAAGTGAATGGAAAACACGAGGCAGAAACAGAGAAGAAGGAGAAGAAAGAAGAATCACCAGATGATGACAAAGATGATTCTGTTGAAGTTATATTCAAAATGTGGGAAAGTTGCCAAATCGAGAAGAAAGAAGCTTTCCCTGAAAAGAAATCAGAACTAGAGTCTCAAGAGGAAGAAGAAGATTTAAGCAAAATCGATGAAAGCGACAAAACTTCAACAGAGAACATTGATGAAACCGGAAACGCTTTAACCGCAGATCAAGAACAGCTTATGATGGAGAAGAAGATCAAGAAGAAGAAGACTTTACTTGGTAAAGTTGGGAATCTTCTCAAGAAGAAAGCACCCGTAAACCAGAAATAACAAACTCTTCGAGAGGTAAGAAAACAAAAAAAAAAGTAAATCTTATCATGTAAAACATATATCTGTATACCCTTTTTTTTATTTCATCAGTGTTCTTTATATATTATTTGTTGGTTCTTGACCATTCTTTCTTCTTTTCGAACAATGTTTTCACCATCTTTGTTTATAAAGGTTTGCGTTTTTCTTTTATTCCGAAACTTTTATAACTAACCGCTCAAACTCCATGAGCGCGAAAGATTTCTTTCACAAGCAACTTTGATGATTCAAATGATCCAAGAACTCCAAGAACACACCCGAGAACAACAAACCCGAGATTGGCGACTCTTGTAAATTTCGACATCCCGTCCCAGCAAATCTTCAAGTAGAAAGCAGACGGTAATGTCAAAGCGATCGTGACGCTAACCAATGAGCCCGAGAGGCTCAAGACGTAACCAAAGTAAGGGACGGTTAAAGCCAATGCAAGAATGACAAGCAACAGAGCGGAGCCCATAAGACCACGAGCCACGAGCTTGGTACGATCGGTCATGGTAGGAGGAAGGCTACGTTCGAGCTGGATAGCTAAAGGAGCGAACTCTAAGGCGTATTTGGTCATCGGGGTTAGTACAGTGGCCCAGAGAGCGATCTTGGTAACTAGTAAATGTTTTGGAAGACTGAGGGTAATTTGGGGATTTACGCTTGGTCCGAACATCTTCGCTCCTGTGATTGCTAGTGCAGTGTATAGAGCCGTCACCGTAGCGAAGCTTACGATCGATACCTACGTATTCAAAGTTGCACATATGGATTAGGTTAGGTTTTAGATAATACAAGGTAATACTTTTTAATCAAAAATTTCGGAAAGTAAAAATTAAGTTGGGTAGAAGTTTACCAATATTGCAATTTATGCCAAAGTGATCAGAGGCATAACTCTTTTGAGTTTTTTAAATAGAAAAGAAGCTTGAATATTTATAAGACGTTACATTTAAAACCTATGATTGTATACCTTACATATTGTGATAATTTTAAGGAAAAAACACACCCTATGTAAATTGGTAAATTCATGGATACATCTACATGAATAATAATATACTATTTTCTTATAAAAGCCGCAAAAAATATGTTGCAAAAAATAAAAGGTTAGGGTATGTCTATTCTAACGTACCTTTGTGAATTTGGAGGGATCTTTCATGGAAGTGTATAGATTAGGAAACACGATGTGTCCACCGAAACCGAACAAATAGATTCCCGAAACCGTCGGAAGATTCCCTAACCGGAGCGCCGGAATCCTCCCATCATCAGTAACGCCTCCAAACACGGCCGTGTAAACCACCGAACAAAATATAATAGCCGACATAAGAATCCCACCGGAAGAAAGAAACGAGATGGAAGACAAATCTCTAATCCAGAGGCTCGGCAAGGCGATAACCACCGCGACAGCCGTCAGCTTTGCAGCCGGGAAATGACCGTTGCTGTGGTGACTAAAAGTGGCGGGAAAAGCGGCGGAGATGTTGTCGTGGAGGGAGATAGTGTAGGAAACTAAGGCCATGAAGATTTCGAGGTAGATGAAGAGGGAGGCGATGAGGCGGCCGTGACGGCCGAATGCTGAGTGGCCTATGTCAGAGTAGGATTTGGATTTGGGGTTGCGGCGGAGACAGTGTCCGAGGATGTGGGAAGTGTAACTAGTGAGGATTCCGAAGGATATGAGGAGGAAGATTGAGATCCAACCGCCGCTTTCCACGGCGTATGGCATTGATAGTTGGCCTAGTCCTGTGTGACCGGAGAACATTACGTCAGACGGTCAGAGTTTGCTTAGTAATTAAAACATGTTTATAGTTTATAAGGGATAGACAATTAATAAGAAATAGAAACTTGCTATAATACTTGTGTACGTACGACACACTCACACACTCGTGTAGTCATGTGGAACTCTCAATATATATATATATGTCTAGTTATTTATCAAAATAGCTACACATGCAAATGTATCAATTGACATGGTGCAGATCATAATATTAAAATACGTACCAATGAGCATACCAACCATGTTGATAACAGAGTGAAGAAATGAACTATTTTCAGAAGCCTCCAACAACCCCAACTCTTTAACCCCGGTTTCGAGCTCACATTCACACCCTTTATTTTCCTCAACACACGCAACACAGATCTTCGTTCCCGACATGTTTCTACTACGTAGGCAGTTCGTTATTAGCTTAGCTAACGTATACTTCACTGATGAGATATGTTTTTTTGATGTGTAGGAGACAGTGGGAGTGTTGCTGTTATTTGTAGAAGAAGAGTAGATGCACTGTACAGTGAAGAGTTACTAGATAAAAATGATAATGACTTGATTATACAATATTATTGTTTCGTATATTCGTTGGCCTTCCAATGGAATTGGAAAGTGGTTTTTTTTTTGTTGGATGTTTAGCATATTAGTTAGGAGGAATCACATCATACGTTGGGAATTCCATACGCCATACGTCATACATTTTTAAGTGAACCATGAGTGCTGATAATAATATATGGTATACATAATAGTATGATACTAATTTACTAGGTTTTTCTTCATCTTCTATATTTTATCTGCAGTATGTTTGTTTTGAATCAAACTAGGTGGTACTTGAGAACCCACGCATTATTAAGACAACGTTTTTTATAAAACTTAAAAAAACTACGTTGCTAGAGATCCTAGAGTTTATAATATTGGTTGTTAATATTTTCTGTTTATTGGGAATACTAATTAATTAAAGACACATTAGAATATATAGAAGGGATACGATCGAATATATTTTCTGTTTTTGAATTCTTTTGTCGATGTTAAGTTTGTTACATGCCTTTTTGGCATATATTTTCTCATGACGTTATTTTCTAACCATATATTATTAATAATCCAAAAATGTTGGTAGATATCAAAAAGAGGTTAAGATTGAATCTGATTGTGCTCCAACTAAATGAATTTGATCCACCATACCTGTCGGGTTTCGATCCAGATCGACCCCACGAATTATATCTCTATATAATTTTCATAAGATTTCTTTAAAAAGTTATTTAGTTGACTAGTAATTAGAAGAATCATGTCGATATAAGAAAATTCAAAGTACACGGGCTAAATATCATGCTCTTTCATGCATGTACACAGACAAAAAAAAAAGAAGTTGTGCGCACTAAATCTGTTGATTATAGACGTACAATTATGATTATAAATCTGTTACAAATAAATCTCAAATGAATCAAAAATCACATACGAAAAGTAAAAGAACGAACAGCGATATATATAGTTCGGTTTTATGGGCCAAATAAATGGCATCCGAAACCGAAACAAAAACAAAAATCAACCTAACTAAAAGCTTACGTACGTTAAGATAGCTTCTAGAACGATTCGTAAGACCTAAGTACCTAACCTTGTATACGATCTCTGCCTTCTCTAGAATCTTCAGTATTTAAAGTACCTAGCTAACTAAGAGTAATCAAGTTATTTTGAGGAAAATTCATATCAATGGATGTAAAATTTTGCGTATTAAATGAACTGATATACCTATGAAACTTACTTATGTTCGTAAGTTGCAATGTTAATTAAGGAGATGCTAGATGATAAAATACTGAAGCCTAAAAAGTAAGTAGAGGGAATAACGAGAAGTAAGTGAAAATCCTCGTGAATCATAAGATTATGTTATATGTGATGCATCATGACGTGTATTACACAAATTCTAATTCTAGACCAGTATAGTGTTTGTTCCCATGACGCGAATATACGCTGACGTGAAACCAAAGGTACTCTAGAAAAGAAACAACAGACGGGGTCAGGGTGAATAGGCTTTAAATTTACACCTATGAAAATAGAGAAATAAGTTATTATTACTAGTTTGCGGAGATGTATAGTTTGGTCCGTTTTGCTAAGTTTTCGAGAGAGAAAGAGAGAGATCTCATTGGTGACGAGTTCTTGCAATCAAAAGCAAGTTTACAAATGGAACAGAACAAGTCTCACATTATATATTGTATCGAAAACAAAAGTTTGCGAAACTAGAAGAAAGCAAAGACAACAAATAACAACAGAAACTTGAAAGCCGCTGAATTCTGAAATCTGAAAGACAACTGGTAGTTTCAGTGGAGCGCAGGAGAGAGCCAGAGGGGATAAATGAGATTGTTGAATTTGGAGAAAAAGGGAAGAGTCTATGAATTTTCAGAAAAGTCAGCAAGTGAAACTCTTTTAAATGGAAGGCTTAAACGTTGAAAAACAAACAGCACTTACAATTACACAAGAAAACTAGAAACACCAAAAACTGGGATTCCATTCCCTCAAATCTCAATCAAAAATATAATTCATGGGATTTAACTCAAACTGCGATTACGCTTCCCTGAGCTTCGGCAATTAGTCTCTTCTTACTAGATCTGTCTTTGGATTTCTGAGACTTTCGTTTCCTCGAAGGAGTCTCCTGGTTTAGCTCTTCTGTGTCTCGTTCCATTGCAGCACTGACCTCTTTTTCTTTCTTCTTTTCCTTAGGATACTCACTCTCAGTCTCTGGATCAATTACAGACATCTCTCCAAGTGTGTAGTCTAACAAGAAGCTGCTTCTTACGAATCTGTCGATTCTATTATAATGCCTCTGGGAATATGGGATTAAACCTTCCAGGAGTTCTCCAATTCCTTTTATCTGTCGAAAAGTTCCCAAGATCAAGCCAAAAGTAACTCATAACAATTACTGCTAATTGATCTTTGACTTTTAGGTTAGAGACCATACCTGAACAATTTCAGTGGGAGGAAGTATGTTGAAGGTTTGGTAAAGAACAAACTGAGCAACGTGGCATAGCTTTGGTTTTGTGTTCCATTCTCGAACATATTCAAAAAGCAAACGAAACTCTTCTTTTTCAAGTCCTTGAAGCGCCTTCACAATCTGTTCGTCCGATTCTCTTTTCCTGTTACACCAATTGCAGGTTAGAAAAGGAAGAAACTTGATATCGAGAAAAGCAGTTGTTACGTGTTCTTGGATGGCTTTTACCTGCAGAGACCAGCAAAAAGTTCGAAAACTTTGTGAGGCCTACGAAGCTCAAATGCTAATCTTATAGCTTTAGTGTATTCAGCATCTAGGACTGCGTTTTCCAGCTCTTGACCTCTCAAGATTGCTTCTTCCTGCACAACGGAAGTGGTTCAAGATGATGGTCAAACTACAAGATCAAGTATACATGACAGCTCCCTGGAAACCAGGCTATTAAAACTTAGTAAATTATTGAAATTGACAGACCTCTTTTCGGAATTCGTCTTCTTTATCAGAAGCTGTTGAATCATGCCATAAGTTAATAACTGCATCACCTCCGCCAGTTGCAATCATTTCTGTCTTCTTTCCGACAGCTAAAGCCCATACCTGTAAAAGTTAAAGAGAGATTTGTCTGAAAAGAATAGCAAGAGGTTTACGACTAATGGCAATGTACATGTTCCATCAAAACGCTAGAAATAAACACTTCCAATACTAACACAGGCAGACCAAGATATGGATACATCAAGAAACCAAGTACACTGTTTAAGTTACCTTGTCCTCGTGCTGGTCATATGTGGCAATGCATTCGCTAGTGTTCACATTCCAAAGTTTCAATAAACCATCGGCACCTACAAGTGCACAATTAAATGTTAATACTAAAAAAAAAAGAACTTATGACAAGAACCTATGAAATTCAGGGTAGTGAAACTTACCACATGAGACAAACTGGGTTCCATCAGTGATGAATGAGGCCCTAAGTACACTTGAAGTATGACCTTCAAATGTTTTGAGGCATGAACCATCAGATATAGCCCATATTTTTACTGTCTTATCACCTGACGCTGTGATTACGCACTGATCAACAGTTGAGAACTCAACAGAAAAAATCCGCCTCTTATGTCCTCTAAGTGTAACAACATGCACCAAGTCTGGTAGTCTCCATATGCTAGCCGTACGATCCTGCAAGACAGAAACTAACAGTCAGCGCTCAATGCATCTTCATTTAATAGGAGAGAAAGAAAGATATATTTCTCAATTCCCCTGTATTTGACAAAGGTTCACTTGAATGAGATCTCCACAATATCAAACAGAAAAGGTTTGCTCATCATATTTTATTACCTCAGAACCAGTGCAAACCAAGCTATCGTTACGAGCAACAGCCACGGAATTGATGTCTTTATCATGGGCAGCGACAACACTTCTAGTTTTCAGATTAACTGGCTCCTCTGAGTCTTCTGAGATACCATCAAGGCTCCAAACCTTCAGTGTGCGATCACTAATCCACAGTAACGTATATTAAGAGATTAAAAATAAACTAAGAGACAAATGACAAACTTGGAAGTGAATATAACAATAGATAAATATCTCCATTTGTTAACAATGCAGACAAGTTCTACAACTTCTATCATGACATGGACGTGTCCATATTTACGTACACATTGGTTTAAACCACAATATTTTACTAAGAAATGAAGGTAACAGCAATCATATTTTCTAGACCACACAGTCTCTATGCTTCTTATCTGGTTGTAAATTTTCTTTTCCAACACAAGGCCTGACAGTAAACAGTTAGCATTTTACAACTGAAGATTGATCCTTTCTTATATTTCCCCAGAGTCCTAATCAGGATTTCCTCATTGTTAGAAACAATATATGCATACACTAGAAGCATCATTTATGGGAACTGCCTATAGTATTCCCATGCTGGCAGTACCATGCTTCACTTATATCAAAATAGAAGGTATATGCAATCATTTACGTAGCACGTACCCACTGCCACTGACAAAGAAACTAAAGGACTTCTTCGCAAAAGCAACTGCTAAGATATCACCATTATGACCCGTACCAACTCCAATGCAAGATTTGCTTGTTGCATTCCATAGCCTTACCTGTACAGTAATCAAATATAAGCTAACCGACTCCACAGATCACTCTAACAGAAAAGGCATGTTAGGGAGTGATGTGCATGAAAAACAGCAATGATATAAGCAACAAACAACCCTGAAAAATTTGAAACAAAAAAACTATCCCTAGTAGTCTGTGCTTTGCAGCAAACTCATAGAAAAAGTCTCAAGAGGGACAGAGTTTATGGAAAACTACCAAGGTCAGTAAATGGACTTACAGTTTTGTCTTTACTTCCAGTTACGACTAGAACATTCCCAGAACTAGATACACAAGTGTCAAGGGACAGAACAACTTCCTTATGGCCAGCTAAAACGTAGGAACATGACATTGTTGCAACATCATAAACACGAACCTGCACATATATTTGCAAATCTTAGTCCATTAAATAATCAAAATGACTTGATTATACTCCCAGGATAATGATCAAGCCAGCATGATGCAGAGTGCAAAATACTCGGGTTACCTCCTCAAGATTTGTAGCTACTGCGAGAAACTGTTCTTCGTCACCTAGAAACTTCATTTCAGCTATTTCTTCATTATATCCAACAAGCCTCTTGCTTAGCACTAACTCTGATTCTTCTGTATTTTCCACAACGGAGTAGAAAAAGAACTGCTGATCAGCAGTCACACAAAGCAGTCCGCGATCAGAAGGCAGCATAGCAGCTGCAGTGAATCCCCTTTTAGATTCCTCGTCATCCGAGCTGACAGTAATATCCGACGACTTTTGCTCGTAGAGGCAAACTGAACTGTCAAAGTGAAAAGCCAAAGATCTTAATTCAATTTTCTTACGCTAGATAGTTTATATGACTTTACAGCAAACATTAATCACCGCAACAAAAACTCATTGAAGGGTATAACGGCTCACCCTTCAGACTTCCAGAGTCGCACAACACCACGTTCACCAACAGTAATAAAATATGTTGCTAGAGAAGAAGAAGAAGAATCCTTCTTTTTACTCTTCTGATCCAAAGAAGTAACAAATGAAGCGAAAGGCGTCCCAGAAGAAACTGTTGTCACAGCTTCTAGAACCTCAAACGTTGCAACTGTAGTCTTGCAGCTATAATCATGAAGGTCCCACACGTTTACAACCTGTGATTAATCAATAAGTTAGCACCACTGATCAATTGAACTTATAGAATAAAGGCAGTACTCAAATGTCTCATACCACTTAACAAAACACCAACAGATAAAAATCCTACTCCTGAAGTATGCAACTCAATTAAACTAGAGAGCTCTTAGAACTCACTTTATCTCTTCCAGCACTGAATAAAGTCAATCCATCCTCTGACAGAGCAATTGAAGTCACAGCCGAAAAGTGCTTATCCAAAATGGCAAGACATTTCTTCTCAGTATTCTTAGCCATGAGATCCCAGACACGAACTGTTGAATCATCACTTCCGGATATAAGCTACACCAAAAGCAACCCTTGTCATCAAACAAAGATGGAATATAGCTTAACAAGAATAACATATCTCTTTATAATCGACAAAGTCTCCCCCTTTATAATAGAAATATTACTCCCCAGACAGAATTGTTACTTACGATATTTTTGTTTGCGTCAGGATGGAACAAGATACTTGACACAACTCCTTTATGTCCTTTGAAATAATGAGTGCAGAAACCACCATCAACATCCCAAACAAGCACTTTCCTATCAGCTCCGGCAGTAGCTAACACCCCTCCAGATGCGTGGCAAGCCATACCCATCACAGGTCCCTCGTGTCCCTGCTCATCATTAACCACAACAAATTTTATATCTATATGCAATTAAAACACCAATTACAGAACCAATTATAGTACCTTCCAAGAGCGAATACATTTCAAGGTTTCCAAATCCCAAACTCGGATTTGTCTACTATGTCCAGCAGAGAAAAGGAACTTATCGTCAGGACTAAGAGCCAAAGCAGTGAGCGTATCCGAGTCTCCTTCAATCGTGGATTTCACAGACGAATCCGAAGAATCAACGATGTTAATGGCGTCACCACAGGCGCAGACGATGAAAGAACCATCAGATGAAACAATGAAAGGACCACCAGCGTAGAACTGCTTTAGAGATCGAGAGCACTTGTAGTTCTTCTTTAGCGAATGAGGAGCCATCACGACGGCGAACTCTCCTTTACCCGTCCGGTGGTGAAGAAGCGAACGTTTTAAAGCTTTGCGCGACGTAATAAGGTAGCCGGAGAAAGAATTAGGGTTTAAGCTGCTCGCTTTTATATATCTCTTTTTTTTTTTAATTGGTGGTACCAAATTACGCGTTTTGCGATATGCGTTTGCAAAACGTTTGATATAAATATCAAAGCCCATTAACAATACAACGGCCCATAATAATTAAGAAGCACTCATAGCCGTCCATTTGATGAAAAAGACTTTTCGGATGACACGTGTAAAACATTCGCCACTTGCATCTTCACACGTACCAATATTCGATTCCACACGTGTACAACATTCCCTTCTCTCTCTCTCTGTTATTTCATCTCTTAGAAAAGGCCACACACAAAAAAAAAAAACCAAACTTTACGATTCTGTATGATCTCTTCGATCTAATCGAGTTCTTATTTTTAAAGCGTGCCGTGTTTCACATCTAGGGTTCGCTAAAAGCTTGAACCTTTTTCTCTAGGAAGAGGTTTTGATTCCCCCTGGGCATGAATTTTACCCTAACCTTGTTACCTTCGAAGCAGAACAGCCAAAGATGTCGGATTCAAACCAAGAGAGATACTTAGTTGGATACGCACTCGCAGCCAAGAAACAGCATAGTTTCATCCAACCTTCTTTGATCGAACACTCGAGGCAACGAGGCATTGATCTGGTCAAGCTTGATCCGACGAAATCGTTGTTGGAGCAAGGGAAGCTTGATTGCATTATCCACAAGCTTTACGATGTGTATTGGAAAGAGAATCTTCAAGAGTTTCGCCAAAAGTGTCCTGGTGTTCCTGTAATCGATTTGCCTGAGGCTATCGAGCGATTGCACAATAGGGTTTCGATGCTTGAGGTCATAACTCAATTGAGCTTTCCTGTATCAGATAGCGAGAGGTTTGGTGTCCCGGAGCAAGTTGTTGTTATGGATTCGAGCGTTTTGAGCGGTGGTGGAGCTTTAGGGGAGCTTAAGTTCCCGGTGATTGCTAAGCCGTTGGATGCTGATGGGAGTGCGAAATCTCACAAGATGTTTTTGATATATGATCAAGAAGGGATGAAGATACTGAAAGCTCCTATTGTGTTGCAGGAGTTTGTGAACCATGGTGGTGTGATCTTTAAGGTCTATGTGGTTGGTGATCATGTGAAATGTGTAAAGAGAAGATCTTTACCTGACATCTCTGAAGAGAAGATTGGGACATCGAAAGGGTCTCTTCCGTTTTCGCAGATATCGAATCTGACTGCTCAAGAAGACAAGAACATAGAGTATGGTGAGGATAGGAGCTTAGAGAAAGTGGAGATGCCTCCGTTGAGTTTCTTGACTGATCTAGCAAAGGCCATGAGGGAATCAATGGGTCTCAGTCTCTTTAACTTCGACGTGATTAGGGATGCGAAAGATGCTAATAGGTACCTTATTATTGATATTAACTACTTTCCTGGATATGCTAAGATGCCTTCTTACGAGCCTGTGTTGACGGAGTTCTTCTGGGACATGGTCACAAAGAAGAAGAAGAATCATGTCTGAGAAAAGGTCTGCCAAAAGTTTAATAGCAGGAACATTTGTTGCAACTGCCCATTACAAGCATCTCAATTGGTTCTTCTGGCCTGTCNTTGTTGTTATGGATTCGAGCGTTTTGAGCGGTGGTGGAGCTTTAGGGGACCTTAAGTTTCCCGTGATTGCTAAGCCGTTGGATGCTGATGGGAGTGCCAAGTCTCACAAGATGTTTTTGATTTATGATCAAGAAGGGATGAAGATTTTGAAAGCTCCTATTGTGTTGCAGGAGTTTGTGAACCATGGTGGTGTGATCTTTAAAGTCTATGTGGTTGGAGATCATGTGAAATGTGTAAAGAGAAGATCTTTACCTGACATCTCTGAAGAGAAGATTGGGACATCGAAAGGGTCTCTTCCGTTTTCGCAGATATCGAATCTGACTGCTCAAGAAGACAAGAACATAGAGTATGGTGAGGATAGGAGCTTAGAGAAAGTGGAGATGCCTCCGTTGAGTTTCTTGACTGATCTAGCAAAGGCTATGAGGGAATCAATGGGTCTCAGTCTCTTTAACTTCGACGTGATTAGGGATGCGAAAGATGCTAATAGGTACCTTATTATTGATATTAACTACTTTCCTGGATATGCTAAGATGCCTTCTTACGAGCCTGTGTTGACGGAGTTCTTCTGGGACATGGTCACAAAGAAGAAGAAGAATCATGTCTGAGAAAAGGTCTGCCAAAAGTTTAATAGCAGGAACATTTGTTGCAACTGCCCATTACAAGCATCTCAATTGGTTCTTCTGGCCTGTCGTGACTAGCTGCTCTGCTAATTTTCATTTGGATTCTTGAACTTGTGGTTTTTTTTTTTTTTAATATATTTTTTTAGTTGTTTCTCTCTTTCGTTTACTTCCAAGTTTTGCAAGGCCTTGTTCAAATGCATAACTGTTGCTACTCTTGAAATGCATTGGATCTCTAAATTCTTGGTCATTTGCTCTGTTCTTACCTATTGGTAATACTAGTAGTGTAGCTTGTGACTTCTCTTTCAAGCTTTAGTGGCACTTATTCTCCTCAAGTCTGTCAAGGACCTTGTATGTTTTCGCCATTTTTGAGGTGTAAGTTGATTGGTAACCTTCCCTCGAAAATGCTTATCCATTCTCTATGTTCTAAATTGTTTTACGAAACCGATGCTAAGCTCTTTGTATCGGTCTTCCATATGAACAAAGAGACATGGAGATTGTTTGCAAAGATATACTTAGCGAAACTCTTTGTACCTGTATATGCGTCCTATGCTTCTTGTTTCTGCCTTCTGTATATGCGTCCTATGCTTCTTGTTTCTGCCTTCTTTGTTGATGTATGAAATCGACAATATTCTGGTCCTTTTATTTAACGTAGATTTCAAGAAGAGTTTACAAAAAAAGACAATTAAAGAGCTAAATGCAGTTAATATGAAAATAATAGCTCTTCTCTTTTTAATTGTCCAAAAAGTGGATTTCCAGCTCTGACAATGACATCTCGTATATATAGTGGGTCATTAACCTAGGGCTTGTTCTGTCTCTTTATAAAATGACGATTTTGCTCCTGCGGTCAGATGGGCCAGATCCATGACTTCAGACCCTAAAATTCTTAAGAATATTCTATTTGGGCCTCTTAGAATGTTTGGGGCGAAGGCCATATCCAACAATGATCCCCCCTAGTCCGATGAGCGATGGCTTGCTTGAGCTCGTCGGGTCCAATTTTTGCGTCTCTAGGTCCGTCTTGCAAAATGAACAGAAGATTTTAAGAGCTTGAAGGCCTTCTGGAAAATTCCGGGATGAATAGTGCGTTGCGAACATTTTCTTAGATGTGGTCGATTTTAAACAGGAGAGGGTTCTATACATAGCGGTGTTCGTCGATCGGATCCCGTGGCTCCATGGTCGCATGTGAAGATGGTTGAAGGTTCGGAGGTCTCGTCGTGATGATGGTCATTGCGCGATGGCTTGTTGATTTGGAGACTTGTGAAACATTGAAGGCTTTGGCGCGATGGAGAGGTGGCGCGTAGAGTCCAAAGGCGTGCTGGTCTTGGTGCCTTGTATCGTTTGTCTGTTCTCAACGGATCCTTGGGTTTGTTGAGCTTGTAACGAGTATTAGCGTAGAGCGGCTTGATACGAAGCATGGAGCGACTTGATACGAGGCGTCAAACTTGATACGAAGCGGGAAGCGACTTGATACAGGGCGTGAAGTAACTTGATACGAGGCGTGGAGCGACTTGATAAGAGGCGCACAACTGCTTGATACGAGGCGCACAACTGCTTCATACGAGGCACACAACTGCTTGATACGAGGTGTGGAGTGGCTTCGTACGTATTGGCGCGTCGAATCACTTGATGGCGTGCTGGCCTTAGGGCTATGGTCTGAGAGGCGCGCATGTCTTGGAGTGACGATGCGTGTGCGCATTGATGTTAAGACGTTGTCTGTCCAAATCACGGGGGCGCGCTAGTCGTGGCGAGGAGATCGTAGAGGCACGTTCGACACGGTGGCGTGTAAGAGCCTGGAGGTTAGCACTAGTCGTGGAAGTCCATTTGTGATTGCGCATAGAAGTGAAGTCAAGTCGTGAAGATGATCTCCGTAGTTGTGCCTAGACACGAAGCCATGGTGTGAAGATGATCTCGAGCCCTTCCCGGAGTTTGCTACTGGAGGTGCCGACAAGACTGCTCAAGAGTTATGTGTCTTCGTATTGCTTTCCTCTTTTTTTTAATTGCGAACATGGTTCCTTTATGAACTTGGTCATTCGTACTTTTTTTTGTGCAAATATCTATTATTGCCGATTTTTTTTTTTTCTTCATTATGATGAAGTTGCTTTGAATTTTTTTTTTTGTCGTTGCTGGGCATATTTTGCGGTGCAGGACGTCTCCTGGCTTATCTTGGATATGTTATTCCTTGTAACGCTGAGAGTAGACAAGACGGACTTGTCGTACTAGTTAGGTGCGTTCAGTCGTGACCGGCTTACCCTGTAGGTGCTGCAAGAGTTGCGAGAGTATGCGAGTCGGGGTCTTCAGCTTATTCACTCCGCTCCCTGCTAGCTTTTGCGAGTCTGGGCTCAGCTTATAAGTCCTTACCGAAGTAAGAACGTGGATTATTTCACCACTGCACCCATGCGGAGCGCTTGCGAGTATGGACTCGGCTTTTAATCTTTACAAAAGTAAAGTTTGTGGATTATTTCACCTGGCCAGGGCGACGATGTGCAAGCTAATCGTTAGCAAGGCAGTATTGCCCGAAAACTCATTGGGTGCGGCTTTTGCATCCGGCTTATCCCGTGAGTACTTAGAGCTCGATATTGTCGAGCNTTTTTTTTTTTTTTTTTTTTTTTGTTGAGAGGTTCTCGTTGCCTCAAATATGGCAAGTATTGCTCCTTGATGTGTGTTCATGAATGTGCAGTGGTTTTCCGTCGGTGCTGTCTGGTGAGTGCACGTACGATGTCGGATGGATGGAGGCGCGCTTGCTAGGGAGGAGACGGGTTGCTTGAGAATTTGCCGTGGCATGCTCGACTTTGCGGAAATGGTGTGCTCATCTCGCTTGGGTGGTGAGCTCGTTTCGCGCAGGCGGGAAGTTCGTATCGCGCAGGTGGCGTGATGTTATCTAGTGAATCGTACGGAGTTAATGTGTTGGAGTGGTTCGTATCTGAAGTACGGCGAGCTTGAGACTCTCGTTGGCGAGGTGGATTTGGAGTGGAATGGGAGCGTGAGCCCTATTACTATGTGGTGCGTGGTCGTCCCTGAGGTATGCGACTCGTAGAGATCTCGCGGACGCTTGGCATGGTGGCAGAGTCGAGATTTGGCAAGGCAACGCGCATAAATTGGAACAAGGCGGAGAGCAAGTGGTTGTGAGTTCGGCGCATACACGAGATGGCTTGCCGATCCAGGTTGGGAGGCGTGCTCGATGTGCTCGTGCGTCGAGCTTATTGATCGCGTCTCGTAAGTTTAGCGTCTAGGTTCCTTGGCCGAGGTCGAGGCTTGGAGAGATCGAGATTTTCAGTGGTGAAGTGGCAAAACGATGATGCTGACGTCGTGCGTTGGTGTGTTCAACGTCGTAGCAGGGTCGAGATGGTAAGCTTGAATTGACGAGCTCGAATGTGTGTTTCTCGAGGTCTTGTCGAAGGTGGCGAGGTGGTTATGTTGGTGCCGTAGCGGACAATGATTTATGTGGCGAGATCAAGACTTTGCGTACGAGACTTATGGCGAGATCAGGGGTTCGCGTACGAGACTATGGCGTGCCTGACTTGGCAAGATCGAGGTCGTGCTTCAGAAATTGGTGTGTTTGCAAGCCCAAGGCTTAGCGAGATTGATGTTGCGAGTTTGAAACCGGCGAGCTCAGGCCTAGCGAGATCGATATTGCCGGTTCAGGATCGACGAGCTCCGTGTTGCGGATTCGAAAGCGTCAAGCTCGAGGGTTGCCGAACTACAGAGTGGCGAGCTTGAATCTTGTATACGGATTTGCTGCGTTTGTTGTTGCGAGATTGCAAGGCCGTGTCGCGTTAGCGCGCTCAATACTTATGCATACGAGACCTTGGCGAGCTCAACACTTTTGCGTATGGAATCATTGGCGAGCTCAACACTTCTCCGTATGGAATCATTGGCGAGCTCAACATTTCTCCATATGATATTATTGGCGAGCTCAACACTTCTGCATATGGAATCATTGGCGAGCTCAACACTTCTCCTTATGGAATCATTGGGGAGCTCAACACTTCTCTGTATCGAATCATTGGCGAGCTCAACACTTCTCCGTATGGAATCATTGGCGAGCTTAGCACTTCTCCGTATGGAATCATTGGCGAGCTCAACACTTCTGCGTATGTAATCATTGGCGAGCTCAACACTTCTCCGTATGGAATCATTGGCGAGCTCAACACTTCTCCGTATGGAATCATTGGCGAGCTCAACACTTCTCCGCATGGAATCCTTGACGAGCTCAACACTTTTCCATATGGAATCATTGGCGAGCTCAACACTTCTCCGTATGGGATCATTGGCGAGCTGAACTCTTCTCTGTATGGGATCATTGGCGAGATGGTGTGACTTGCGTCATTCGCGGACAGGCCGATTGGCGGCAAGATCGAGAAGTTAGCGAGCTGCGAGGTGACCTGCTTGAGAGTTCGCGAGATGCTGTCAGGTGTTGCATTTGATACTTGTCGTGTTTGAGGGCTGATGAGATCAAGATCGTGGCTTGATCGATGGTCACACGTTCGGATGCTTGACGGGGTTGAGTATCGCGCGTAGTGTCCATAGCTTCGCGGTTGTTCGGAGTGTCGCCAGCAACTACACGATCAGGAGGGATAACGCCATTGGCTACGCCATTTGTCTAAGCGACGCGCGTAGCGCCTACGGCTTCGCGGTCGGTTGGATTGACGCCAGTGGTTATACGAACAAGGGACATAGCGGCTACGGCTACGCCATTGGTTTAAGCGACACGCGTAGCGCCTACGGCTGCGCGGTCAGTGAGTGTTACGTTCTCGACCGCAGCTGCTTCGGTCATGTTGACGCCTTGGGGTTGGTTTGTCGTAGCACGTGTGCGCTCCCATATCGTTGGCCTAGGAAACGTGACGCGAGCCATGGTAGACCGTTGGAGATGTCGATGCCTTCATCGCTGGAGAGATCGGTGTGAGACATGCTTCTTGGTTTTCCGAAAACGCCTTTGTCTTCAAATTCTATTCATCAAAGAAAATATTCCGTTCAGCCCCACGGTGGGCGCCAAATTGTTGATGTATGAAATCGACAATATTAATAATACGGATCTTAGTGGGAATAAATCCGATCTGGTCATTTTATTTAACGTAGAATTCAAGAAGAGTTTATAGAAAATGACAATTAAAGAGCTAAGCGCAGTTAATACGAAAATAATAGCTATTTTCTCTCTAATTGCCCAAAAAGTGGATCCCCAGCTCTGACAATGACATCTGGTTTATATGGTGGGTCACTGACCTAGGGCTTCTTCTGTTTCCTTATAAAATGATGATTTTGCCCCTGCGGCCAGATGGGCCAGATCCACGACTTCATGCCTTAAAATTCTTAAGAATATTCTGTTTGGGCCTCCTAGAATGTTTGGGGCAAAGGCCATATCCAACATTCTTGATGCATAACTCATGTCAGATATATGTTCATTGTTTGTGATCGATCATCTTTAGTAAAGGTATGTGATTGTCTAAACTTCAGCATGAATCTCATGGAATGGTTTTTTTGCCCCCTGATAAAGCAAACTTGTCGTATGTTCATTTCTGGATTTGAAGATTCTCATAAGATGTTTAGATGGCTTACATAAGATAAAATGAATCTAGAAACATCTGTCACATCTTTTGTGTTTCTTATTTTAGTGGATGTCCTGAGAATATAGGTCCCTAGTTTCAATGGTTGATTTTAATAATCCAAAGGTTGAATGAAACCAGTGCTTTAGCTTCTCCAGAATCTTATACTCTTCTGATTTGATGTGTGCATCATATGCATATTCCTACACATGTGTGATTCTAAATTGGGGTTGGCAATTGTGCTCTAGCAACTTGGTTGAAGCTGATAAGTTGATTCTGGACAAATTTGAGATTCTTACTTAATCTCCATTTTTTCGAATAAAGTAAAGGTGATGATTATATAGATAACAGAGAGAGAGGGATAAGTGTTATTTTATTTGTTTCTTTATTGGTGAAATCAGCTAGTGAGTGATTGGATTGTTTCGACTTAGTTTCTCAAGTTGAGAGAGCGTGAGATAGAAAATACATGAAAGAGACGCATGATTGCGTGTGTGGTTCCTATGTTCCTACTACGGTTTCACGATCAATAATAATCGCGTTTTCGCTATTCTATAGGTATTAATTGGGCTTTTGACATTTATTTGTATGTTTGTTTGTTTTATAAGTTAGTGTGGGTTGTTTTCATGGTCTCAATCCAAGAAATATGAGGGTTGTTTTTGTAACCATTCAACAACAATTACGTGACAATAAGCACTTTTATTATCTCGAGCTTGGACTATATATATCCATGATCCATCCAGCCTTACACAATTACAACCTCTTTTAATAACACATCCCTAGTTAGATCAAATATATATGAATTAGTAATCTGTACTTTCTGTTTTAAAAAAAATAATAATAAACGGATGTTTATATATGTATGTTATACTCGTAATATAGTATCAATATTAATTATGTTTTTGAAATTGTGTATAAATTACGAAATAAAATTTGAGATATATACCTTTCGAAAAGCCGATGAGCTTTTGGCTTTCTGCTATATATATCGAATCCATCAAATTGATAGAGAGGAATATGAGCTTTATTTGACTGCATCGATCACTTCTAATCCCTCACGCCTCAAGGTAGCTTAATGTAAGCTTTTTTTTCACTTTCTAATTTTTAAATACTACTTTCTCAAAAAGGTCTACACAGTCATTCTCATAATATTTGACCTGTACCGTAGTCGACTTAGAGAAGGTAAATCGAAGACTTAGCTACGTTTTATCTGACATGGAAGTCTTCGTTTTAACCAACTCTTTTCATTTTTAGTTTCATTCTTAACCTAAAAGTACATGCGTAAGGTGAAACAAATGGATATTATTACGACTGCTTGCTTACGTTTTATCCAAAACACTGCATAATTCATTGTTTATATACGTAACTTTTCTCAAGTAAAAGTAAAAGTAAAAGTTTTTTTTTCCATGTAATCGCTGAGTTTAACTTTTTCTTTATATGTTTATGAATATAATGTTCTACAACGTTGACGCACCATCCTACTAACTAATCGAATTACTAAGCTTTAGGTTTCTAAATATTATTTTGCGTATATGCATATAGCAATGTAACGTGCAAATCGTTTTGTAGGTTGGTCTTTTTTCAAGATGTTAGGTTTGACTCATACACAAGAAGATAATATATACTGTCCGGTAATTATCATCAGAAACAGGTCACACTGATGCATATAGGAGTTATTATAGATGTATAGATACAAAGTTTAACTTGGTTCTTCTGTATGTGACGTGTATAAATGCATTTTGTGGTGTTGGTTTCTGAAATTTTGGAGAAACTCAAGTACTTATGCAAATTTTGTCCTTTAATAATTTTTAGTGAATGTCAATTTGAGCATTATAAAGAAAATAAGTCTTTGATTTTTTTGTTTGCTGTTAGGTTTGGGTTTGCGTAAAAGTAAAAATAATCATATCATATATTTAAACGCAAACACAAACGTTAAAAACAAACAAACAGTCAGAATTAAAATGTCAGTGGTTTTATTATTATTGTACTAGGCAGCAGATTTCTAAAAAAATAGTTTCCAAAGCTTCTGTTGAGATCGAGAGATCCGTAAAAGTATTAGTATATGTTGTGGTATTTGACTCGAATAAGTTATGCAATCGAAAATATGAGTTATTAGAGATAATTTTTGTGAGTAAAATAAGAATAAATGCAGTATTGAAACAAAGATCATGTCCTAAAAACTAAAAGCCTTAAGATTAAGATGATATAAGTGTTTGGTTAGCGGAAGATCAACTGTAGCATTGTTGTCTCCTTCGGATTAGTTGGAAACTTCTTCCGTACGAATCTTTCATCTGTTTTCTATAAAATATTGTTAATTATAAGAAACTTTTGATAGATTACAATTATTTTCTTAAGAAATGTTTAAATTTGATAAACTATCCAACTCAAAACATATATAAACTAGCGCGTTATGATAAATTAGTACGTATTATTAGAAAACTTTATAATCTAAAGATTTGTACTAGCTAGTGATCAATCGATTGTCTCGTTGTATCGATAAAATTAAAATCCGATGATCTGATAATTTTATGTGGATGGTGTTTTATGGATCAATTAACGTCAACGTCGAAGCAAATGAGAATGACAATATATATGGACGAATTAAACGTCAACGTAGAAGCATCTAAAAAAGGCGATTAAAAATTAAGTGTTAAATAAGAATTAGTTTAGTCGTTAGAAGAGTTAGGGTTTTCGCGGGTCCCATGGGGTTTATGTTTGCGTGACTTGATGTGCTTAAAACTAAATTTACACCAATAATCAACCACCAATATCGAGACGTTTTTTCTTTATTTTTCTTTTCATAATTTTATACTTGATATAGCAATGTTCATATATCTGTATTTATACTATTTAATTTGCAGTATACGTACATTTATATCTATTTTCTTCGTCAATATTTACTAGCTAAACCTCTAATTTCAATTTGTTTGCATTGTCCTTTTTTGTCTAACTAAATTCGTGTTTAAAATTTATAGAGATCCTCGGAATATCGTCAATAACTTATAATATTATTAACGCATGTGCCACATGAGGAAAAACATAAACTAAGAAATTTAATTTTGATTAGTTTAAGTATTAAGCTTCCATTCGATGGAATGTAAAAGTGTAAATTACATTGAAGTTTTATATAAAGCGTTGTTCTCAACTTCTCATGGAAACACTAGCTAGCTCTCTGCATGGCTCGTGTAGAATAAGAAACATGGCTAAGAAAAGAAAGAAGATCGAAGGTGAGATGTGTTATTGATATGTTCATCTTTGCCAACTGTTTTATTGATCAGAACACGATATATTCAATGATTAAAAATTTGACTTCAACAATAATAGCTTTTTTTTTTTGTTTATATATACGTTAAGTTGTGGATACGTGGCATGGTGTGGATCGTTTATTGTTGACCAATGACCAGTAATGCATACTGTTGTGGACACTTTCTTCCAAAATCTTGTTACGTATAATCTATAGTTTATTTATCAGATACTATATGTACGTATATACACAATACAATAATTTAACGTCTGACAAAACAAGTTTAACGTATCCACGTGGAAAATCAGAATATATTTTTCTTTTGTCGACGAAGCGGAAAACCTAATTTAATTTTTATATGTTGGATCCATGTACGTATATTTTGCAGTGTTCAAGAAAGCGCTAGGCGGTATCTGGGCGGTGATCCAGTGCCTAGCGCCTAAAACGCTTAGTCGGAGTCTAGACGGTTTTAGGCGGTTTAGGCGTTTACAACATAAAACATTAAATATATAAAATTATACAAAAATACATGTTATAAAAAAAAATATATATAAATTATAAACAAAAGTAAAAAAAAATACATTTACTTAAGTTATATTAACAACATATAAATGTTTATAATTACGTATATAGATATAAAACATAATAATTTAAATATATGTAATTTAAAAATCAAAAATAAATATTAAAATATAATTTATGTAATTTTAAGCGGTTTAGGCGGTCATCTAGGCGTCTGCTGAGCGCCTAGCGCTTAGACGGCGCCTAGGCGGCCGCCTAGACCGCTTTCTTGAACACTGATATTAATATTTTGGAAGGAAGATGACAAACTTAGATATATAATTGAAATAAATAATTAAACGGGAGAATCATTGATAATGCAACATGTTGTCATGATCCTATATAAAACTTTATACTTGGGAAAAAAACCTTGATACCACCCTCCATTGTTTACCATGTAAACATTTACAAAAAAAAAAATTGCTTCATTTTTTTAAACTAGTTAAATATCAAATCATAAAGTTTTTGCATCTACATATATCTAGGATAGAAAAAAAAAACAAAAATGTGTTTCTTCAGTGTGGCTAGAAAAAAATTCCTAGACCAAAACACTAATTTCGCAGTTTGTAGAATATATATATTTTGGCCATTAAGTATGCAATGACAGTCTTTGGTGAAATTTGATATTTGGCGTAAATCCAAATGGCTAATTCACGTGGGAAAAAGATATGCATATAAATTGATCAAGACAATGGTAAAATATTGAAATTTCATAAATTATCTTTCACAAAAACATGCATGCATAGTTTTCTAGACCTACAGTATTTAATTTTTAAAGGCTTTAATTTGATATGGATTATTATGTACACTTATAAAAAGCTTTGATATACATATCCATAATACTTAATTTTCTTTTGTACATTAAAATTTTTTAAAGGCTGTATCTACAAACTTCCTTTTGTCAACATATGGATTAGTTGCAGCAACTTTTGTGTACCTACATTGCTTCACAAACTTGATCATCTTCTTCTCTTCCTTTCTTTTTCTTCTTCTTACAAAAATGTTTTTGATAACACTTTCCACAAGGGCATTTTCGTTATTTATCAGGTCATCAAAGTCAAAAGCTAAACTATGATCTTCTCCCTCCGACAAGATACAAGACACGAAAGCCCTATTTAATGCAAAGATCACACATACACACTTAGCCTCATTCACTAAGATCCTTATTATTTTGATCATCGCCTTGCTTCATCAAAATTTCTCTCCCTTCTAATTGCTCTTCAACAGGTTCGACGATACATATACTGATATACATACATACATGCATGCAAACATATACGTATCTTTCTGCTCATACACGTTTAACAAGTACAAGTTCATATGAATTCAGTTACGGTGTTTGCTTAATTTATATACTGTTATCTCTTAGCTAGATTGATGTAATTCTATACTTATGCTTAATTATTTATTCAAGATTAATTCTCAGGAAATTAAATAACATATATATTTTGTGTTATAGTAATTATAATGGGGCGATCACCATGTTGCGATGAGAATGGGTTAAAGAAAGGGCCATGGACACAAGAGGAGGATGAGAAACTGATAGTTCACATTCAAAAACATGGCCATGGAAGCTGGAGAGCTCTTCCGAAGCAAGCTGGTTTAAACCGATGCGGGAAGAGTTGTAGATTGAGATGGACTAACTACTTGAGACCTGACATTAAGAGAGGAAATTTCACTGAAGAGGAAGAACAAACTATTATCAACCTCCATTCCCTTCTTGGAAACAAGTAATGAATCACTTTATTTTACAAGTCCTTAATTACTTTGATTGAAAATTAAACCATTTGTTAATTCTTCTAGTCAAATCTTTAATTATATCTCACAGGTGGTTTAAATAGTTAGTGTGAAACGAGCTAGGAGCCTAGGACTAATTAAGTTTATAACCAGAATCAAGAGTAGGATCTGATATATGAAATATATAATGAACATATATATTAGTATTATATGGCTTATGGATGAAAGAGTATAATTGACATATGTATATACCTACTACACTGGTTTTCTCTAGGTGCATACGTCTGTAGCCATTTTTTCAATCTTGAAAACTAAGTCTTGTTATGACTAAAACAAATCAATATTAGGTATTAGTCTTAAACTAATCCACTAGCTAGGATAATATCAGTTTGATTATTTTTTTTTAAAAAGTTTTGTATGTGTTTCTGAAAGGTGGTCGTCGATAGCTGGTAATCTTCCTGGGAGAACGGACAATGAAATAAAAAACTATTGGAACACACATTTGAGAAAGAAACTTCTCCAAATGGGGATTGATCCGGTGACCCATAGGCCAAGAACCGACCATCTAAATGTCCTAGCTGCTCTCCCGCAGCTTCTCGCGGCCGCAAATTTGAACAGCCTCTTGAATCTCAATCAAAATGTGCAGTTGGACGCAACAACTCTTGCTAAAGCTCAGTTGATACACAACATGATTCAAGTCCTTAGTACCAATAACAACACCAATCATCCTTCTTTTTCTTCATCAACCATGCAAACCAATAACAACGATCTCTTTGGCCATTCTTCTTACTTGGAGAACCAAAATATATTTGGTCAGTCTCAAACCTTCTCTCACATTCTTGAGAACAATCATGATAACCCTTTGGATTCTTTAGCTTCCGGCCCCATACAACCGGATTTTCAAGATGATCATAATTCACTCCCACTGTTGGTTCCTGCTTCTCCTGATGAAGAATCTAAACAAACTCAAATGATGGTCAAGAACAAAGACATCGCGGAGTACCATCATCCTGATCATACTACAAACCCTTCATCATCAAATTCGACGTTCACACAAGATCATCATCAGCCATGGTGTGACGTTATTGATGATGGAGCAAGTGATTCTTATTGGAAAGAGATTATAGAGTAAGTCCTCTTACAGTATTCACCCACATACATATCTTGTTTCGTGATCACATGAACGTTTTCAGTGAATGGACGCTTCGGGGCTAGTCTAATGTTTTAATTCTCCATTTTGCAGGCAGACGTGTTCGGAACCATGGCCATTTCCTGAATAGACAAGACTGGAAAATAATTAAAGAGAGAATACTTTGATAATTTTATTTGTTGTTAACTAATCTTCCTTACATTCTGTTTTTTAGGACCATGTGTGGGTAAACCGTGATCTTGTACAAACTTAATTACTGTACCTTACCGTATTAGATACAAATGATTCGTGTTTGTAATTACTTTAATACTTCTAAATTATATATTTTGATGAAAAATACAAAACGTTGATTTTTTTTTTTTCTCTCATCCATTTGGATTTCTTAATTAAAAGGTAAATAAACATACTACATCGACACGTAAACGCATACGCAAATACAAGTAAAACAAACAAGCTTGTGATGTCTTCTATTAGTTGTATTTTTTAGTCAACCAAGTAAAACCAAAACAGATTCTTGAGTCTCCCAAGCCGAATAAACAAATAAATCTGATTACTTTTGGATAAGAAATATATAGTAGTACTTTTGTTTGTTTTACCAAATATAATTGAAGTTAAAAGATTTAGTTGGCGATGGGTAAGAAGAAGTGAACTACAAAATATCTCTCGAAAGTGACACAACCTTGTTTTCGTTTTGACTTTGGTAGGAG
>NC_025704.1:7965329-7966519 GCF_000633955.1 Camelina sativa
TTGCTTTTTTTTTTTTTTTTGTTCATCCATTTGGATTTCTTAATTAAAAGGTAAATAAACATACTACATCGACACGTAAACGCATACGCAAATACAAGTAAAACAAACAAGCTTGTGATGTCTTCTATTAGTTGTATTTTTTAGTCAACCAAGTAAAACCAAAACAGATTCTTGAGTCTCCCAAGCCGAATAAACAAATAAATCTGATTACTTTTGGATAAGAAATATATAGTAGTACTTTTGTTTGTTTTACCAAATATAATTGAAGTTAAAAGATTTAGTTGGCGATGGGTAAGAAGAAGTGAACTACAAAATATCTCTCGAAAGTGACACAACCTTGTTTTCGTTTTGACTTTGGTAGGAGACAAAAGGGTTTAAATGAATAAAGTTTTAGTTACATACATTACGCTACATGTCTCGTGGGACAGAACATCTTGGCACTATTTTTAATCTCGCGGCCGAAACTAAAAGTCATCAACATTTTTTTTTGGTCAACCGACTCATGAACACTTGTGATTTGATATTAAGATGGAAAGGGTAAATTACTTAAATTAACAAAATTGAATACTTTCAGTCAAAGGAAGTATCGTTCTCAATATTAATTCAAGTTAAACACTCAACCAAACCACATTTCATTTTTGGGTTGTGACAGGGAGATATAAAGTGAAACGTGTTTTAACGATTTAATTGAACTTTTTAACAAGGTACAAGATTACTCTCAAGAAAATAAAAAGCCAACGGTTAGAATTTTTAATCTGGTTTAATTTGTCTGTCTACACCAAAATTCAGAGAACTTTTGAGTTATTTTCTACTAAAGAGATAATTTTTTATTTTTTTTTTAATATGTTGGGATGCGATAAAAACAAAATTTTTAAAAGGAAAAGAAACAGAAGTGTGATTTTAAGAACTGAAACCAAACCAATTCGCGTTTTTGGCAACTCCATCAAAATATCATCAGTCTCCGCATGAATCTATATATTGAGCTATGTCTTCTTCTAAAGACTGTAACAAAAGATCAGAGACGTAATCAGAATCCTGAAAATGAGTTTACCAGAGACAAATCGATGTGAAGCAAAGACGCAAGCAAGATTATCTATAAGTGTCCTTCAAGGCTTTGGTCTCTTTGGTGGTGTATCCGAGTTTCCAGGCTCCGATTTCCGCTTTATTCCCAAGAAATGCTCCACCTGAAA
>NC_025704.1:7967818-7977772 GCF_000633955.1 Camelina sativa
CTTCAAGGCTTTGGTCTCTTTGGTGGTGTATCCGAGTTTCCAGGCTCCGATTTCCGCTTTATTCCCAAGAAATGCTCCACCTGAAACGTTTCATCGCAAACGATCAATACTAATCCTGAATAAGGCTTAAGCTGTTAAAGAGGAATGTATTTTTTTAAAATCTTAAATCATGTAACCTTTTTGTCACCAAGCATTGGTGTTAAGCTTTCTGGAACATCCTTCTCAACAGTCGCAAACCCGCTCTGAGGATCACTAGTTTGTCTGAAAAATGTAACAAACAAGTGTTAGTTAAAGGAGCGTCACTTCTAAGTGATGCATAAAACTAAAACTGAATGATGAATCATCTATATACCCTGGTCTGACATGGCCACTGAGGACAAGGTAAGGAGTTTTCAGTTGAGCTTGAGCCTCTCTCATTCTTTGAACAGATTGCGATGGTGTGTCTGAGTTTTTCATTTGCTTTAACTTGAGCTCTTCCTGGTACTGTTTCATCCGTTTCTCTTCCTTCATTTTTCCAGGTCCCTTCCCGTGGAATTTGTGAGAGAGTAATCGGAAGGCTTCTTTTGGGGTTAACTGTTAAACAACATAGATTTGAAGATCGATTATTTTACATATACACATAAGAACGAGTTTAATAAGAGTGAGAAGCAAAGCTTTAGAATACTTACAGTTCTACCAAACTCGTCAGTTCTCTCAATCCTGATGTCCTTGAATCTATCTTTAGATTCTTTGGTACCTTCATCATCCACAATACCCACGAGCTTGCTCTTTTTTTTGTCCATATTTCTACCACCCCAATCAACCTTCTCCTTTAGGGTTCCTCGGTCTTTAAGAAGCTTCAATGCACCAGATAATCCTTTTCCAACCGCAACCTCATGTATAGTTTCATCAGGAGTTACCTCTTTGGTATCTGATGAATCATCTGCTGCAACCATATCAGTATCTTTTACTTCTGTCCAACCATCGGGATGCTCTTCTTTTACTTCAACGGGTGCTACATCTTCTTCCATAAACACATCTTCGCTTTCAGGCTTCCGCGCAACTGAAAGACCACACCATTAGATCAAAAACTCCATACCACTTCTAAAGACTAAGCAAAGTTTTGTCTAAAGAAAATAAATAATCAGCTGGTTGGAGAACTGATTAAAGTAACCAGAAACTATTTGCAGACAAGTCAAAACCCCATGCATTGAATTAGTATATGCATGTGTGTGAGAGAGAGTGTCCATGTATGACACCAAATAAATATTTCAATAACGTAGTACTTTAGCAGATCAATATAATAGAGGCAAAACATAAATAACAGTGTAAATGTGTCAGAAGATGATTTATACTTTACCTTCATTGCGCTGGAGACCCCAAACAAAGTCTCCCATCTCTGTGAAAACCACTGTATTTTCTTGTGTTTCATCCCCGGTGGTGCTATTGTCCTCTGCTGTTTGATTGGTGCTGGAGGCCACAAGATGTGCAACTGCCTGAGGACCAGATCCAGCTTCCTCTTTCTTAATGAGAGCTAACCTCCTAGCTTTCTCTAAGGATTTATAAAGATCTTCAGCATCATCGGCCAACACCATACTCTCATCTTCATCTCTTTTAATAGGCTGAACTTGTTCCCTTCTGAGTAGTCTGGATGCCTCATCAGCTTTAGCAATGGCTGTCTGATAGGCATTGCTCCGTTTTTCATACTCGTTCCTTTCTTTCTCTTCTTTCATGGCCTGCCTTTTGCCATCTTTACGAGAACCAAGATCTTCAGCTCCTAATCCCGATGCAACAGCTTCTGCTTCAAGCAAGTTTAAGTCCAATTTATCCTTTTTCCGCAATTGTTTCTTTTTCTTGGGTTTTTTGAACTTTAGCATTTCTTCATGTGAGAAGTAATCTGATGTGACCTTTGCTGACGAGTTAAGGTCTTCAAAAGTATTTGTTGTCTGACCCTGAATTCTCTTACGTAGCTGATAGGTAGAACATGAAAGACAATTAATACCACTAGTGTATACTTACTACGGTCCATTTCATATCAAAAAAGTTAGAAAGAATAGTACCTCCTCAAGCTTTTTCTCAGCTTCACCGGTGAAGCGACCCTGTGCATCCAATAAAATCCCCTAAGACAAAAACAGTAACATCGATTATTCCAATGGAGTGCCTATAATTCTGGTATTTGAGTAATCCGCTAGAGAGAGTAACTTACCTCATCAGTAGCGGGCTCATCGTACTGCGGAAGCATCTTCTTTACTACCGTGGGATCATCATTAAACCTAAAAATCAATATCATGCGTTTAAGTCTTAAGCAACACAGATATGCTTATCTAAATGCTATTGAAACACAGATATTTAACTTACTTATCATCATATATTCCCTTTTTCTTCTTGGCTGCTTCATAAGCTTCATTTCGACGCTTCTGTTCTCCAATTTCCACATTTTCTAGCATGTCAATCTCTGCCAGAATAGTTGCAAATCTAGTTTATGACACACCCTCACATTAACCATGCTGATAACATAAATGAAAGAGAGCATAAAAAGATACTAACCATCGTTAACGTCTCCATCAGCAAGGACACTTTGGTCTTTTAGTGTCAAGATAACTGCTCCACCTTCCACCACTTTCTCCAAACCATGTAGAACTCTAACACCTGATAGATGCCCTGTTAACGAGAATGTGTCAAGATAACATTATCAACCAGAACACATCACATGAAGAAACTTGATTTAGAAAGGAAGAAAGAAAAAGGAATCCTATGGCATGATAGAATACATGTATCATTATACTTATTTGAGTTTACATGATTAGTTCCTTTGACGATTTAAAGTTAATGGTGAAAGAAGTGGAAAGGAAAACATACCGCCATCCTCGCTATCTTCATTTCCACCTTGATTAAGGTTGTCCTGAACAAATATAAGATAGGATTAGATTAATAAACGTTAAATTTAAGGAAGTTATGGAGAAATAAAAGGATATGTACAAGGAATGGAAAAAACACCTGCTCCTCAAATATTCTCGAGAGTTGTTGTGCCCTTTGCTTCTCAGCATTTCTTTTTTCCTCAATCTTACGGCTCCTTGCAACCCATGATAGAGCATCAGAAGCATCCTCCGCTTTCTTCTTTCTTTCCTCTCTCATCCTAAGGAAGAAAACAAAAAAACTTTTTAATTCTTATACTAACTGTACATCTAGATGTCATATAACATACGAGAAATAAGCAGAGCCTTGAACCTTTTCAGTAATGATACAGAACTGTATAACAAGACAAAGATTATCATAAGATACACAAAAACAATAATCAGTGAGTAAACCAGACTAATTAGTAGCCAGCAAACTAAGCAGCAGCACTTCTGGAATAGAATCAAAATCAGAAGGTGATGTTCTTACCAGTTATACTAGGTGTTCTAGTTAATTATAAAACACGGGCACAGCATCAAACAAACAAAAAGAGCACAAGAAAGAGAGGATACCCAGAAAATCACTCTACCAAAAATAATGGAAAGGCAAAATTTTAAATACTTGAAATAAAATTTCAAAGATTGAATAGTTAACAACACAAAGCAAGAATCACTTACTTCAAAATGCGATTCTGAAGTTCCAACGAAGAAGCTTCTTTGCCACTTGATGTAACATCAACATTATCTTCACCTTCATTTAGACCTCTGTTGTCATAATGTTCATGTCTTTCAGCAGCTTTTTGAGTCTCATCATCATCTTCATGACCTTTCTTACTCGATCTCTCCTTCATTCTAGACCTATCCTTGTCTTTTTCTTTCTCAGTATCCCTCTCATTTTCTCTATCTTTATGTTTATCTCTTTCTTTATCCTTCTCCTTTTCTTTTACGCGATCTCTTTCCCGATCTCTGGTTTTTTCTTTCTCCCTCTCTTTATCTCTACCTCTAGAGATCTCCTTCTCAGTGTCTCCTTCTCTATCTCTTTTTCGGTCCCTCTCTTTCTCCTTATCCCTGCGGTGGTCCTTTTCTTTATCCTTGCTCCTATGTTCCTTTGCTTTCCTCCTTCCATCTCTGTGTTCTCTAACAGGAGAAACCTCGTTGTCAGCTCTCTCTTCCCTGCTTTCATGCCTCGATTTGGACTTTTCAACTTCCATCTTCAAACGCCTACATGAATACCAAGAACTTCAATCAAAACCAAATCACCAAATGGATCAACTCATAAACAACAATTAACAGTGGTAAACAAGAATGAGTAAAACCAGCTACATGTGAAGATGAGTAACAAAACTACTACTCTTGCAAATTGATAAGCAGATACAACAACCAGCTACATGTGACGGAGTAAGTACTTGTACAACAAACGTATCCTAACATCCCAAACAACACAATTAACGAGTAAAACCCTAACCTAAGAAGAATTTAATTAATATTGGGGAAAAAGGTAGAATCAAATACTGGTTCCGGTTATAGCACCAAGTATTAGTCCGGTGAATAAACGGAAAAGGGAGCACGGTCAAGCAATATGATTTTCATCGGATACAGAACGAAAACTTCCGAAAAGAAAAGTACAATAAAATCCGATTCGAGTTACCTCGGGGTCAAGCCTTCAGTAGAAAGTACTGATATATTCGGATCGACGGACAAAGAAGGTTGAATAAACTCAGAATTGCTTGAGAAATTTCCGAGGGTTTACAGAAAAATTGCGAGAGTACACCGAACGAATAGAGCAGAATAAGAAGAATAAAGCCCAAGTAACTGCGAAGAAAGTGAGAAGATAATGCTACAAGCCAGAGAAATGGCGGTTAAAATCTTACAGCGGACGATCGGCAAGCTCGCCGTGAAAAGAGACGGAGAGACTCTCTGGTGGCGACGAGAGGAGAACGATTGTGCAAAAATAATGAGAAAAAGAGAAGATATACGTGTAATATTCCGGTTTAAATCTTAGTCGGTATAATTCTGAACCGGTTTAATGTACATATTACCAAAAAAAATTCTCGTGACCGCATCGGTTTATGACGACTCAAAAGTTCAGCTGTAAGTGTGATTTGTGTATCTTTGGCAATGAAAGGTTTCTTTAGCAATCAAGAGAAGACAGAGTAGCTAAGTTTAAAACTGTGTATATAGATAACAAGACCAAAACCGGACTAGATTATAATTTATAAGGTTGCTTCGAGTAGGATGAAATCTCACTTTTGGGAGACGAGAAGAGATCAAACAGTACTTTTATCCGTCATCTTTGGTGTCCAAAATGAACGAGGGATCTTCCTTCCACACAACATCATCATAAGAAAACGCTTTGGCAAAGCAAGTAATCAACTGCTTATGAATCACTTCTTCCTTCGGAAGCAGAGCATCCGTCTCTCTTCTCAAAGATGTAACTTCCTTATCAGCAATCCCACAAGGCACAATGTGTTCAAAGTAGTTCAAATCAGGATCAATGTTAAAGGCCAAACCATGACAAGTGATTCCACAAGATATCCTAACCCCAATAGCACCAATCTTTCTATCCCCGACCCAAACCCCAGTCTCACATTTGTTTCCTGCACGAGCTCTCACGCCATACATTGAAGCAAATTCGATCATTGACCGCTCCAATGTCTCCACATAGTTTCTAGCACCAAAACCGATGCTGCGTAAAGAAATGATGGGATATAAGATGGCTTGATGAGGGCCATGGAATGTGATGTCTCCTCCTCTTTGAGTATAATGAAGCTCAGCTCCAATTTTTGTAAGTTGAGATTGAGGGATCAGTAGATTGTGATCGGTTCTGCGTTTTCCGAGTGTGTAAGTTGGTGGATGCTCAAGGGAGAGGAGGGTATCTGGAATTTGATGGGATTTTCTCTCGGAAACTAACTTATCTTGAATTTTAAGGGATTTCAAATAGTTGACAGTGCCTAGCCTCCAAACCTCCAAGGTTCTAGGGGATCTCATTCCCTCCCTGCACAGTATCACAGAATCAATGATTAAAATCACTTCAGCTCTAACACACAAAGGTTTAAATAGGAAGATTACTAGAGCTAAACACACAAAAATTCTTCTTCTTTTTTCCCTAACACAAACTTAATATTACTGATGGGATCAGCAAAATAAAAAAGTTCCAAAAAGAATCAAAGATAGAGTTAAGAATCAAATCCGAGGAGCTAGGATAGAAAACACAAAAGACAGAAACATGAATCGTTTTAGACTTTTCAACTTCGAGTTACCTCGAGATCAAGAGGAAGGTACTGAGATATTCGGATCGACGGACAAAGAAGGTTGAAAACACTCAAGCTCGCCGTGGAAAGAGACGGAGAAACTCAAAATAATAGAAAATGAGAAGATAAATCTTAGTCGGTATAATCCTACCCGGTTTAATTGGTTTAATGTATATATGAACATCGGTTTATGAAGACTCAAAAGTCAAAACCGGTTGTAAGTGTGACTGTGTATCATTGTCATTGCAATGAGGTAAACCAGAAATTTATAAAACCGATTCTTGGCAATGAAAAGGTTACTTTAGCATTCTAAGAGAAGACAGAGTAGCTAAGATTAGGAGGAGCTAATCGATGGACATGGCTTCAGCGCCACCAGCAGTTGTTTCCTCGGACATGTTCCTCTGCATTTCTTCCACCATACTCTTCTGTTCTTCCTCCATTGTCTCCTGCAACTCATCCACCTTTTACATACAAAATTTTCACAAAAACCAAAAACAAAATAAAGGATTTAGAATTTAGCTATAAAAAAACGAGAAAGAAAGGCAAAATTTTGTTTAGAAGAATCTTAACTATAAGACACAATGAGAAACATATAACATCTAACATACCACATGCAACAACAATGCAAACTGCTTCTTCCTTAGCTCAAGAAGTCTCCAGCTTGCTGTATTCTCAGCCTCGAGTTCAGCAATCTCCTTCTTCAATTCATGTATAGCCTTCTCTGTCTCTGACCTCGGTGGCTGCGCAGAGATAAGTTTCCTAATAGCTTCACACTCCTCTTTATGCTGTCTCTCTATTTTACTCTCTTCAAGCTGTTTCTTAAGAACTTCAATATCAGCTTGTGCCTGCATAATCTGCCTACTCGTCTCGTCTCTAACCTCGTTGAAGTTCTCTTTCTCCCTAAGATTAGCAGCAACAACCGCTTGGCTCTTAAGAAGAGGAATCTCAAAAGCAGAAAGCTCCTGTAAGAAAGCTTTTGCTAGCCTATCGCACTCACTGTAGTTATCTTCTTCTTCTTCTTTGTCTAATTCGATAACGAAAGAAGTGAATTTTTTCTGAAGCTTCTTCAATGGAGGTTCGCCTCTGGTGGTAGTGGTGCGTGTGAGAAGCCTATTTCTTATAATTTTGTCATCTTCTAATGGATCAAATGCGTAATTAGCTGCTGCTATAGTCTCTGACCTACCAGAAACAATCCTCCTAGCTCTCACAGACATCTTAACTACTAGATTCTTTTTCTTTTTTAAATTTTCAACTCAAAATCTGCAGAACAAACACAATCCATTAAGCTAAGCAAAAGCATAATCAGAATCATACAAATGTAAGCTAGTGAGAAACACTAAGGTCCAATACTCGATTCACCTGGGGGAGTTCACTAAAACATTCGATATTTACCCAATAAATAAACTGCAAAAAAGAGAATATCTCACTTACTTGAACCGGAACCCAAGATCGAGGCGCCTCTGCTACGATCAAAATTCCAAAACCAGATTAAAAAATAATTCTCTGATTCTAATCGGAACCCTAATTTGTATCTTTCCGTTCCTTGCCCTTTCCCTCGTTCTTCAGTTCAGTTTGCTCGTTTTTATTTTATTTTGCCTTCTCTACTGAATAAATTGCATATAAGGTCCTGAACTTTTTATTTTATTGTATACTTAACCCTTTTCTTTTTATAATTTACAATATAAACCAGCAAATTTTGGACTTTAGATTCCAAAATGGTTTATTCTTGATTATGGGTTTTGGTTCGGTTTAGATCGATTTCGATTTTTTTTGATATAGAATTATTACCGATCTGTATATTAAAACTCAACTCGATTTTAGAATAGTAAACTTCCGGTTCAGATCATGTGGATTGGATAGACCCAATTAGAGCCAAAACGAAGGTGTTCATGATCGGAATTAAAGACTAATCCAGTTACACAATAAGAAATTTGGGGAGCTTGTGTAAATCTGAGTAATATATGAGTACAAAGCTATTTTTCAACAAGCTAAAAATAATTTATCTAGTTACAGTTGTATGAAGCCCTTCTAAGTGTCTTCAACTATCACAATATATACATTTTTATTGATTACATAATTATTTCTACACAGCACACACACAGACATTAGGATCACAACCAGAGCTTAATGGATGGATGACATAGAAAATTAATGATTTTAACAAAGTCTATGAATTGGGAGACGGACACTAAACATAATCATCGTACCCGGATGATACTCTTTCGGAAGCAAGGTTTCGTTTGGTCTGAGTGGGCAAGAGACACCGCATGTTGTCTTTGGATTTAAGCCATTTCGAGCCTTTCTCTTCATGGTTTATCGTCAGCTTTGATGCAACTGATTTGATTCCACTCCTCATGTAATTCAGAACCAACACCGCAAGATCTCTGCAATGCAGCCATGATTCAACGATAACCCCATCTATGAAGAAACAACCGCATAGAGCAAAAAAAAGAATTTAGAATGCAAAATATACTTGTGATTTTGTACATACAAGGGTGAGCAAGGAGAGCGAGAACCGTTGATAAAGTAGACGAAGAGGTAAGAATCGAAATGCTGGCCGTTGATCAAGTAGAATCCGTGTAACCTCCTTACACATCTGAAAGACATTCTTTTGTAAAGTCGAATTGCAGGATTGTTGTGTGCAATCACATGAAGGTAAACACCACGACACACAGGGATACTAGAAGCGTATTTAACAACCTCATTAATAAGCAACTTAGCTGCACAATAAAAACTTTATAAGATCAACAAAACCAAGCAAGACAAGAGAAGAGACGAATCAAAGATGAGAATGTCATTGGTTTACTACATAATTAATAATACCTATTCCGCGTTTTCTGTATGTTTCTACAACTCCAAGTGTTAGGATGTACACCAATGTCTCCTCTCCCTTCGTCGAGTCATATCTTATTAGCTCTGATATCTGTGCAAGACATAGGAAACTCTCAACACATCATAAACCAAAAAAAAAAAAAGTCCTTGACTCGTTAGTACAAAGCAAGTTTTAATCATAATAAACAAGTTACAAAACTGGATTCGGTTGATGTTTAGGACATTATGAAATCAATGGTTCGACAACATTCAAAATCTAAACTTTACAACAACTCGCGTTACTTGCTGACCAAAATTACTAGGAAATATCAGTATAAAACCGAAAGGCGAAGAACTAAGACTAAGAGAAGAAGAAAAACTTTAAATCTGCTAAATTTACAATGATGATCTACAAGAAATTTGTAAGAAATCCATCTCGTGTCACACATTCACAAATCTACACTATACAAGACCTTGCAGCTTCTTTACAAAACCCTCTAACCAAGCTTCGATCATAACTACTTAAAACGTTACAGATTGAAGTTCTTTTCTCCAATTGTAAAAAAACCCATATCACTATATCAGACCATTCAAAATCTACACTTGTTTGCAGAAGCTAAAAAATAAAGCAAAAAAAAAAAAACGAAAAAGGAAGACAATTTTGGGGAAAACTCACTTCACTTTCTTTGGCAAGCACGATTTTGGCAGTTACAAAGCCGATAAGTTCCTCAGAATGACCATCAGGGCGGCTCCGATCAACAGCAGCCCAAGAGACGATATCACCTCCGTTGACAACATTCTGAAAAAACTCAGATTCATACCTGAAACAAAATCAAATGCTTTTTGATAAGACTTCCAAAAAGGGAAAGTCAAATCTAAAACAGAATAAGATCTTCCGAACAAAGGCATTTTTTTTTTATGTAATTTACCTGATTGGGAATATATCTCGATGGATTTGCTCCAAACGTTCTAAATCACAAGGGTTTATTGGCCTGAAGCATATACTTGGACGACGAGCG
>NC_025704.1:7981664-8018507 GCF_000633955.1 Camelina sativa
AAAAAAAAAACGAAAAAGGAAGACAATTTTGGGGAAAACTCACTTCACTTTCTTTGGCAAGCACGATTTTGGCAGTTACAAAGCCGATAAGTTCCTCAGAATGACCATCAGGGCGGCTCCGATCAACAGCAGCCCAAGAGACGATATCACCTCCGTTGACAACATTCTGAAAAAACTCAGATTCATACCTGAAACAAAATCAAATGCTTTTTGATAAGACTTCCAAAAAGGGAAAGTCAAATCTAAAACAGAATAAGATCTTCCGAACAAAGGCATTTTTTTTTTATGTAATTTACCTGATTGGGAATATATCTCGATGGATTTGCTCCAAACGTTCTAAATCACAAGGGTTTATTGGCCTGAAGCATATACTTGGACGACGAGCGGCTTTGGCTTCTTCCTTTGATGATGAATTCTCCACGAATCCACGCGGAAAACGCGACATTTTTGATCCAGATTAATTTAAGCGACTCAAACTACTTGAAATTTTGTAGATTTATGACACTTTTCATTTGAGTTATACAGATCAAAATCGGTCTCCGACCCGATTGTCTGAACCGGATCCGGGTGGCTTTAGGGTTTCCAGAATCCGAAGATGGGGTTTGTTGATCTTTCAAAAAGAAACAACCTTTTTTTGCTTGCTTTGCCTTCTTTCCCAACAACATCGTTAAAGCGAAGCATCATCTTTGATTCTTCCTTCGGATCACAACACCTCACGTGCCTTGCGACAAACAAGCACGTGCATCTTCACTACTATTCTTTTCCTATTGTTTGGTTTAGTACAACAAGAGAAGTAACTTGTTATCATGTTGACAAAAAATGTTTCCATATAAATCATATAAGGGATTTTGGTATTGTATTAATTTTGCAAAAATGCTTAAGGGATTTTGGAAATAGAAATAATCCTATAGAGTTTGTAACATAAGATTTTGATTACAATATATCGACAACATGGATCAGGATTAATAGTAGTAGTCTACATCTTGTAACATAATTATGTAAATACATAATCTTCATCTCTTCTCAACTAAACGCCATTCAAAAATCGGTGATTAAGAACAGCTTCCGCCATTGGCCGCTTCCGATGGTCAGCGTTCAACATTGCCTACCAAAAACACCACACACACAGACTATATTGGCCAAAGGACCAAAACTTTCCAAATATGAAAAAATTAATACAGTATTGGATCTAACATTTACTAAGGGTTTAAATCAGTCGACTAATATTATAAGCCTTTCTCAAACATTTCTATTTTTTCTATGTTTCTCTACATTTTCTTTTCATTACCATTTCCCTTTTTATCTCAAACTACCAGCTACTGTTAAAAGAGAAATTAGATCAGAGTTCCATTTTTGTTATGAAAAAGATAAATACAGAGATAATTATAGGGACTAGGATTATACTACCTGTAGTAATTCCCAACCAGCTCTATCACCAAGATCAAGAAACTTAACAGCTTCTTCAAGGCGTTCGTCGGCTAAACAGTACCTGTATAACACACCAGTGAGGGTTTAAAAAAAAAAAAAAAACTCAGAGACTTGGAGGAACAAACGATTAAACAACGCCTCTTTGGTGCTAAAAAAAATGCTTTATCAAAGCAAGAGGCTTACTCTCTTACAGCCTCCATATCCAGCCGGAAAGTGTTTTCTAGTAACCTCTGCATTTCATCAGATTAAATGAGAGCCGATATGTTTGTGGAATCAATAAGGAGATATTGTGTTAAGATGAGATAAAAAAACAGATCTGTTTAACTTAATTGCATCCAAAATATGTCATATCTTGCCTGAAGAGAAAGAGAATCCATTACGCCTGCTTCACAGAATGGAACAAAGGCTAAGTATGCAAAAAGAAGACCGGCCTCATATCTGTAAGCCACAAGAAATGTGTTAAGAATTTATCAAAAAACATTCACAACTCAATACACTCAAGAATTAGAAAGCAAAAGCATTACATGTCATCTGCAATTCCAAAAGCTCTCTTCTCAAAAACTGTGAAGGCACCAGAAGCAGTTGCCCTTCGCCAAAGTTGCTCTGACAGTGCACCAGAAGTGGCTCCTTCTTCCAAGCATGAAGGCCTGAAAGGTATGCTCAGTCTGTTAACAGCGAACCAACATTATCTTAACAATTCTAGTTCCACTTATAAACAGCAAGACCAAAATGGCGAAATATCAGAAAACTAAGGATAAATAATCAATGAGTGAGGGAACCTTATGTCAACAGAAAAGGCTAGATCTCGCAGCCGCGGTATTAAATAGATAGCTTCTCGTTCTGCTGGTGTACTAAAGATCGTTTTCACAGGAAAAAAATCGAAAAATTAGCGGAGAGATGATACACTTGTACTGAGAGAGAGGGGTGTCTGTGTGTGTGCAATCACGTAGGGAGGCATACTTGAGAACAATAGAGGATGGCCCGAGACTTTGATGTAACCTATCATTAGCATGCATAAAGGCTAGACCTTTCATTGCACCCTGTAGGATGTTAATGACAAAGATTCTCCTTCGTTTCATCATCTGCTCTTTTTCATAAGGATTCCATACTCCTTGGGAGCGAGCTCTGGATGTTTTTTCACTCGCATTTCGTGCGTAGTCAGCTGCACTATTTTTCCCACCATCACGAAATGCCAGCCACTGTATGAATAAAAAACGATTCAACCTATGTTCTATAAGGTATTCCAAAATACCCACATACTTTTGTGCACTTTAGACTCAACAAACTACACTTATTAAGCGACTCAGAGATTGTAAGCCTGACCTGTTCTCCAAATTGTGTCTCAAAGCCACCAACAAGTAAAAGCAGATTAGCAGGCAGGCTTTTGCTCTGCATAGATAAGCAGAATAACTAAGGTGATTGCAATATATAAAGACAATGAGATGTAATTGTACGAATCCACGCTCTTTTATCTAACCTGGAGAAAAGAGTGTGCATTAAGCTCGTTTGCTGCCATCATATCAGCCTCAATTCCACCAGCGCGCTTCCCGGGATAGACCTTTCCAAAAGACGAGTATATATGAGACAACAAAGAAAAAGGGAAAACAAATTAAAATCCGAAATGAAGTTTGATCTTGATTCTAATACTATAAGAACTTGCCCTGATAATGTAGACAGATTCATTAAAAATGGAGAAACAAGAGTATTTTGCTATGGAGAATAGAATCACCTTAAAGACAACAGGTGTTCCTCGAAACGGACCCTGAGATATTCTTCCTTCATATAGTCTGCAGACAAACTGCCGTGGCTAATACACTTTTTTTAACTTGACCAAAATAATATATCACCCGTGTAAAATAACATAAACGCCAAAACTGCACCTGATCTTAACGCCGCCTTCACCAATATCTTGAGATTTTAATCTCCCAATATCATCAGAAGATGTATATTCAAAGTCAGCCCCTGACTGCAATCCTGAATAACTAGTAACATTCATGAATCCGTAGCTTCCGATAAGCTTCCCTACCTCGAACGAGTCAGCGCTGGTGATCAAACCCGCCGCCACCACATGCAACCGCCGATTCCTTCCGCGCCAATTCGAAACCCGACGACCGGAGAATCCTTCGCTTGATGAATATTCTCGATGGATCAAAGAGAAACGCGAAACGCATTCCAAAGAAACGCGAAACGCATTCCAAAGAAACGCGATTAACAGCGACCAGATTCATCCTTGTTTTCGCCGCTTCACTTTCAAACTCCGATGATGATTCAGCGACTCTAAAATGTGTCTTGTGTCTCCCAGTCCGTACGAGAGACAGAGAGATAAGAGCCAGGAAAAAAAGTTTTACTCTGCGTCCTACGTGGCTTTTTTATACAGATAATTAAATGATATTATAATCATATTACTTTTGACGGTGTATAATATGCCACGTACGAAGAAAATGATTTTGATGATGCTACCTGTACATTTAAACCGTTTTAAACCGAACTAAATTTCAAAATCTGCACATAACCGGAAGTGAAGCGAACCGAAATGCCCATGCCTGTAATTATTTCTCGAGAAGTCCTTCTCCCTTTCTTCGGCTTTTTAATGGAAAAGATCAAGATTGAAGGGGTCTTTAACACTAGAGAGAGAGAGAGAGTAGTGTTTGAGCTCGGGAAGAAAGCAATTGATTGATCGTTTGATTTAGGTGTAAGTAGTTCTTGCTTTTTTTTTTTTTTTTAATTCGGAGATATGGAATCGGTTCGAGAATCCGCACCGTCGGCGAATTCGAATACGCCGGCGGTAACTATACCGCCGCCGGTGAACTCTGTGCCGCCTTTCTTGAGCAAAACATACGACATGGTTGATGATCCGTTGACAAATGAGGTCGTGTCTTGGAGCAGCGGGAACAACAGCTTCGTCGTCTGGAACGTGCCTGAGTTCTCCAAGTTGCTCTTGCCCAAGTATTTCAAGCACAACAATTTCTCCAGCTTTGTCAGGCAGTTAAATACTTATGTAAGCTTCCTTCACTCTTTCTTTTGCTACACTGAATTATTTTTGAAATCTTGAAATGTTATTTAAGGGTTTCAGTCAGTCTCTTCTTTGCTATTAATAAGTGTTAAATCTAGATAGTAACTTACATAGGAGTAGATGTTTTCTACTATTCAGTTCAGTTGGCGTTTTAATTATGCTAATTGTTGCCTTAAGCCAGTAGAACTATGCATTTTTGTTCAGCTATATAGCTTACCATGGTGGTTTAAATGAATCTTTCTACTCACCAAAAGATTCCACAGAACTTTGCAGGCTCATTTTCACATGTCTCTGAAGATTGGTTTCCTCAATTGCTTTCTGCCTTGTAGCTCTAAATCACAAAAACATTAGCTTTGCTTTCATTTGTATATGTTCTTCGTTCAGGTACATTTTGATAAACTAAAGAACTACTATTGCTTTCCTTAATTAATACCGTGGAGCTGGACATAGTTTGGACAATTAGTTTCCTTCTCAAACTTATACTATAACTAGAACATCTTAGTAATCTGATTTACCTTTTCGTACCATTACTCTTTGTTGGCTTTCTACTTCCACGAAGTTCAAGCAACTTCGCATCGTTTCAATTCTACAATTTGAATTTCCATCTCTATAATGGTTTCTCTGTATTCTTTATGTCTAGGGTTTCAGAAAAGTTGATCCAGATCGATGGGAATTTGCAAATGAAGGGTTTTTAAGAGGCCAAAAACAACTACTGAAGAGTATTAGTAGGAGAAAAACTTCGCATGTGCAGCAGAATCAACAACAAACTCAAGTTCAGAACTCATCTGTTGGTGCTTGTGTCGAGGTGGGGAAATTTGGACTAGAAGAAGAAGTTGAAAGACTTAAGCGGGATAAAAATGTTCTTATGCAAGAACTCGTCAGATTAAGGCAGCAACAACAAGCTACTGAAAACCAACTGCAGAACGTGGGACAGAAAGTTCAAGTGATGGAGCAGAGACAACAACAAATGATGTCGTTTTTGGCAAAGGCTGTTCAGAGTCCAGGTTTCTTGAACCAATTAGTACAACAG
Organism: Camelina sativa; assembly: GCF_000633955.1. Classification (NCBI taxonomy): domain Eukaryota; kingdom Viridiplantae; phylum Streptophyta; class Magnoliopsida; order Brassicales; family Brassicaceae; genus Camelina; species Camelina sativa. The sequence continues at coordinate 7,987,136 of NC_025704.1, forward strand.
AATAATGATGGCAGCAGACAAATTCCGGGAAGCAACAAAAAGAGGAGACTTCCTGGAGATGAACAGGAGAATTGTGGAACCCATGAGGCTAATGATCGTAACCGTCAGATTGTTAGATATCAGCCATCGATAAATGAAGCAGCACACAATATGCTTCGACAGTTCTTGAATCCGAGTTCCTCACCTCAGTATGAATCAGTTTCAAACAATTCTGACAGTTTTCTATTGGGTGATGTTCCCAGTTCTAACCCTGTAGATAATGGGAATCCTTCAAACAAAGTTTCTGGAGTAACATTGGCCGAGGTTTCACCCATGGCAGCTCCTTCAGCAACGAATCAAGTACAAGTAAACTTGGCTCATCATCCTCAACCTGGTCTGGTTCAGCCAATTGTAGGTTCAAGTCTGGCTCAAGGAGTAGCACCTGCAGCTTCTTGGAGCCCTGAATCTGATTTAGTTGGATGTGAGACAGGTAATGGAGAGTGTTTTGATCCAATAATGGCTGCTTTAGATGCGTTAGAAGGCGATGCAATTTCTCCTGAAGGCGAGGGCAAGATGAATGAGTTACTGGAAGGAACCCCTAAGCTTCCCGGAGTCCAGGATCCATTCTGGGAACAGTTCTTTTCTGATGAAAGCCAAGCGATTGGAGATACAGACGAGATTCTATCAGGATCAGTGGAGAATAATGACATGGTAGTGGAACAAGAACCACCTACAACAAATGAGTGGTCACGGAATCAACAGCAAATGAATTATCTTACTGAACAAATGGGACTTCTTTCCTCAGAAGCACAGAGGAAATGAAGGTAAGAACATCGGTTCAGTTTCACGACATGCTTCTCTGCCTTGTTGTAATGGTCTTGAGGGTTATCATCTGTTTCTCACTGATGTTGGTTTTCAGGTGAGGTTGTGAAAGGGAATATGAAAGGAGGAGGGAGGGATATACCAGAGGGTGTTTGTGCCCCTTTTGTTTTGCATTACACACAAAACTTTAACAGGAAAAAGGTAGAAACGTAAAAGATTAAGTACCAAGTCCACCATGCTTGTAAATAACTTGAAATAGTGATCGCCTTTTATATGATGTTTTCTATTGTACATTACTTTTGTGTGAAAACGTCCATCGTATTCAATTATCATCTCGATACAATTGATCCTGTGATCCCTGACAGATTACCGATTAAAGCCCAAGACAGAATCATTATCATGTTTATTAAACTTACACGTTTATATCTTTTAATCATAAAGATCCTTACGATGGATTAATACATAAAAACTCACACAATGAGAAGTTAACGATCAGTTCGATTGAATGGGCAATGATGTAGTATAAAGAATCTGTACAATAGATATATCTCTTTAATGGTCTTTGTATAGTTTAATCGATAGGTCTTCCCTTGATGCTTGAAGATGAAAGCTTGTAGTTTGATAATTGATGGTTAGACCATGACGACGATGATGACAATGAGTAGCACAATCCCAAAAATGAGAATAAGTAGGCATGTCTGCAACAGTGTAAAACATATCAAATTTAGCTTTAGCTGCAAAAGAATATGAAATCACAGAATTGAAAGATTGGGAAGAGTCCTCTTAGTGTGTACCAAAGATGAGTTTGAACTTTGAGTTTTAGCTGCTTTTCTAAGTTGAACAGTTGCTTGTGTAGTTGCAGCATGTGAGTTTTCAATGTTAGAGCTGATGTCATCTGTCAAGACACATTATAGGTTTTGTGAGATTTTGAAGAGGCAAAAAGGAAACAGGGAGATTTACAATTTGTGATTGTTGGAGTTACTTACCGATCATAATTCCTTGATGCTGCGTTAAAACAGCTAGATCTTTGAAGATTTCATTCACTTCACCAATGTGTTCTTGAATTTCTCTAATTCCTTGCTCTCTTTCCTCAATAATTGCTTCATTGAATGTTATCTCATTATCTAAAAACACCACTTCTTGCCTGGGATGAGTATAACAGAAGTTAGTAAATAACACCTTGCTTCAAAATATGAGAAACGTAATATGACCATAAAAAGAAGATGGGTTTCATGGCCATAACCAACTTCTTAATTTCTATAGACCAAATCTATCAACAATTAAGGCTACAGGAAATGACGATTGTAAACTACAACTTTGACAATCAGTTATGTATCTCCTTAAGGAAGAAAGGAAAAGTGAGAAGATGGTTTGAATACTCAAAACAGGTGTAAGAGCAAATTGATTGCTTTGAGTCACATTTGGATCCTGTTTATGCTAACAAATGATCAAGTGAATAATCCATACTCCTCACCTTCTTGATTGTTGAAGAAGAGTTTGCTGCTCTGAGGCCCTTAAAGATTCAGTATCGAGTTCCTGTGCGTTATAACTGCATGAAGTGGCAGAACAATGACGCATGTGTAAGTGAAACTTACATTCCACAAACTATCAGAAACAATCATAAGTTCAAAGTTTTCTACACGTTCAAAAATTGGTTACCTGGTAGGTATTTCTTTAGTGACCGCAGGAGTATATGTAATTTCTCTTTCAGCTGCAAGTCTCTGAGCTTTCTGAAACTCTTTAAGAACTGATTGGAAATCTTTTGCCAGTTTAGCATCCGCAATCTTCTTAATTGACTGCAAGTAAAGCGAGGGAACGTAAGCACAACACAGAATTACGAATTATTTTAGATAAACTAGTCTATACTCATCATCTCTCAGACAATCTCAATTCTCCCACCAAATGAGATAAAATGGTGTCACCACCACAAAAAAAAAAAAGGGTCAATAGTAAAATGTGCTCTTAGACATCTAACAATTCATAGCATCATCGTAGGAGAAGGAAACAAAAATGTAATCATTTACTTACACTAACTGCTCCATGATGGTCGGCTTCGCTAGCTTCCTTAAGATTCGATGAAGTGTTTTTCACCAATTCTGTTATCTGTAGCCTTGTCTTTTTCCTGCCAAACATTGATAAAAAATCTCAAATTCTTCCTCAAACCCTAAAACTCATATTTTTTTCTAATTCAAAACCAAAACCCTAATTAAGACAGAGATTTAGCAAATAAAAACAAGAGAAGAGTGTGGTACTAACAGCTTCTCGCGCAATTCAAGAGTATCTTTCGGGGTTCCGATGAAATTAACGAGGCGAGCGAAGGAACTAACAGAAGTGCTGATCCTAAAAATCCCAGCGGCGACTTCCCGAGATGGATCCCCACCACGAGACGAAGGTCTCTGCTGTTGTTGTTGTTGCCTCCCGCCGGTAAAACCATTAGACTTCTGAAATCGAGAACCAGCTTCGAGGTCTTGGAAACTCATCTTCACGATCGAATCTCTCAAAAAATCTCTCTCTCTCTCTCTTTTGGGAGAGGGGATAACAAACAAAGACGAGACGGGACGAAGATGGAAATGAGTTTGGTAAGGAACAAGTTTTTATTTTTTCCCCAAATTTATTGTTGTTTTCTATAATTTGTATAAATAAAAATATAAAATTATTTTAATCTCATGTGGTCCGCGTGATTATGGTGGTGGATGGAGGGAATTAAAATAATTAATACGTAACAAATTACTTGGGCGGTGCCACGTCATTGCGAGGGAAGGATCCTGCGCTGTCGACGTTGACCTTCTCTTCCGTGTAAATTTAAATCTCGGTTTGTTTAAACCGGGACCGAGTCAATTTTGTAATTTTAGTTACCAACTAGCTTATTTGGTTTTGGGTCTCACAGTAATGGGGTTTGTGGGAGGAGAAAAGAGAAGAAGAGTTGGGCCATAACAAGAAAAAGTCCATTAAAGGAGGAAAAAAGTGAAAAATAATATTTGTTGGGGAACAATTATTAAAATAGTGCAAAAATAGGATTAAAGGGCGAAACGCAATCCCACACGTTGGGTGTGCGGTGTCATATAAAGCAAAATACACTCTTCCCTCTCATCCTCTCTATAATCATCGATCTCGAAGCGCGTTTTGGTTTTTATAGGCCTCTCAATCTCTGAATCTGCGTTTAGAAAGCTAAGCAAGAGCAATCAAATCCATGGCGGTATGTTCTACATTTTCATCTTTTCCTTTTTACTTTAGTATGATTTTGAAATCCCTTTCTTTCCTCTGCTGCCAGATTTTGTTGTTATCTATTTTTTGTTTCTCGGGGAAATTTTATGATTGATTTGAACGATTTGTTTATTTGATTTTGATTTCTGCTTTAGAAGTTTCGGATGATCTGTGGTTTGGTTATTGTTATGCACTTGCCGACATATATCTTCGATGCGATGCTATTTTGATTTTGGACGTGTTTGATTATCTTCGTCGTTATTTATTTTTCTGGAATCGTGTTGATTTTTGAGTCTCGGTGTGATCTGTGTTTGCAACTCTGGATATATATTTTTTTTTTTTGTGAGGAAATCGTGATTTCTAGGTTTTTGTTTGTGGTTGCAAATCGCGATTGTTTTGTGCCCCAATTTGAACGAGAAACTTGCCTAGGTAGTAATTTGGCCAAAGTACTTGTGAATTTATCCAGCCTTAAGCGTCTGAGTGATAAGGTGTTAATACTTAATAGTGTTGGAATATAGAAGAAAAAACAAAACAAAAATTCCATTTGAGTGATTCCTTTGCGCACTTTTTTTTGGGGGAACTTGCTTAGTTGTGAAGTTTTTGGTCTAATTTGTGAAAGATGATGAGATTGGAGATATATTGAGTGAAGCAGCTAATAAGCTAACTATCGTTTTTCTTTGTTCTCTCAATCAGTTGGCATTTAAGAAGCAAATTATTTGATTTAGAATGTTTTATCTACCCATGAGTTATGTGTCATTTCTGATTCAACATGGTTTTCGTATCCGCTTTGATTTTGTATGATAAGATTCCTGGATCAATTTGTTTGACTATAATCTTTTGATGACAGGTAAGGTCAGTCAAAGTTGGAAATCTCTCTTCAGGAGCTACAGAGCATGACATAAAAGAGTTTTTCTCTTTTTCTGGTGAAGTTGAAAGCATCGACATCCGAAGGTTAGTCATAGGATTCATTGTTGTGAACTTGAATTTTTCTTAAAAATTAATTCACTCTTGGTTAGATTGAAGGATCAGATACAGTTCTTTTAATCTTCTTCACCCTTGTGTTTTGTTTTTGTTTTTCTTTCATGTTGTAACCAGCAGTAATGAGCATAGTGCTTATGTCACATTCAAAGCTCCTCAAGGAGCAGAGACAGCTGTGCTCTTATCAGTTAAGTCACCTTCAAACCATTTTTTCTCTAATCTTAATATTTAATGTAACTATCAGCTAATACATATATGACTGTTAATTTTGTTACCAATCCATGCCTTTCTCATCAACATTTAACCCTTTGTTCAATATGCTAAGAAATACTCAAGAGTTACTTTTACTTCTCAGTCCTAATGGAACCTGTTCTCTGTCTGGACAAGAATTACAAGTAATTTAGTTTTGGTTTGTAATTTGCATTTTATACTAACAAGAAATGTTATCTCAGGGAGCGAGTATTGCAGATCAATCAGTCGTCATTGAAATGGCTCCTAATTACACTCCACCGGCTGCCCCTCATGCGGTAATGTCTTCCATCTTGAATGTATCTATTCATATATTGTTCATTCGTCCTTTCTTTCTTTCTTCTGATCAATAGAATTGGTTAAAAAGGAATTGATTATTCATACGAACTTGCATGAACAAATACCTTTTAAATCCATTCATAGATCAAGCAAGGTTTCATCTCATTCTTAGTAAAAGATATACAGCGAATCAGCAATCTCTGAGGGGTTTTAATTTGTATTAATTTCATCAGGAAACACAGGCCAGCAGTGGAGGCGGTGCAGAATCTGTTGTCCAAAAGGCAGAAGATGTTGTGAGCAGCATGTTAGCAAGGGGTTTCATTCTTGGGAAAGATGCAGTTGGCAAAGCAAAAGCTTTTGATGAGAAACTTGGTTTCACTTCAACCGCAACTGCAGGAGTTGCTTCACTAGACCAAAAAATCGGTCTAAGCCAAAAACTAACAGCTGGAACAAGCTTGGTGAACGAAAAAATCAAGGCGGTGGACCAAAACTTTCAGGTATCAGAGAGGACCAAGTCTGTGTATGCAGCTGCTGAACAGACTGTGAGCACCGCAGGAAGTGCTGTGATGAAGAACCGTTACGTGTTAACTGGTGTGAGTTGGGCCGCAGGAGCATTCAACAGAGTGGCTCAAGCAGCTGGAGAGGTTGGACAGAAAACAAAAGAGAAGGTTGAAGCTGAGCAACCGTCACAACCATCACAGTCGCAGCAGCAACTGCCAGAAGGGTATTCTCCGATTTCGTCTGAATTCCCAAAGAACTAATATCATCCAGTTAAACTATTTCGTTTGTTTCTTCCTTGTTGCTTTCTTTGATATGAAAGCTGGGAATTTGGTTTTTAATCTTTGGGATGTAACATAAAAGCAATGCCTGGATCTTTCTCTTAATACTATTAGACTTATAGTTGGTTATTTTTTTCAATATCTATTAAATAATTTGAACATGTTACATTAAATTCAAAAGTTTGATCAAGAAAGTACAATAAAATAAAATCTGAGTTTAGATATCAGCTTCGATAATAAAAGATCAGTATCTCAATTTCCAAAGTGTAGAAGAGTTTGAATGGTCTGATGCATACTCCAATTCCGGCGATAGAAGTTGAGAAAAATTGTGTTTAGAAAGTGCAGATTTTAAATAGTTCAAGAGGATGCGATATCGCGAGTTTTTCTTCTTCAGAACTTGAATATAAGCATGTAAGCCAAGCCATATCACTTCTTCTTTGTATAATCTAAGAACTGGTCTGAAACTAGGACCACTGTTGAATCTGCGCATCCTTCGATTTATGAGTCTGAACATATACCTATCAGTTGGAAGGATTTCAAGAGCACTACATTATTAACAGAACCAAAATGGAACCAAATTAGTCGAAGAAATCAAGTTTCTATTCCATACCTGATGGAAGTTGTGATAAATTTGAACAAAGTGCGAGGATGAAGCTTCCAAAACCGGGACAACTCGTAGAGATAACAGTGAAACTTCATCGCAGCTAATAAAAAGATCTGATAGATGTTTAACCTGACAATTTTTCCTGAGTTGATGTTCGAATCAAATAGAATGGGATGACATTTGGGAACCAAGAAGTAACACAATTTTTTCCGAAGACTACCAACTGGTTGGTTCTGCCAAGCTACAGAAAAGGTTGAACTTATATGGCCACTCAAGTACCTGTTTCCATGAATTTGAGTGACAAAAATTAGGCTCAAACAGACAATCCACTACGCAATAAAGACTAGGGAAACAGAGCCAAATAAGTATAATTATGAGTGAAATGACAAGAGATGAAGCAGACCTTGTGTAGTCAACTTGCACTTCGAATGTGCGGGAGTTAATAAGCAAACCCGTCCATCTGGCAAAAGGAATTCCATTACCATCCACATACATCCTACTAGAAGAACACCTAGATTCTTCTTCTCCATCTTCAAAATTTATGCAGAATTTTTTTTCGTTCATGAAGCAGTTGTAATCTTTAAATCCATGTTTCAACCTATGATAGAAGTTAGTCGCCTGATCTCTTGAGGTAGACACAAACAGGTAGTCATCAATAAATCTCAGTAACTTATAGCTCGCCGGACTGATTAGCTCGTTCCCTTTATTGCATTCTTTAGCAGACGCATCTCTAGAGGCTTCCTCCAGGAACGGGTAGATCAAAGTCCTCTCGAGGTGCCCGTAGTAAAAACAACATAGCAAGGATGATAGTCTGTGTCCCTGAGGTATTCCAGCAATTCGTACATAGAAGCTTTTATCCAACTGCAGCATGTTGTTCTTTAGCATATTTCCTATCCAAATCATGAGATCCTTTTTCCTCACTTGATGGTTTCCCCCCTACAAAATCAAACAATGGAGTATGTCACTTTAGTTTCACAAACAGATCAGTCAATAATTTAAAAGGCAAAACACAATGACAATGGTATACCCTGAACTGGAACTCTTGTTCTAGTTGATCATATTTCTCGTCTTATGAACATAATGTGCCTTTAGTTTAAAGAGTTTCAGGTCAAGAATAAAAAACATACCTGATCAACCAGAATGCTTTGTAGAGCATTATATGGAACAGTTGATGTGAATCTTGAAAAGCTAGCATTTTTATCACTTGAGACAAGTACAGTGTTTACCCAATTGGATCTCTTCCCACAGCAGACCAACCTACATCTGTTTAAGATGTATTCATCTTTCAGGAAACTTTGAATGACATGTAGCAGTTTACCCTGATCGATTGAATCAAATGCTTTGAATACATCCGCAACCACAAAGAACAAAGGAGACGGTTCTCCTGATTGACTCCTCAAACTGATTAGATATGGGCATAGGTTTCTGTAAAAATCATCATGGTCAAAAACAGAAGACCCAAGAACATATGGTTCTTTGAGCTGGATTTCCTTCAACACAGCATGTGTATCACGAAGAGATCGCAACCTTGACGAGGAACTAAAATCTAACACCATCCTCGCACCGTTTGCCTTTGGTATAATTCTAAACTTCGATAACCCCGTTTCTTTTATTCTACTTTGAGCTTCAGCATTGTCCACTTGGACATATCCATAAAGTGTTTTGCTAATTTCTTTGCTTATTAACCTTTCCCAGCTGCTTTTCCGGTAATAATAAATATTTAGCCGCCCTCCTTGGCTTTCAGTGGCATAGAAGTTGAAGAGCACCAATTTCTGGACAATCTCTAAGAAAAGCCAAGAAATCCATTTCTTGCACAACATCTGCTGTGTACTTCTGATGGACTCATCTTGGAGTTCATCAGAACTCCACTGACCATACAGCATAACTGTTTTCTGGTGAAGAACGGAAAACCTGATGATTTCACTTTATGCAGAAATTGCTTCACTGTGCATTTCTCATTTCTTCGCCTAGAAACAAACCAGGCGATATTTCTCCTAAGAACCCTCATCTGATGAGTACTCCCAAGCAAACATTCTGGAACAATGTACCTATATATGGCCCAAATAAAGGAAACTACTTGGTCTTTCGTGCAGTACAGTTTTGCTTCTTCGACACTTGGACAATTGGTTTGACCCTTTTCTGAACTTGATCCATGAGGCAGCTTCTTTGAATTTTGCTTCGAGGAACTCTGTAAGAGAAAATATGTAAGGTTTTTTTAAATCCAAAGATCAGTTGGAAGGTTTGGGCATTATGTATTTAAGTCTAGCAAGTAGCAGCTGTTTTGATTTTCACTTTCTAATTTCTTTCTATTGATCATATTCGAATTTTCAACATAGTTTATCTGAAATAAAAATGCTCAGGCATTATTCAAACTTAAATTTGATGTGAAACTGTCTCTGAAGGAAAAATATCAACCTGTAAATTCGCATTTGCTGACTTCAGTGCCTCATCTTGCAGCAAGACAACTGGACAGTGTTTATCTAGTAAAACTTTCAAATGTGAGGACTTCGCTTTTCCTATTAGACTTTTAAGCGACTTGAGCAATGAATGGTATCTGCAGAATAATGGAAAAAGAATCATAATATCATTTTACTTCTCTGCATCAGTTAAATCAACAAACATAAAATCTCTGTCATTCTTCAAGTCAGCTCAGACTACTTAATTATCTGATATACATTATCTGAATACATGCTCCAAGTTTTAGAATAACTATAGTTTTCTTGAAACATTAGAACATTTTGGAATAATATAATTGAACCTAGTTTGGTATCCTTTTGTGTTGAACTAAACCAAAATAATATGCAGAGAAAAACAAGAAGTGTGTCAAGGATTTAAGGTATGAAAAGTTACAGAACTTATGGGGATAAGTGCATGACTTACAAGCAAATAGATCCACTGGGACAATTGCCTTTGCCATGAGATGGTGCCGTTGACCATGCGTTTACTTCACCAAATATATGGTTCATTAGAAACTTTGAATCAGAGCAGTTGGGCCTCAAGGTTTTTAAAATGTCTGTATATCATAAGGAATCAGACTCAGTGCAGAAAGACTGTATGGAGAAGAGACACATAAAATTCCCATTAAGCTAACGTAGCTACAAGTCATAGAACATGTCAAACAACTAAGGATACGCTTCGGTGGGATAACTGAAAACGTTTCTGAGTTGCCAAACTCAAACTGCTTCTTTCTTTTAACTTGTTTAGCCTACAAAAACAGTGATTACTAAAACTTAGGTAATGAAGTGTCAGGAATAATATTAGTAACTACTAATACCAACAAGATATAGATGCTACTGATAATAAAATGCATCAAGTAAAACTAAAAATAACCTCCCCATCAATATTTCAAGGCTGGCGAATATCAAGAGAAATTTATACTGGTCTCTTAGTAAATTTTAAGCAATAAATTTACGCAACTTATGAAATTTTAAACTATAACTTGACTGCACAAATCATTTCATCAAAGTTACCTGCTTTGCAAAATCAGTGAGACTTCCATTTACACCCATGTGCAGATTCCTTTTATCAGCTTCATTTCCATTTGAATCATTACCATTTGTACAAGAAGTTATACAAGGTGCATCACAGTCAACTTTCTGGAATTCGACCCTTCTCTGCTTTTGCCTACGCTTAAGATACAATCTTGAACGCTTACTAGGTTTTTTCTCCATATGTTTATTTACATCCTCGCCAACTACGGGCGTAACAGCTGCAGAGTCATCCCTAAGACAGTCATTAACAGCAGAAGAAAGTCGCTGCCTTTTCTTTGATGGCTGCACGTTGTCATCCCTCTTTCTTTTGTTTACATCCAATGACAATTCCTCTATACAATGGAGAATGCACACTTTAACAAGATAATACATGGTCAAGAAAATTGCAAAGAGAAATCATAACGTACTCAGAGAACTAACAAGTGGAAACTCCAAAAGAGAATACTCAGACTTACCCTTTTGCTTGACACATAGAGGAGGTCCAGACACTTGCTGGTATTTTTTTCCTAGTATTGGTATGAATATTGATGTTTGCTGCAGAAGATAAACCATGACATTTTGACCGACCTACAAAACAAAGGAAACTTGAATATTAGCAACCGGACAACTTGAAGATTATGAAAGTAAATCATCAAAAAGGTTTGACAACAAACCCGGTTGAGTAGAAACTCCCAAGATGAATTTGTCAATAACTCCAATATAGAGCTCGACTGATCATACTATCAAACAGATGAACAGGATGAGTAACCATTAGTTATATCACAAGTGACTAAAGAAGGCTACACTTAATAGTAGAAGAGCTCACCTTGTCATATCTAGCACATATCACATTTTGGCAATCACATCCAGATAGCTTAATTTCAATAACCCTTTCAACAATCTGAAAAACTTAGTTGAAGCAATACGTTTACAATTTAGATCCACATCAATGTTCGGAATCTATCAAATTAAGAACTCAAAAGCAATGCGTGGTACAGTGCGAAACAGAATCATACCTCTCTCTGTGACCACCAAGATGTTGGCGAGAAATCCAGAATCGGAGGGGTTTGTTCGTGAAGTACAACAAAGCATCGGTGAAGAAGTTTACGGTAGTGAATAGGATCATCGGAACGCAACAGAAACGCCGGTTTATCGCTGCTGCAACCGAGACAACCTTGACCCCGGCATCGGCATTGCTCCGGCTGAATAATCCGGCAAGTAATCAGATCTATTATCGCGTCGTTCAAATTCCTGGCTCTTTTTCCGAATAACCTCCATAGAGTCTCCGGTACACGATGTCTAGGTTTACGCCGCATTTTCACCTTTCTCCTCAGGATAGATAGAGAGAGAGAAGAGTGAACACGAGCTTCGATAATGGAGTCTGGTGGTGTGAAACAGGCGGGAGATTAAAGGTCTGTGCTCCTCCCTTCTCGGAACTATAAACTACGATTTACTGCTTTTTTAGATTTTGAAACTTTTCAAATTTGAACCACAAACGCGTCCATTCAACCGCAACCGCAGATCGCTTTTTCTGCTGCATACGTAAACCGACAATTAAACCGAACCGATATTGACTTTAATTTCAATCGGTCTATAGCTTTCTTCTTTTCTCACATCCGGTTCTCATTACTTTCTTTCGAATCTCTACTCCAAAACCGGATTAAACCGACAAATCTAAACTTACAATCGAACCGAACCGAATTAATTTGTTTTAGTTTTAAAACGCAAAAATCACCCGCCACTCTAGTAACTCTAGTATGATCCTCCGCCGCCTTCACATCCCCAACGCCGCCGCGAAATCCCACCAGTACATTAAAGTCTCTCTCTTCTCCACATCGCCGCCGGAGATAACACCGCCGTTTATTCACAAATGCAAGACCGTTTCCCAAGTCAAGCTCATTCACCAGAAACTCATCTCCTTCAGAATCCTAACCTTGAATATAACTTCCCACCTCATCTCCACCTACATCTCCCTCGGTTGCTCATCTTCTGCTGTATCACTACTCCGTCGCTTCCCTCCTTCCGATTCAGGTGTCTACCATTGGAATTCTCTCATTCGCTTCCACGGCGAGAATGGCCGCGCCGGTGAATGTATCTCTTTATTCCGTCTTATGCATTCTCTTTCATGGACGCCGGATAATTACACATTCCCTTTCGTCTTCAAGGCATGCGGAGAGATCAACTCCGTTCGTTGCGGAGTCTCTGCTCACGGGGTTTCTCTGGTGACTGGATTTATGTCCAATGTCTTTGTGGGGAACGCGCTTGTTGCTATGTATTCTCGTTGTGGTTCATTGAGTGATGCACGGAAGGTGTTCGACGAAATGCCTGTTTGGGATGTTGTATCGTGGAACTCTATAATAGAAAGTTATGCAAAGTTAGGCAAACCGAAGATGGCGCTTGAATTGTTTAGCAAGATGACCAATGAGTTCGGTATTAGACCTGATGATATTACTATTGTGAATGTTCTTCCTCCTTGTGCTTCCCTTGGAGCTCGTTCACTAGGGAAGCAATTGCACGGTTTTGCGATCACAAGTGAGATAATACAGAATATGTTTGTAGGAAATTGCTTGGTGGATATGTATGCGAAGTGTGGGATGATGGATGAGGCAAACACAGTGTTTTCGGACATGTCAGTGAAGGATGTAGTGTCCTGGAATGCAATGGTTGCTGGGTATTCACAGATTGGAAGATTTGATGATGCTGTTAGGTTATTCGAGAAGATGCAGGAAGAAAAGATAAATATGGATGTTGTTACTTGGAGTGCTGCTATTTCAGGGTATGCTCAGCGGGGGCTTGGATATGAAGCTTTGGGTGTGTGTAGGCAGATGTTGTCTTCCGGGATAAAACCAAATGAAGTCACACTTATTTCAGTTCTTTCAGGTTGTGCTTCTGTTGGAGCATTGATGCATGGTAAGGAGATTCATTGTTACGCCATCAAATATCCTATAGATTTGCGTAAAAATGGTCATGGTGATGATAATATGGTCGTTAATCAACTGATTGACATGTACGCTAGATGCAAAAAGGTTGATGTTGCGCGTGCTATGTTTGATTCACTTGCCCCCAAGGATAGGGATGTTGTAACTTGGACTGTAATGATCGGTGGATACTCTCAACATGGGGATGCAAATAAAGCTCTCAAACTTTTCTCTGAGATGTTCGAGCTAGATTACCGAACAAGACCAAATGCTTTTACTATATCATGTGCCCTTGTGGCATGTGCTAGTTTGGCGGCATTAAGAATTGGCAAGCAAATTCATGCTTATGCATTGCGCAACCAGCAGAATGCAGTACCGTTGTTCGTATCAAACTGTCTAATAGACATGTATGCAAAATGTGGAGCTATCGGTGATGCCCGGCTTGTATTTGACAACATGATGGAGAGAAATGAAGTTAGTTGGACATCTCTAATGACTGGTTACGGTATGCATGGCTATGGGAAAGAAGCTCTTGGAATCTTTGATGAGATGAGGAGAATAGGTTTTAAGCTTGATGGTGTTACATTACTTGTTGTACTGTATGCTTGCAGTCATTCAGGAATGGTAGATCAGGGCATGGAGTATTTCAATAGAATGAGAACTGATTTTGGGGTTAGTCCTGGCCCGGAGCATTATGCATGTTTGGTTGACTTGTTAGGTCGTGTTGGCCGGTTGGATGCAGCGTTAAGTCTCATTGAAGAAATGCCTATGGAGCCTCCTACTGTGGTATGGGTTGCTTTGCTCAGTTGCTGTAGAATCCACGGAAAAGTTGAACTCGGGGAGTACGCAGCTAAAAAGATAACAGAACTAGCATCTAATAACGATGGATCATATACATTGCTCTCAAATTTATATGCAAATGCAAGTCGTTGGAAAGATGTGGCTAGGATCAGATCATTGATGAGACACAATGGAATTAAGAAAAGACCTGGTTGTAGTTGGGTCGAAGGAATTAAAGGAACTACTACGTTCTTTGTTGGTGATAAAACTCATCCATACACTAAGGAAATATACCAGGTCCTCTCAGATCATATGCAACGCATCAAGGACATTGGTTATGTTCCTGAAACAGGCTTTGCTCTTCATGATGTAGACGATGAAGAGAAAGATGATCTCCTTTTGGAGCACAGTGAGAAGTTGGCTCTTGCATACGGTATTTTAACAACTCCTCAAGGTGCTGCTATCAGGATTACTAAGAATTTACGGGTATGTGGTGATTGCCATACTGCATTCACATACATGTCCAGAATCATTGATCATGAGATTATATTGAGGGACTCTAGTCGCTTCCATCATTTCAATAATGGGCTGTGTTCCTGCAAAGGTTTCTGGTGATGATGCTTTCCCTATGCACTCCACCAAACAGTAGGATCGTAAGAGGTCTGTTAATCATTCACTGAAACAGAAACGATAGTTTTGATTTGCACATTCTGTTCTGAGGATATCAAGTTAGTAATTACTGAAGCATCCCATTCAAAGAGCAGCACATCAGTTTATATCTGCACCTGTCAACCACATATCAATAGCAGCACCATAATGCTAAGCTTGGCATATAGGTGCAAAGCCAGAAAACCATCACCAAACAGGTTCTCATTTACTTCCTCTAGTTGCCTCCCTATATCTGTTTGATGTTTAATTTCTCATTGCAATTTCATATTACCTGAATGGTCTTCCAACATCATGCAGGCTACGAAAGCAACCTGAGTGAAACCATACATTCAGGGTTTTCACATGGTTACTGCAGATTTCAGGAACGATCTCTTGTTAACAGACAAAGAAAAGGGTCATAAGCACTGTCTTATAGACCTCATGTAGATTGTATAATTTAAGCAAATTTTGTAGATGAATAGCTTTCTTCTTTATTTGTGGTGAAGAATACAAAATCACACTCCATACCATTGGTTTGTTCATAATAAAACAAGATCTTTTGTTGCATTTGTCATGTTCATATAACCAACACTCCCATGGATTGGGCATTAGAACAAAGCCATTTTCTCAATGTGCCAAAAAAGGCTCGAGCATTTGGTACCCCTTATACAAAGCCAGCAAAAAAATTGATATCACCATTGGTCAAATCAATCTAATCCTGGAGAGGCAAATTCTAAATTCTACATGTCCAAAATGTTTTAAAATGGGATATTTCGTCATCATCATGAGTAAACGTAACAACTAAAGATTTCTCACAGATAGTCCCAGACGAAGTCAGAAGGTGGAGTTCATGTTCTCGCTTCTGCTTGGTCCATCTGAGAGATCCGGTTGAATAGAAGTCACATCGAAATTTGAAGGTGCTACAGAAGCTTTAGTCCACCTGTTACTTCATCAACAACTTCAACTGGTCCTGCGGAAGTAACACCTCTTAAGTGTTAGAATGTTATGCTAAGAAAAGCTGATGATAACCAACCAACAAACAAATTCTACTAGAAGAATCTCAATTCTCTTATCACAGAACAATGCATATGAATTTGGATACCATACAACACTGAACACTGTACGTCCTCCTTTATAGCTTACATTTTCATATTTTGTATTCTTATGAGCTATAGATTCCATTCAGGTTGAAGGACAAGCACCAAGATTGAACTAATAAGCTAGCACATGTAGTTATCTAGGGTAATTGAGATTCGCAACTCTCAAACTCATCTCTTTTCCATCAGAGTTAACTTTAAAACAAACGACATGGATCAGATATAACAACTTACCAAGAATAGCCATAACTGTCCTTGAATCTGAAAAAGGACATAGACGTTTATTAGATTCACATATTTGCAAAAAATGCTCCTAAAATTACTAACAAAAGAAGATCAGGTGAAGAGGGATTTATCCCTGTTAATTAACCAGCTAACAAAGGTAAAAGCACCAAGGGATTTTTGACATTTGAAAGGGGGATGAACTATAAAACTCACTTGGGGCGATCTGCGTTCTTCCTGCATCGATGGTGATATGGGTAGGCAGTTTAAGGGATTTAGCCCTTTCCTGTCAATATTGTGAAATATGAACAGTCAATGCATGATCTAAATTCCCCTTAAAATAATCATGTAGATGGTCTGATATATCAAGAAACTAACAACTCGTACAAAGCTCGTGAAGATCAATTTGGCAACAGCACTAAAACTGTGGATCCCAAAATAGAATTCAATCACACACACAATCCACTTTACAGTAACAACTACAAATTGTTTTAGTAAACTCACTTGCAATTCTAGCATCTCATCCTCGTCCTCGATTTTAACAACCACTTTTGGTTGTGCACACTCCTCCCAGCTGCAATAGCGAACCAATACTTTTACTTCAATCATTAAGTAACAAATTGATTTGATTATGACTTAAGAGGGAATACCAGTCCAATGCTTTCGGAGCTCGACGAACTAGCTTTTTGTATAATCCTAAAGTGGCATGACTGCAAAACAAAATCAAAAGAAGCAGTACAAGAACACACAAATGTAAGACGACCATTCCTAAACACTAAAGAGAAACAGAGAGAATGCTTAGTTAGTTAAAATCACCTGCACTGAGCTGCAATCTTTCCTTTGCCCATTTTAAGATCATTCCTCACAACCAAAACCTGAGGAGTGAGAAGACAAAAACAGATTGATAACAAAGTCAATTCAACAACAACTGATTGTGTTTCGATTGCAGTGAAAAAGAGACAAAATGTAGTAAAAGAAGAAAGAAACCATCTTGAAATCATCGAGTATATCAGCGAGTTTCTCGATCTCGAGTAGACCCTTGGATTGAGTTTTTTGGGTATCCCCATCAACAGCAGCAGCAACAACAACAGGTTTGGTATTGGAACGGCGAGTGCCAATGCAGAATCCAAGTGCAGCTCCAACTATTAGGGCACTCAACCACGTTAAATCCATCGCCAAGTATATTCCTTCTATCCTACCCAAAACCTGAAAACACACAAAAGTGATTTGATTGAACTAAGAGAATCTAAAATTGAAATCAAGCGTTTTCAATTCACAGCGATCAGCTCGGGTCAGGTTTGTACAGTAGAAATGGGACAATTTAGGATAATCAAAAGTCTGGAGAAGAGAATCGACGAAGCTTACGAGTTCGAGAATGAGAAACGGCTCTGCAGTTTTTTTTTTCCTTTTTTTCCTTTTTTTTTTCTCAACCCGGCGTGAAGATTTAACTTTAATTGCATACCATTAATTAAGCTAAATCGAAATCAAAAACAATTTAATGTTTTATATAAATGTTATTTTTCTCCAACTAAAATTCAAATTCCACATAACGATTATAAATTAAAAATTTGGTTACCGATTATTTTGGTTCGTTGGATGAAGTTCCCCAACGTGAGATTGGCTTAGACGAATTTTTTTTAAATAATAAACAGAAATTAGAAAAATAAAAGTATTAGGAAAAGGAAATATAAAAGCATATCTTTTTTGACAATAATGTTAGCGTAAAGAAAGGGAAACGTACTTAGGATAAAGTTATTCCAGCGACCAAACAAAACAAACAAACAAACTTAAATAGAAGAAAACGCAGTTTTGTTCTTCTTCGTCAGAAGAATATATGTACGGCGTCAACGGGAATTGACCTTGTCACAGCTTTTCCTATCTCAAGTCCTCCTCCTCCTCCTTCATATTTTACCAGATCGACCACCATATTCGAGCTTTTGTGTTCTTCAAGCTTCGCATCTCTTTGTAGCGTATCGCAAGGTAAAATTTTGGTTACTTGCGATTTTGCTGCTTTTTTTTGGTTTACTGTTCCATTTCTAGTTCGATGACATGAACCGCGTTTTCCTCATGGGATTTTTTTTTCTGATCAGTGAGGATTTTTCTATTTTGTTTCGGATTTTGATATTGGAATATCGAATTCGGGGTTTTTTCTTAGCAAACCCTAATTAGATTCGTCTTTTAAAACCTTGTTTAATGTTTGGTGGATCAATAGGATTTTTTTTTGTATGATCGAGTAAATCGTGTGTATGCTAACACCTGATGGATCATGTAGGTAGTTTTCTAGGGTCTTAGTAAAGATAGGTGTATGTTATTTGATTCGGGTGCAAGAGATTGAGGATGAAATCAGAAGCTGTATATTGTGTACTGAGATGTTTGAAAGGAAGCAACGTCTGTCATGCTCCGCGAATAATCACTGTTATCTTCCATTGATCTTGGGAATTTCTAGGTTTCAGTACGCAGCAGTAGTTTACACATGCATATGCATCTTAGTGCTAACTTAGACATGATTCTTCTCTGGAAAATGGCTAATAGATATATGCTTATTTACTTCACTAGCTATAAGCTTGTAATAGATGCCCACCTTAGGTTCGTAATTCTTCTTTTATTACGTAGTACACTCCCTGATTGACTGATTCTCAGATTTGGACCTTTTTGTGTATTTGGTTATGTGGTGAATGAATCTCTGCAGAATTCTTTGTGTTTTCTGACTGTTAGTTGTGATCCCTTACAAATGAATACTGTAGGCGAGCTGTGCAGATTCTTGTTTGGATCCTGACGGCTCCTTTGTATGAGTATACAACACGCAGCTCCTTTTTTCCTCGTTTTTGTTTAGTATTAATTGTGCATATTTGAATAAGTTGATGTTTCAGCTTATTTTCTGTATCTACAGTTCCAGCTTCTTGGGCATGACTAGGCTGACAAGTTTTATTAACAGGTTTGAGTATCAGCAAAGATGAGTGACAATCTTATGGACAAAGTTACCGCATTTGGCGAGCGCCTGAAGATCGGAGGTTCGGAAGTGAGCAACAAGATCAGTGCTGGTGTGAGCTCAATGAGCTTCAAAGTCAAGGAACTTTTTCAAGGTCCAAACCCAACTGATAAAATAGTCGAGGATGCTACTACGGAGAATCTTGAGGAACCTGACTGGGATATGAATTTGGAAATATGTGATATGATAAACCAAGAGACGATTAATAGCATTGAGTTGATCCGCGGAATAAAGAAGAGGATAATGATGAAGCAGCCGAGAATTCAATACCTTGCCTTGGTTTTGCTTGAGACATGTGTTAAGAACTGTGAGAAGGCCTTTTCAGAGGTGGCAGCAGAAAGAGTCCTTGATGAAATGGTAAAGCTGATTGAGGATCCACAGACAGTTGTCAATAATCGAAACAAAGCTTTGATACTGATTGAAGCTTGGGGAGAATCGACCAGTGAACTCCGCTACCTACCAGTTTTCGAAGAAACTTATAAGGTAACTATGACCTGGTAGTTGTACCAACCAATGCTATGTTACTAAATTCTACCATACAGGTTTCATTTACACTATTTTATTAAAGATGACACTATCTTAAATCCTTGATTCATATCCATCTCGTGCTGAGTTGAAGTGGTTTGGCCTTACTTTATGAGATTTCTTGCCCTGGGAAAATATAATGTCAAGCATATGGGTTTTGTATAAAACAGATAAATGACTCGTGTTTCATTGAACTGGCTCAATCTAGTTGTAGGAACTGATTGAAAGAATGAAAAGCTGTGAGATCTGATGTCAGAATTCATTATGATCAGGTCTTAATGTTTTTGTCTTGTATTTTTGTTGCTGTACCGCAGAGCTTGAAAGCAAGAGGTATTCGCTTCCCTGGACGAGACAACGAGAGCTTGGCACCTATTTTCACTCCTGCTCGGTCAACTCCAGCACCAGAAGTAAATGTGGATCTTCCTCAGCATGTGCATGAGCCTGCACATGTTCAGTATGATGCTCCTGTAAGAAGCTTTACCGCTGAGCAGACAAAGGAAGCTTTCGATATAGCAAGAAACAGCATTGAACTTCTTTCCACGGTTCTGTCCTCTTCGCCTCAACAAGATGCTTTACAGGTAAATCAACTCGGAATTATTTGGCATCATTTCTTATTATCTAATTTAATAATGGGTAACACGGGATATCCGAGATATATATTCATTATCTCTCTAATTTGCAGGATGACTTAACAACAACACTTGTACAACAATGTCGTCAATCTCAAACCACTGTCCAAAGAATCATCGAAACAGCAGGTGAAAACGAAGCACTTCTATTCGAAGCCTTGAATGTGAACGACGAGCTAGTGAAAACGCTGTCCAAGTATGAGGATATGAACAAACCCTCTGCACCGCTAACCGCACACGAACCAGCCATGATTCCTGTTGCTGAAGAGCCCGACGACTCTCCGGTTCATGGAAAAGAAGAATCTCTGGTTAGAAAATCATCTGGTGTACGTGGTGGATTCCATGGAAGTGGTAGTGGGGATGACATGATAGATGATCTTGATGAGATGATATTTGGTAAGAAAAGCGGTGGTGATTCTTCGACTAATGCTGATCGTGACCCGAAAAAGGAACAGCCTTCGTCCAAGAACGATGATCTCATTCGATTCAGAGATGGGTTTTCTTTTTCAAGCGAAATAATAACACTTTTGTATGGAATTGGTGTTTAATTTGGTAGTATGAATGAACAGATTCAGTGTAAGTAATCTGTGTTTGGAGATCTCTTTGACTTGTGTGATGGGTTTATAAAGGTGACGTATTATGTATGACACAAGATTTGAAATGTGTTTTACTTTTGTTTTGCTTTCTTACTCGCATTGTCAACATTTTTTTACTCCTTTTAATTTGGTATGCCAATTAGTGAGTCTTAAGAGCTCATAATATCCATTGTGTCTCGAGTCTGTAGTGCTGTAACTATTCATATACTGTTTAGATAGTTCGTAGTAATCTAACTTGTCAGATACGTACAATTCCTGTATTAGTTACGGACTTACGGTGACTGTGGCGGAAATAAACTTGTCAGATACGTACAATTCCTATTGCTTAGCTTTCGCATTCTACAGTATCTACGATTTTGGTAGTTTAATTGGAAGCACCGGCCAGCGGGTAGAAACTTGACTAGTAATGAGTGACGAGTGAGGACAATGTAAGTGATAAGGTTTGACATTGGCTGTGTGAACAGACAATTTAATGTTGAAATATGCATGAGGCGAAATTAAATATAATGAAGACCACGTCGCTTAGGAAGAAATATTTGACAGGAATTTTGAATTGAGTTTGAATTTGATTCGGGAAAACCAAGAAGAATCACAAAAGCCAGACACTAAAGGTACAAAAAAAAACACAATGGAACAAAACAAAATGAAATTTATCACCAAATGATAGTGTATGTAGTACTAGATGACATATGATATTTAGTTCTTGGCGTTATCAAAAAACAGAGACAGAAACAGTGTAGGACCGTAGGTAATACCCTCATAATATCATTGTTTTACACAAACTTGTTTAGGTAGAAGACATTCGATCCCCCTTCGTAGATAACTCTCGCATACCCTCTTTCCCCCCATGTAGATCCCCAACTGTTTCGCAGAAGAAAGAAAAGAGTGCCGTCTGCAGTAATCCCGTAAGCGACGATGAGAACAGTGTGCCTACGAAGTTTGCAGTCTTTTCTTGTTGACATGCTTAGCCTTAAAATTCCCTGAGATCAATAATTCTCTCCCATCATTATCAATAATAATATTTAATAAACATATATTTTTTCTAGCTACCTAGCTATATCACTTACCCCTGGTAGTTAACAAAGGTAGGAGTACAGGTAAGAATGATGCCAACATAACCCTATGAAACTCAATACCTTTGTTTGCAGTAGTTGAGCGATTACGTGAGGGGAGGCATCATCAATACTATGAAATCACTTTTAAAAGTCGAAACTTTAGCATTAGGTCTCTACAAAACAGAAAATAGAAAATACCATGACTCATAATCGTAAGACAGACATGACTCATAATCGTAAATTAAAAAAATACATTGAGACATACACGTGTTGTAAATTTATACAATTTATTATATGTGTTGACTGTTGATCGTCACGGTTTTATCAAACCAACAGAATTGTCTATCAAACAAGAGGTATATTGTGAATAAATATATTTGGAAATAAAATATACATATATACATACATATATGCTCTAATAATATTGGGGTTATTATAGTTTCATGTTGGATATATTGTGTCTCATGCATGTTAATTATGTTTCTAGATCTGTATATGTATTAATTAGTAATTAAGAGTTCATAGCTAGAGTTTAGTACCTTTCTCCCATTTTTCTTTTCAATTCCTGGGTAAAACATGACATCCATGGCCTTCTTCAAAGAGCCAACAGCAAATTCCATGGGGGTTTAACTTCTTTCTAGCTTTGATTTCCTCTGGCAAAAATTTTACATCTCTGATGAACTTCTCGGTGTCCAACTTACGGTGTTGATTGAAAGGACGACCTTTGTTGAGGCTAAACAGTAAAATATCTGAAAGACACAGTCCCGTCTCAAAAAAATTTTTGTCCCTAGGCATATAGGTTTTTTTGGACCTTTTCCAGCATAGAAAATTTTTTTTTTTTTTTTGACCCCAAATGGTTAAGCTTTTCTGGGAAAATTGTTTGTGTCCCATGGCAACCGCCCCTCTCGCCGTAGCTTTAAGCCGGGTCTGGAAAGACATATCACCCAGCAATCGTCTACATGATATATACAAAAAAAACAAACAATTAGTGGCGTTGAAATGGAGTTTCTAATTTATGTACGCAGAAACTATATATAAGGGCATCTGCAGCGGCGTTCCTTCGCTGCGTCCTTCGTTACAAAATTATTAAATTTAAATAGAAATTCCCCAATTATTAAAGGGACGTTCCTTAAAAGGGGACGTATTTATCTCGGTCCTTCATTACACGTGGCAGCGTGTGCTACATCTCCGCCGTTCTTCACACAAATCAGTTCTTCACACAAATCACACAAATCAGTTCTTCACACAAATCACACAAATCAGTTTTTTTACAGTCTTTCGCTTGTTTCTGATGAATCTTTGTCTTCTTCGATTGTTTAATGTTGGGTGTGGAATAACAGAAGTGTAACGCGGCGGATCCGTACAAGTTCGACAGCGGAAACTCCTCCGGTTTCCATCTGCTTACATGCGACACCGTTCCCGCAAGTTTTTCGAGGACTCGTTTGGAAGATTCGATTCACAAGAACACCACTCGCCTCCGTATCTTTTCCGGCACTGCTAATCCTGCCTTAGCTCAGGTTCTTTCTTAGTTTGTACTTGTAGTTTGGAACGATTGGGAAGAAATTGATAAGTAGATTTTGACTAGAGATTTGTTCAATTGGTTGCTAAACGATTACGAAGAAACTGATTTGTGTGATTTTGTAAATTGGGTCTGGATCTTGAGAAAATCTAGATTAAACGTTTTGCTAATGGTGAGATATATGTTCAGCTTGAAGAGAGTGTAAGGGGATGCGATATGTTCAGCTTGAAGAGAGTGTAATGGTGAGATATATGTTCTGGTTGTGTTGCCATTTTAGCTAATTGTGATGGGCTGGTCCTACTCGAGATCTCTTGTTGACAAAATCATCTCTAGCTACAGAGTTTCGAATCCATTGCAGCAGAACCAGTTAATTACTCACAAGGTACGTTTGTTACTTACTTAGATCATTTTGGGCTGTTTGTTTTAAACTTGGCAAAAGATTATATCGTTTAGTGCCTTGTGTAGATTCTCTCATGTCTCGATTTGTGTTTGTTTGCTGGTTTGGTTTGGTCTCGAATTGTTAATTCCAATATGGGACTAGAGAAACTCGAGGCTTTAAGTCTGAGCAATTATTTTATTGTGTCACCAAGTTGATCATCAGTGTGTGTAGTATTGTGTCACGACCAAGTTTATTTTTACTTTGATCTTGATTTTTTTCTATGTTTGTGTTTTTTACAGCACTTCGTTTATGAGGAGCATATGCTGGAAATTGAATGCCCCAGTGTCACACCTGAGGCTGTTCTCAAGGCTTCAGGGCATGTTGACTACTTTCACGATCAGGCCAATCTAGAGCTCGGTGGTCATCGGATCGCCACTGTATTGATGTACTTGTCCAATGTTCAAAAGGGCGGAGAGACAGTGTTTCCCATGTGGTTTAACTAACATTTATACACATGTAGAATACTCTAGATTATCTTGAACATCCATTTGGTTAATATATTTGAGGGACCAAACTTTGTCCTACACCAATGCTATACAAAACTTAATAAACTTTCAAAATATGAATAAAATAATTGAAGGACCAAAATTCTGTCCCAACCGATGCACATGCCCCAATATTATTAAAGCATATATGTATATTTTATTTACAAATGTATTGATGATACCTCTTGTTTGATAGACAATTCCCCGAAGTAGATCTGGATTCTCGCGAAGAAGATGCCTCACGATTACACTCAGTGGCGGACCCAATATTAAAAATTAGGGGGGTCAATGTGTTATAGGGGAGAATCAAACACGGGTTAGGGAGGTCAACTTAGGGGGGAACAAACCAACTTAGCTACTGAGACTTTAATGATTTACATGCAAAAACAACTATTTATCTATTTTAGGCAGGTCAGTTGACCCACCTTCCTTCTACATAGGTCCGCCACTGATTACACTACCATCCGCATAGCGCTACAATGGTTTTAACAAACATACAGTAGTTCAGATTTTAGGTCAGAAGATCTGAGTACGAAGGACACTTAAATCTCATATCCACAAATTTCGTGTAGACACTAAAAAAAAAATAGGAAAAAAGTAATAAGCATGACAACAATGGCGCAGCAAGCAACAAGATAGAATCTACTAACAAAGGCTTTGAAACATTTTTTAATTTTTCTTTATTGAGAAGTAAAAAAACGAGAGAACAAAATATGACTACCAACACCATATATAGTCCTACAATGGGTTTTTATTTTTTGTTTAACAAACATACATATGAGTTCAGAAGATCTGAGTACGAAGAACACTTAAATCTCATATCCACAAATTTCGTGTAGACATTAAAAAAAATAGAAAAAAAAGTAATAAGCATGATCCAAACAACGGCGCAGCAAGCAAGAAGAGAGATTCTACTAACAAAAGCTTTGAAACATTTTTTAATTTTTCTTTATTAAGAAGTAAACAAACGAGAGAACAAAATATGACTACTAACACCGCCATAGTCCTACAATGGGTTTTTATTTTTTGTTTAACAAACATACATATGAGTTCAAAACGTGTACAAAAGTTATAAAAAATTTCCTTTAATTATGGTTTTATAGCTTTTTTAGTTCCTTCAATAGTTTTTCCACTATCCAAAAATAGAAAAAAACTTACCTTTTATTTATTATATTATTTAGATTCATTATGAAAATAAATATTATTCGAGATGATTATTCCAAAACTAAAGACGCTTTTCTGAGATGATTGATGAAGTCATTTATAAAAATCATATGGAAAATGATTCAATTATACCAGTATAAGTGAGACCAAAACCGAACTTATATTTATTTACAATTCACAATAATTTGGTTTTAATAAATTATTATAAACATAATATATATACATATATATATATATATATATATATGTTTATTAACTATATACTGATAAATTATATATGATCAGAATAATATTAGTAAATAAATAGAAATTGAAAATTGTTACATAATAATTTAATGTGAATTATTTCTCTTAAAATGAATAAAAAATAAAAGCAAAATAGTAAATACGCGACATATCTTAAGGATGACATGTAGAATTGAAAATAAAACTATATATGNAGTTAATTACTCACAAGGTACGTTTGTTACTTACTTAGATCATTTTGGGCTGTTTGTTTTAAACTTGGCAAAAGATTATATCGTTTAGTGCCNAATATAGGAATAATATATATGTAGTACTAATATCCCAAAAAAAAATTAATAACAATTTAGATGATAGAAAATTTAGATATTTCATCACATTTAAAAAACAAAATATCACATATATATATATATATATCATATCTTGTATATATATATCATAAACACATGTTGAACTTCTTATAAACATAATAGCATATGCTACACACATGTTGAAAGCTTACGTAAAGTATATAAGAATTACAAAAATATAATAATTAAATATTAATATCTTTTATTATTTACTTTATTTTTAGTTGTCATTAATCATTCATTAGAATGCTATAAATACTATGGAGGTGAAGAAAATAACATGAACACAAATAAATAATTGCAATTAATTAAAATTTAGTGCCTTAAAATATGGATATGATTATAAATATGAGAGTTACAAAATATTTGATAGAATATGTAAGTTAATAAAATATGTGAAAAATTCATAAGAAATAATTTTATTGTGGACAAAGAACTGATTTTTCTGTTTGAATATAAAATTTTTAAATTACTATAAATATAAAATATATATGTCAGGAACTTCAAGCTAGTCAAATTGTAATTTTAAATATACATTTTGTTCTCTCTTAAAATGAAATATGCATTCAGTTATTTCTCTATAAATATTCATAAATTTTATATTTGAAAATATATTTTAGTTTACTATAATTATAATGAAATTACAAAAGAAATTAATGAAATTACGTTTGAGTGCCAAGGCTGCCCTCTTCCATCTCTATTTTTGGCCAATATACAGAAAAGCGCTATTTATTGATGATGCTTCAACTCAATTTCAAAGCATTCTCTGCGATCCTACTCACCAATTCTGGATAGCAATGGGGAATAGCATGCGTAAGATCGCTGGAAACAATCATTGGCTAGATAGTTTGCCCCATTCCGTCAAGGATGACATTGTTAATGGGCCATTCAGGATTTCCGATGTTGCTTACGGAAATTTGCAACAATTGGTTAGAGCAGTGAGAAATTATCTTTCTCACTATGGTAAGCTTCATCGTAAACCAGAACTCTCGTATTTCATTGGAGTGACGAGAGATTCCGTGATGAGGTATTTTAGTCGCATGTACCCTAATTTGATGGCAGAAATATATGAAGTTGGTCGGGTGCATTTCAGAGGAGAACTGAATCATTACTATGATATAGTATAAGGGTTTTAACGGAATAAGTTTGTTTTGATATAGATTTGAAAACTTTTAAACAAAGTTTGTTGTTGTTAAACAAACTTATTGATGTGTTTGGTTGGAGGTGTGATGTTGAGGTGAATCCGAGTTTTTCTAGCATTGTATTTTAGGAGTTTCACATTGTTAAAAAAAAGAATTAATAATCATATTATATGAATTATTTTTATTAAAGTGAAGAAATAAAACAGGAAATTATTATTAGAAATTATGATTAAAAGAAAACTGATATGTAATAGGTGACTTATCAGTACAGTTATGCAATTTAGCGTTTATAATCGCAGACGCAATCGCGATCAGGTGACGCGCATCGCCACTTTCCACACTTCACTATCATCGCAAAAATCAAAAATCAAAAAACCAAATTTGTAATCGAATTCGGATCGAAGAAGAAGAAGAATCAGATCTCTCTCTCACGATGTCTGGAAAACAGCAAAATCATCATCGTACTACTTCATCCAGACCCAGATCCAAAACCCTATTCCTCATCATTCCCCTCGTCGCCTTCTCTCTTCTCGTTATTCTCTACACCTTCTTCTCTTCCTCCGCCCAACCCTCCGTATCCTATGTAAACTCGTCGGACCGGCCAGAGACGTCCTTCGTTACCTCGCTTGAGCATTTTTTAATCCATAAAGCGCCGAAGCTCACTTCACCGGCTAGAGACGACACGGTTCGTGGCGAGAGTGATGATGACGACGCGAGGAAGCTCGACGAGATGGTGTTTGAGAGAGAGAATCGTTTGTTGAGCGAAGATCCTGTTGGATTTCCGATTAAGGTTTACGTTTACGAGATGCCGAAGAAGTTTACTTTCGATCTTCTGTGGTTGTTTCACAATACTTACAAAGAGACTTCGAATGCTACCTCTAATGGCAGCCCTGTTCATCGCCTTATCGAACAGGTACTATAAGAAAGCTTAATTGAATCATTTGGTTTGGTTGTTAGATTGTTAGAAGAAGCTTAATTGTATCTCTATGAATGATTTGGCTAATTGTTTCTATATTGCAGCATTCAATTGACTATTGGCTTTGGGCTGATTTGATATCTCCTGAATCCGAGAGGCGGTTGAAAAGTGTCGTGAGGGTTCATAAACAGCAAGATGCAGACTTCTTCTATGTTCCTTTTTTCACTACGATCAGCTTCTTCTTGTTGGAGAAGCAGCAATGCAAAGCACTCTATAGGGTGTGAGTGAGCTTTGATTATATATATAACATCTAGCATTAGATTCAGTCTTCAATTTTAGATATGTAGTTTCCATCTCCATGTGCTTTTTTTTTGAAAAGTATCAAGCTGGTTTAACACTTGAATATACTGAATTACTGATATTTTTACCTGTGCTTAGCAAAGCAAATGCCTACGATTGTTTGAATTGATATATCCTGTTAGATGCTGTTTGTAAAATGTAGCACATCAATTGCTAAAGGTGATACCAAATTGTCCTACTCGGGGATTTAGGGCATCCTGATAGTCTGATGTATGTGGATTTTTGAAACTGATCTTTGTTTGCTTTTAGTTGATACCATACGTTATTGGTAACATCTTCTTAATTTTTTTTGCTACTGCAGGAAGCTTTGAAGTGGGTCACAGATCAGCCTGCTTGGAAGAGGTCCGAGGGAAGGGATCACATATTTCCCATTCACCATCCCTGGTCTTTCAAGTCCGTCCGCAAATTTGTGAAAAAAGCAATCTGGCTTTTACCTGATATGGACTCCACTGGGAATTGGTAACTCTAGATTTCCTTCTGTAACTGGTTATGAGTCATGTAATCTGTTTTAGCTATAAGTTGTTGATTCTGTTTGAACTTGAACGTCGTAGGTATAAGCCTGGGCAAGTTTCACTGGAGAAAGACCTAATTCTTCCTTATGTTCCCAATGTTGATATTTGTGATGCCAAGTGCTTGTCAGAAAGTGCACCAAGGAGGACCACACTACTTTTTTTCCGAGGGCGGTTGAAGAGGAATGCTGTGAGAATCATACCACTTCTAATTCTATTACTTTATAAGTTACAATCAAATGCTCTTGCCTTTAAATTTGTTGGTGACTTTTAGGATTCCCATAATAGTTGGAATACTTTTTTTGTTATATGAAGAATAATTGGAATACTTCACTATAGTGGGAAAGCTCTTAGTCACTCTTTGCCTTCTCTATTCTGTGTCTCACGAATGGGTTGCTGAAATTTTGTTTTAGGGAGGTAAAATACGTGCCAAACTCGGTGCAGAACTAAGTGGTATCAAGGATGTTATTATTTCTGAGGGGACTGCTGGAGAGGGAGGAAAATTGGCAGCTCAAGGTGGCATGCGTAGGTATAGTCTGAGTTGCTTCTTGGCCCGTTTGGTTGCGGTGCAATACTTTCTTTGCTTTCAACTTGTTTTTCTAATTATGTCTACCTTCTGTCAGATCTTTATTCTGTTTGTGTCCTGCTGGTGACACACCATCTTCGGCGAGGTTGTTTGATGCCATTGTCAGTGGCTGTATACCTGTTATAGTCAGTGACGAATTAGAATTTCCTTTTGAAGGAATACTTAATTACAAGAAGGTATGTCAGAAAACCTATGACAGTGGTGCTCTAAGTTTTGACCCTTGTTTGCCTAAATTAGTTTATATACATGAAGCAGAGTTTGTATGACTCTTTGCTCTCTTTCTCTTGTTTTTTACATCTCAGGCTGCTGTGCTTGTTTCTTCCAGTGACGCAATACAGCCAGGGTGGCTTGTAAATCATCTGAGAAGCCTTAAGCCCTTCCAAATCAAGGAATTGCAGAATAACCTTGCTCAAGTATGTACTTACTTTTCCTTATCTTCAAAAACTTTGATTTTGCAAAAAAATGATATTACCTATTTTCATAGTTCATCTGCGTCACTTGTGCAGTGGATCTTTATGTATGTTAAGTAATATGGTTCCTTTAAACTTTTCCAGTACTCGCGGCATTTCCTATATTCGAGCCCTGCTCAGCCGTTAGGTCCAGAGGACTTGACATGGAGAATGGTATGTAGTTACCAAACTTATATACTATTACCAAGATGGGAAAAAATAGAAAGCAATAATATTATCGGACAGCATGGTGTAACTAAATCAGTATTGATATTGTGCAAAAAGAGAGTTATAAATAATAACACTTCACTTTGTTGTTGTCAATGACTAATTGAAGGTCTCTTCCTTGATCCGCTCTGGTTTAGTATTTGCCTTCGATCCGCACTCATTTGATGGTGTAGAACTTAACCGCAATGTATAAATCTAAGATTTAGAAAATCTTGATGATGTTCTTGTTGTCAATGGCAGATGGCCGGAAAGCTGGTGAATATCAAGCTTCACACGAGGAGGTCACAGCGGGTCGTGGAAGGATCTAGGAGTATTTGCAGATGTGATTGCTGGAGACCCAACTCAACAGCTTCCAATTCTTTCAGTCCTCTCTTGTCTTAAAATCTATCACTCTGACCCAGTTAAATATACTGTTGAGTGTTTATCCAAATAACTTCTCACCATATTGCTTACCATATTTTATATAATTTATGCTCATACTTTTAAATTCGCAACTTGTGGTTAAAGAATGAATGGAACTATGATAACTTGAGGGCAGAATTGAGAGACAGGAGGTCCTTGGGCCAAGACACTTACTACATAGAAGGCGCTTTGAACAAATGTTTTTAATTTCGATACGTCTGAAGTTATCCGGAGCGTCTGAGATGGTGAGTTGTTGGTTCTATCTATGTAGAACATGGACATCCATTCATCACATAATTTTTGAAAATAAATTTAGTATACTAATTAAATGCCAGATATTTAGTATTAGATGTGTTGACAGGGACATTACGTGTATGTTTTGTGTTATTGTTTATTTACGATAGTGAGAAAAGTATTCGTGGTTAGTAGTAGTTAAGACCTTAAATTTTGGAATATTGACATTTTTGACCAATGCTACGTGCACACGTAATCTCATTAAACCCAACCAAAACTACAGTACGTATCGTATAAAACATTACAATTGTAGAACATAAAAATAAAAAGGCTTGAAATACTCCAGAGACGGACCGCGTACGTATTTCCTTTTCCTTTTCGAAATTGTCTAAAAGTACCCCTCATCGTCTCTTTCAGTGTGTGCTTACACGTTTTGATTTGAGTCCCGAAAATAACGTCCCCCTACGACATTCTTTTTTGTTTTTCTCCATATATTGTTTTTGTTTTTTTTTTTTTTTTTTTT
>NC_025704.1:8018578-8024151 GCF_000633955.1 Camelina sativa
AGTTTTTAGACCTTGAAAATATCTGAGGTCTCTTCAGTAGAAAATTTGGATCAAAACTCAAAAGTAAAAGACCTCAAATATTTAATTAAAATATAATTAAATCACAAAAAAATCTTCCTTCAATATAAAGAGGATTTAGTAATTAAATCACAACAAACCCCCCCAATGTAGTGATTTTAGAAAGTGAATTTATCTTGGATTTATTCTCTTTGCTCTTAACATTAATGTAGTAAAATAAAATCGTGATCTAAGGAATTAGAGTGATTTTTATAGGAAGTAAATATTTTTGGAATCATTTATTCAGTATAGAAAGAAAGAAAGAAAAACAAAAATGGAAATAATGAAAACTTAAAACGCGTCAAAATAAAAGGTAGAAAAAAAAAAAAAGTAAAATCCGACCAGAGTTAATAGAGGCGCGTTCTTACTTTTTATTTTTATTTTATTACCTTTCTCCATAAAACGCTTCAAACTGTAAGTAAATAAATAAAAAAAGGGTCAGCTCCGTGTATTTGTTTCCCGGCGGCGTTCCACCTTCGTCTTCGCTGTCTCGCCGCGTCTTAATCTTTTTTCTACTTCAGTAATAAGATCTTCTGTCTTAATTTCTCTTCTCTCTATTCTACCAAAATCTTGGCAATTTTATTTACTTACTTTTTTTTGTTTCTTTGTTTTATATATATATATATATACAGAAGTTAAGATCTTTGAATATAAAAATTGGGTTTTTGGGGCTAATCGTTTGCTATCATAACGTGTATTAGTTAAGCAGAGGAGTGCTTAAGTATTTGTTCACACGACTAAGTCTTTTTCTCCTCCTCTTCTTCTTCTTCTTCATCTTCCCTCTCTCTCTCCCTTTCACTATCGCTTCTCAATTTATCAAATACCTCATAATATCCAGTTGGGTGGCACGACACGACCGCGTTGAATACTTCATACAGATTTGTTAAAACGAAAGCGTTCTTCTTTTATCAAACCCAAAAGATCTGAGTTTCTTCTTCTTCTTCTCTCTTCCTCTGTCACAGACGAGCTCTTAAGGTATTCTTGTCAGCGAATCGTGTGTTTTTAAATTAATGTTCTTTTTCTTATTAAGTTCGTGGTGGGATCGTCTCTCTTACTTTTGTCTGAATGTCAAAAAGCTTGTCCTCATCTTTGTCTTTCTCTCTCTCTCTCTCTCTCTCTCTCTTTTGTTTTTGAATTTGCTGAGAGAAAGATGTGTGTTGTTGTTTTCGAGATATTCTCGGATTTGAAAGTTTGAAACTTTGTTTTAGTGTAGTCGTCTTCTTGATAGCTTTTAAAAGGTGATGATGCCTTTTTGTTCTAGTTTGAGTTTTCTGATTTGAATTTTTTCTACAAAAGCAATGATTGTCACCTTTTTTTTTTTTTAATGATGAGCTTGTTGTTGATTGAAGCCTTTAGTAGAGATCCATGGATTGATCTGTTTTCTCTTTGTTGATGTTTTGATTGCAATTAAGATGTCTTTGTGTTTCCTCTTTTGCTGACTTTATTGCATCGGTTGTTTGTTTTTACTTCTTTCTTCAGGGATCTACTGAGGTAGATCAACAACAATGGCATCTAATAGCCAATTCAGTAAAAGCCGATCAAATCTTTCAAACAACTCTGATATTCAAGAGCCTGGAAGGCCACCTGCTCCTACTTCAGTCACATTTGCTCGTAGAACTCCATCTGGTCGCTATGTTAGTTACTCCAGGGACGATCTTGACAGCGAGTTGGGTAATCAAGATTTCATGAACTATACAGTTCACATCCCTCCAACTCCAGATAACAACCCAATGGACCCTTCCATTTCTCAGAAAGTCGAAGAGCAATATGTCTCTAACTCGATGTTCACCGGCGGGTTTAACAGCGCTACGAGGGCTCACGTTATGGACAAAGTGATTGAGACTGAGACTAGCCATCCTCAAATGGCTGGCGTTAAAGGTTCCTCTTGCGCTATCCCTGGCTGTGATGCTAAGGTTATGAGCGATGAGAGAGGTCAAGATCTTCTCCCTTGTGAATGTGACTTTAAAATCTGTAGGGACTGCTACGTAGATGCGGTCAATACAGAGGGTAGGATCTGCCCCGGGTGTAAAGAACCGTACAAGAACACGGATTTGGCTGATCAGACTGATGAGAACGGTCAGCAAAGGCCTATGCTGACTCCGGGTGGTGGGTCGAAGATGGAGAGAAGATTGTCGTTGATGAAGTCAACTAATAAATCAGCTTTGATGAGGAGTCAAACTGGAGATTTTGATCACAACAGGTGGTTGTTTGAGACTAGTGGAACTTATGGTTATGGGAATGCTTTTTGGACAAAGGATGGGAATTTCGGGAGCGGTAAAGATGGAGATGGAGATGGAGATGGTGAGGGTATGGAGTCTCATAATTTGATGAGCAAACCGTGGAGACCGCTTACTAGGAAGCTGAAGATTCCTGCTGCTATCATTAGTCCATACAGGTAATAAAAGACAAGTGTATTGTTTTATTATTATTGTTTAACTTTGCTAAATCCAATTCTCTAAGATGTTTTCCTTTTTCTTTGTTGTAGGCTTTTGATCTTGATCCGTGTAGTTGTTCTTGCATTGTTCTTGCATTGGAGGATTCAACATCAAAACCAAGACGCTGTATGGTTATGGGGAATGTCTGTGGTTTGTGAGCTTTGGTTCGCCTTTTCTTGGCTTCTTGATCAGCTTCCTAAGCTATGCCCGATTAACCGTGCCACTGATCTTGAAGTCCTCAAGGAAAAGTTTGAAACGCCAACAGCCAGCAATCCGACCGGGAAGTCAGACCTTCCTGGATTCGATGTGTTTGTCTCTACTGCAGATCCTGATAAAGAACCTCCTCTGGTCACTGCTAATACCATTTTATCAATTCTAGCTGCGGAATATCCTGTTGAGAAGCTTTCTTGCTATGTATCTGATGATGGAGGTGCGCTTCTTACGTTTGAAGCCATGGCTGAAGCTGCGAGCTTTGCAAACATTTGGGTTCCTTTTTGTCGTAAACATACCATCGAGCCGAGGAATCCTGACTCTTACTTTAGCTTAAAGAAAGATCCTTACAAGAACAAATTAAAGTCTGACTTTGTGAAAGATCGAAGAAAGGTTAAGCGTGAGTTCGATGAGTTCAAAGTCAGGATTAACAGCTTGCCTGCTTCTATCAGGCGACGTTCTGATGCTTATCATGCTAGAGAAGAAATTAAAGCCATGAAGATGCAGAGACAGAACAGGGACGATGAGCCTTTAGAGCCAGTAATGATTCCAAAAGCTACATGGATGGCTGATGGTACTCACTGGCCTGGCACTTGGTTGACTTCAGCTAGTGATCATGCTAAAGGTGACCACGCCGGTATCATTCAGGTATAAAGCCTTCTTCTACTTTCTTTGAAGTTTTCAAGATCCATAGATTCAAGATGTTACTTTCTTCAATGTCTCATTTTGTTATCGCATATTATTGATCAATGCAGGTGATGTTGAAGCCACCGAGTGATGAACCACTACATGGAGTATCCGAAGGGCTTCTTGATCTAACCGATGTGGATATTCGACTCCCACTCCTAGTCTATGTATCTCGTGAGAAGCGACCGGGTTATGATCATAACAAGAAAGCTGGAGCCATGAACGCCCTAGTCAGAGCTTCTGCGGTTATGTCAAATGGACCATTCATACTCAATCTTGATTGTGATCATTACATATACAACTCTGAGGCACTGAGAGAAGGTATGTGCTTCATGTTGGATAGAGGCGGGGATAGGCTTTGCTACGTTCAGTTTCCACAGCGGTTCGAAGGTATTGATCCGTCTGATCGATATGCTAATCACAACACTGTCTTCTTTGACGTCAACATGAGAGCTCTTGATGGGCTTATGGGTCCAGTTTACGTTGGAACCGGTTGTCTCTTCCGAAGAATCGCACTTTACGGTTTCAATCCGCCTCGAGCCAAGGACCATTCCCCAAGTTGCTGGAGTTGTTGTTTTCCTCGTGGCAAGAAGAAGAAGAATATTTCTGAAGAGAACATAGCTTTGCGTATGAATGATTACGATGACGAAGAAATGAATCTTGCTCTAGTCCCGAAGAAGTTCGGTAACTCAACGTTCCTCATTGATTCAATCCCAGTAGCTGAGTTCCAAGGCCGGCCCCTCGCGGACCATCCATCAGTTAAAAACGGGCGCCCGCCCGGTGCACTCACTATTCCGAGAGAGCTTCTTGATGCAACTACCGTAGCAGAAGCCATTGCTGTTATCTCTTGCTGGTACGAGGATAAAACTGAGTGGGGATCACGTATCGGATGGATTTACGGGTCAGTCACTGAAGATGTTGTCACTGGTTATAGAATGCATAACCGTGGCTGGAAGTCGGTTTACTGTGTGACGAAACGTGATGCTTTCCGTGGCACAGCTCCTATTAACTTGACGGATAGGCTTCACCAGGTTCTACGTTGGGCTACTGGCTCGGTTGAGATCTTTTTCTCCCGTAACAACGCTCTTCTCGCTAGCTCGAAGATGAAAATACTCCAGAGGATAGCTTATTTAAACGTTGGTATCTACCCGTTCACATCGATCTTCCTCATCGTCTACTGTTTCCTCCCTGCGCTCTCCCTCTTCTCTGGTCAGTTCATTGTGCAGACGCTCAACGTCACTTTCCTAGTCTACCTTCTCACCATCTCCATCACTCTCTGCTTACTCGCGCTCCTAGAGATCAAATGGTCTGGAATCTCACTCGAGGAATGGTGGAGAAACGAACAGTTTTGGCTCATTGGAGGAACAAGCGCTCATATCGCAGCTGTGCTTCAAGGTTTGCTTAAAATTGTAGCTGGAGTTGAAATCAACTTCACACTCACTAGTAAATCAGGAGGAGATGATGTTGACGACGAGTTTGCTGATTTGTACATCGTGAAATATACTTCGCTTATGCTCATGCCCATTTTGATCATTATGGTGAATTTGATTGCCATTGCGGTTGGATTCAGCAGGACGATTTACAGTGTGGTTCCTCAGTGGAGTAAACTGATTGGAGGAGTGTTCTTTAGTTTTTGGGTTTTGGCACATCTTTATCCATTTGCTAAAGGTCTTATGGGACGAAGAGGAAGAACACCAACGATTGTGTATGTGTGGTCTGGTCTTATTGCCATTACCATTTCTCTTCTTTGGGTCGCCATTAATCCTCCGGCTGGTAATACTGAAATCGGAGGAAACTTCAGTTTTCCATGATAGGTTGTGTGAGTTCTTCTCAAGAATCACAAACAAGAAAATTAAACTTCTCTTTTTTTTTGGTTGTATTATTAAAACACACATTCCTTTATTAGATATTCTTTTTGTTTTGTTTCTCAGTGAAGGAACTTAGTTTCTCTCGTCGTTGTCTTTATTTTTGTTTTTGGTTCTCTTGTTGTAACATTTATATATGACATGGATGTTTTGCACATTACATTTGTTCATCTTTTTATGCAACGAGACAACTTTTGTTTTACTTCTTTTTTTTCTTTTACTTCTTGTAATTTGCAGCAAGTAATTAATCTTTGATTTGTGGCGGAACTAAACAATCTGTTACTACTAAAGCCAAAATCATAGTAAAACAAGAAACCAA
>NC_025704.1:8025924-8047603 GCF_000633955.1 Camelina sativa
TCATAGTAAAACAAGAAACCAAACTTTACAAAAACCAAAAATGCAAAGTACATGATAAACATGAAAAGAATACCTCCTTTGGATTTATGATTCACCTCAATCTTCTATTTTTTTAGGATCCAGAAAGAACAAGAAAATAATTCACATACCGAAAAAGTCGTACACGCGACGCAAGCTATGAAACATGATAAGGGATTAAGGGAATTACATTATTGACAATTTAATAATTAGATCAACTTTTTAGACGTGGTCTTCAACCTCCATGACTCCACGTGACAACCATGTGGGAATGTGAATCCTTATCTACAATATTTAGCGTACGTGAACGTGAATACTTTTCGAACAAGAATCTTCTATGTATCTGAGATTGGAAGCATGTCGTTTGATAGATCTCACCAGAAAGAAAAAAACATCACCAATACTAACCAAAAAGAAAAAAACATCACCAATACTAACCAAAAAAATTGTTAGTGATATATTGATTACAATTAGGAAATTGGATTAAAAAAGTTATCTTCTAGTGATTTATAGTATTATCCACAGTATATGTATCACATATTATAATAGCTGAACAAACAATCTACAAACTCGCTCACCATGCGGATACCATGACCTGATGGCCATTCAATTTGGTGGAAAACAACACACGCATGTCCAAAGCTAAACATTATCTATCACCTACCAAAATTCTTCACATAACTATGAGAGGTTATATCTAAGTGTCCCGACCACCAATCTAATCTCCAAAAATACCCCCCAGAAAAACAAGAAATTAAGATTCTTTACAGAAAAAAAAAATGAGAGCTATTCAAACTCATGTGATAACCTTCTGCATGTTGTTAGTCATACTCGTAACATCATCAACAAGAGCCCAAAAGAGTCCTCATGTGCGGGACAACCATGAGCTTTCTATCGCCATCGAAGAAATGGAGAAAGCAGACTACTTCTCTTTTGTCATGCTCATTAACATGTTACAATCCGTAAACCCTCGATTATTAGCCAATGTCACATTCTTGATGCCAAAGGATAAAACCCTTTCCAAGTCAAACATTATTCAACAAGATTCGGTTTCCGAGTTCTTGCTTCGCCACTCGATCCCTTCTCCTCTTCTTTTCGAGCACCTCAATCTCATCCCCAATGGCTCCATGGTTCCTTCCTCTTTACCACATTACGCCCTCAAGATCTCCAATGGTGGACGATCAAACTACTTCCTCAACAATGTCAAGATTATAAGCCGCAACATTTGTAGCTTAGGGTCTATCAAATGTCATGGAATCGACGGTATACTACAATCTTCAAGTACTATCTACGATGATTCTCCACAAAATAATCATACTTCACCCTTCATTTCTTGTCCTAGCAGTCACAACAATAGTGACCACAACAGTCACAACAATAGTGACCACAATAATGATCAAAATAGTACTCCTCCAGCTTATACCCTTACCGCTCCTCCTCCAGCCAGCAGCAGTACGACCCCCCTACCAAAATCAGATTCTCCTAGCACTCCTGAGGGGTCAATGTTGACTTTACTCGTTATTTTTATTCCCGTGATATTAATAGGTCTGATCGGCATGTGAACTTCAACAATGCACATTGCGCGGATAACACCTCTGTAATAATAGTATTCTCTTGTTATAGTCTATACATGTAAAAAAAAAAAAAAAAAAAGGCTAACTTTATATTGTAACAATCAATTCAAGTATGAGTTACTAAATTTAACATTTTCCATTATAATATCTATTCAAAAAAAAATTCAACTGCATGTATACTAATTCAGATGTTTTTTTCTTAATTTCAATTTAAAGGTAGGCTAACAAGTTTTACATATACAAATAAATTTTATTAAGTTAACTTAAAACTATTAATTTTATTGATTAAGAATAGAAATTCGAAGTAAATTTTTTCTAAAAATCGTCTAAAATATATTGGAAAAATAGAAATTTTTAGCATTAAATATATATTTAAAAAAACAAATTTATAAAATGATTTTTGTAAAGTTTTCACAACGTACATATTTCGAGAAACGAGTCGGGTTTTCGGGTCAAATATCCAAGATTATTGGGTAAAACCGACCCGAGATCTAAAATCTTATGAAATTTGTTTTTTCCTTTGGGCAGAGTAAAAAAACCCTAAACCCAAAACCCTGGGCAAAAATTTCTCTGCCTCCATTTCTATGGCTTCGAATTTCTTGTTCATCAAGCCAATCTCTTCCTCTTAAATCCTCTTTTACACCGGGAAGAAAGAACCCTAGTCTTTTATATCTCAGTCCCCTTGTAGATTCGCTTTCGGGAACAAACAAAATGGCTCAGAAATGTGTGATGGGTGTGATCTCAGCCCTAGCTGCCTCCGCTTCTCTCGCTCCGTCTAAATTCGCCGCTGCTGATGGACCTTTCACCTTCTCTGGCTTCTCATCAACTTCTCCGTCTCCTTCGATTCCTCAGCAGCAAGGTTCTACTACTCCGCCGGCGGCGGCTTCGGAATCTGGGAAAGAACCGGCTGTTGCTGGCGAAGAATCTGATGCTCCTCCACGGATTCGAAACAATAATCCGAGAACGAGTTCGGCTGGGTTTGATCCTGAAGCGTTGGAGCGTGGAGCTAAGGCCTTGAAAGGGATTAACAACTCAGCTCATGCTAAAAAGGTCTTTAAGAATATAACCCAATGCTGTACATAGATCTGACAAAAAGATTCTCAAGTAGATAAGAGTTGTGTTTATGGCTGAGGTAGTTTGTAATTTGTATGATGAAGCTTATGGAAGATAGGTTTGAGCTAAGGAGTCTTCTGTATTAGAATTCTGGGATGGATGTTCAAAAGTGTTATGTTTCTGTGTTTGTCAGTTATGCTTTGGCCTTACCATTTGATGAATTTTTGGTTTCTGGTAGGTATTTGAAAGTATTAAGACACAAGAAGAGACGAGGCAAGCTGAGTTTACTGCTAAGGCGCAAGAGTTTAAAGCTTTGCAATCCCAAGCTGAAGCTGTGAGTGTTCAGCTTACTATTTGAGTTCATCGTCAGTATCTTTTGACTACATGGTTTGATTAGGTTGTACCTACTTTGGCTTTCTCTAGACGAATATATGTTTTAGTTACTATTAAAGTGTATATATGCTCTTACAAATCTCTGGTTACCTACCAGAATTGACTTTGCAGTACAGTTTGCTGCATCGTTTATTATTTTACTTTGAAGATTCTTGGTTGCAAAGTTATGTTCCTGACATTTTCCATTTTGCAGGAGAGGCAAAGGGTGATATACGAGGAGCAGAAGAAACTTGCTCAGCACCAAGCACAAACAAAATCACAGATGGCCCGCTATGAAGATGAGTTAGCAAGAAAAAGGATGCAGGCATGCGATTTTACAAAATACTTTTATTATTATTTAACATTGAGAACTCCTGTTACTGTATTTCTAACAACTTATGATGTGTGTCTTGGTACAGGCTGAGAATGAGGCCCAGAGAACAAGAAATCAAGAACTTGTGAAAATGCAAAAAGAATCAGCAATTAGGCGGGAAGTAGCTCGACGAGCTACTGAGGAGGAGATTCAAGCACAGAGACGACAAACAGAGAGGGAGAAAGCTGAGATTGAACGTGAGACAATCAGGGTCAAAGCAATGGCAGAAGCTGAAGGGAGAGCCCGTGAATCGAAGCTTTCTGAAGATGTAAACAGGAGAATGCTTGTTGATCGTGCAAATGCTGAAAGAGAGAAATGGGTTTCTGCCATAAATACTACATTCGACCATATTGGAGGTCTGACATCAGTGACAAATATTATCTCTTTATCGTTTTGATTATTTTTTGTGGAAACTTCTCTATGACAGTTTTACCTTAGTGTTTTGACTGATCCATTAAACTCACATTTTCAATAAATGATTGGCTCTTTGTCCATTTTCCTAGGGGGCTTGCGTACCATTCTAACGGATCAAAATAAGCTGGTTGTTGCTGTTGGGGGTCTCACCGCTCTTGCAGCTGGGATCTACACAACGAGGTAAAGACTAAGAATGGTTGATAAAAAAAATGTCAGCCATGACTTCTTGTTGTTAATGGTTGAGAACTTAGTCATCATATAGATTGCTTGTTGCAGAGAAGGTGCCAAGGTTATCTGGAGCTACGTGGATAGAATATTAGGACAACCTTCTCTAATTAGAGAATCATCGAGAGGAAAGTACCCTTGGTCTGGTTCGGTTTCTCGTGCCTTTTCCACGTTGCGGGGTGGTGCTAAGGAGTCTACATCCAAAAGCGGAGAAGGGTTTGGTGATGTTATCTTGCATCAATCTCTTCAGAAGAGAATCGAACAGCTAGCTAATGCAACTGCCAACACAAAAGCCCACCAAGCACCTTTCCGAAATATGCTTTTTTACGGTCCACCAGGAACAGGGAAGACAATGGCTGCCCGAGAGCTGGCTCGTAAATCTGTATGTGGTCTCTCCGTTACTAATGCTTATAATTATTTTATCAGGCATGAACAATAGATGCTTTCTTTAAATTGAGATCTTAGTTTTAGGTTACGCATAGAATTGCAGAATCTCAGGCATGTTACTTAAGTAATCACTCTTCCTTGATTTGGTATCTTTCAGGGTCTAGATTATGCGTTGATGACGGGTGGAGATGTTGCTCCACTTGGAGCTCAGGCTGTTACAAAGATACACCAACTGTTTGACTGGTCCAAAAAATCTAAGAGAGGCTTGTTGCTCTTCATAGATGAAGCC
Source organism: Camelina sativa (assembly GCF_000633955.1). Lineage (NCBI taxonomy): Eukaryota > Viridiplantae > Streptophyta > Magnoliopsida > Brassicales > Brassicaceae > Camelina > Camelina sativa. The sequence continues at coordinate 8,030,630 of NC_025704.1, forward strand.
GATGCATTTCTGTGCGAGTAAGTCCCAAATCTGATGCTGATTATAATTAAATCCTTAAATCATGGGTTCTATTTATTGATGTGTTTATTTGATTGCAAATTTGACAGGCGGAACAAAACATACATGAGCGAAGCCCAAAGGAGTGCACTAAATGCACTTCTCTTCCGCACGGGTGACCAGTCCAAAGATATAGTCCTAGCGCTTGCCACAAACAGACCTGGTGATCTAGACTCTGCAGTGTCTGACCGTATCGATGAGACTCTTGAGTTTCCCTTGCCTGGGGAAGAAGAGCGCTACAAGCTTCTAAACCTCTACCTAGACAAGTACATATCTAAGGTTAATCTAAAAAAACCGGGTTTGCTCCAAAGCCTTTTCAAAAAAGAGCAACAGAAGATTGAGATAAAAGGCATTACCGAGGATCTCCTGAAGGAAGCTGCCGCCAAGACAAAAGGGTTTTCGGGTAGAGAAATCGCCAAATTGATGGCGAGCGTTCAAGCTGCTGTTTATGGAAGCGCAGACTGCTTATTGGACGCAGAGCGTTTCAGAGAGGTCATTGATTACAAAGTCGCGGAGCATCAACAGAGAAAAAAACTAGCTGGAACCGATACAGGTAGCAAGAAATGAAATCATTTAAACTTATCATGAACAGAGGTGTCTACAGCTGTAGATTTGAACAACTCAAAACTCAATACCCTGAGCATTATTCTCAAAAGGGTTTAGGCAAAAAAAGCTTTTCTAGTTTTCCAAATTGTTTCTCCCCTGTGATTCTAAAGGGTGAGATTTTGATGACTGCTTTAGATTCTTTTCTTCTTGGCCATTACAATCTTGAGTTGATCTCTTGTCATATCACTCTTTGGAAAACGAGGCAATACCGGTCTTTTTGTGGGACATTTCCCAGTTCTGACCATCATATCTTTTAATCTCAACGTGATCCAGTGTCCCCGACTTGACACACTTAACCGTGACAGCGACTCCGTCGGGGTTAGACCTCGGGATGTAAAACGAAGTGATCCCACAGACCTTGCAGAAAGTATGCTTGGCCGTGTGAGTCCCAAAAGTGTAAGTAGTAATGAAGTCACTGGAATCATCAAGAAGCTCAAAGTTGCTTGAAGGAACAATGAAATGAACATTGCCTCTCATTGAACAATCTGTGCAGTTGCAGCTCCAAGCCACTACACTCCTCGACGCTTTGACTCTCCATTTGATTTTACCACAATGGCACCCACCTTCATGAAGTGTCAATTCTGATTCCATGCCTAAATTATTGCTGAATCTAAAATCAGATTCTCATAAGCGAAAATAAAATTGATAGTACCTGAGAGTAAAAACCAAAACCCGATCTGCCAAATTTGATTCGATAACCAGATGTTGTGAAACACCGCTTGCAAGTTGCAACTCGTTCGATGAAAATCTGTCTACCAAAGTGATAGAACAGAAGACAAACGCCACACTTAATCCTACGTGGCTTTAACGCGCCGGACTATGCGAGTGACATTTTTCAAGTAGTCTATGTGCGCAGAAGAACAAACTAACTGGGTCTAAAATAGGCTTTAGTGGGCCTGGAGGAGGTTTGATTAGGCCTTAACTTTTTTTATTTTGTAATAAAATTTTCTGAAGAGGCGGTGGTGACACTACGACCTAATTCACACTATCTAGATCACATCTGTTGAAGCTGAAATTGAGATTTCTCAGGACAATTGAATTGGGTGATCGAAAACAAAATGGCAAGTGAAGAAGCGAAGGATCCATGGAAAGGAGAAGAGTGGGGGATTGAGAATGAGAAGGAGAATAAGAAGAAGAAGCCAAATGGTGGTGGTGGTGTGAAAACGGTGACGAGAGCGAGAAAACAAATGCCGAGGGGACTTGAAGAGAAATACGAAGCTTACTTCCTCCCGCGAAAGCCATGGCCGAGGGCTCTTGCCTACTACGGAAGTTTCATCCTCGGTGGGATCGGTGCTGGTATGCTTATTGAAGCTTGGATCAACAAAAAAGTCAAAGAAGACGGAGGAGTCCTTTGGGAATTCGACAAATGAAACTAAATAAGAATGTAAGGAACAGCGAGAGTTTTTTGTTTTACTTGCTACACTCTCTATATAATCAGAAATGGATTGAACAAAATGTTTCTGATTTTGCCGTTTGGTTTGTTGTTGTTACGAAACTCTGCGTTTTCTTTTGTATTATTGTTTGGCCAACCAAGCGTGTCTGGCCTGTTTATACAACAACAACAACTCAACGGTAACACTTTGATACAATCGGTGAGTAAATTTAATTATATTGAAAAAAAGGAATGCACTTAAGGTGTTCGACGAAATGCTTCCGGTTACAATTCGATTAATTAGGTTTATATCATCACGTTAATCACTTCACGTCTGAACTAGTTGTTCATTCTGTAACAAAAACCATGTAACACAAGTGTTTTTATTTCATAATTTGGCCAAATTATTACAAACAAGTGTATACTTCACTAATACGTATACTTTAAAAGACTAATCCAGGCTTTGGACACAACACAATTAACACCATAACTTACGGAACAAACTCTCATCTCATATTCTCATTCAAGATCACGAGAAACCACGACAAGTTGTTTCCCAACGTTCTTACCGTGAAAGAGTCCAACGAGAGCAGCAGGAGCACTCTCTAACCCTTCAGCAACATCTTCCACATACGTTATCTTCCCTTCTCTTACATACGGAACCACAAACTCCAAGAATTCTGAGTACTTGTGGAAGTAATCAAAACAGTTAAACCCTTCAATACGGATTCGTTTGTAGGTAATGAGAGAGAGACCATATACGCCTTCCGGATTCTGTAGATTGTACTGCGAGATCATCCCACATGCAGCTATACGTCCGTGTGGTCTCATGTTTAGGATCACTGCGTCCAGCATTTTGCCTCCCACGTTCTCAAAGTATATGTCAATGCCTTGTGGGAAACACCTAGAAAAAAGAGAGAATTTTTTAATAGGTTTAATTGATAATACTAAATGCGATTAGTTTGATCTTGATTAGTGGATGTAATATATCTTTACTTACCTCTTTAAGGCAGCAACTAGATTATGCACTTCCTTGTAGTTGAAGGCATCATCGAATCCGAACTTGTTCTTGAGGAGATCAACCTAAAGGAGCTCAACAAATCAAAAGACTGGATTTGTTAATCTGATCAAGAAATGGATTTACATCTAGAGTTTATATACCTTTTCTTTGCTACCGGCACTTCCAACAACATAACAACCCATCATCTTAGCAAATTGTCCCACAAGCTGACCAACCGCACCAGATGCAGCTGACACAAACACTGCCTCTCCTTTCTTAGGAGAACAGATCTCATAAAAGCCAACATATGCGGTCATACCAGGCATACCTGTCAGGAAGAGAGGAACGTGAATAATAAATACAATATTGTTATCTAGTCACAACTTTTTTGAGCTCCAATTTATTTAACCAACGCCCAAGTAGGTGCAAAACTCCAAAATATATATTGTTAGCAAACATGGAGAAAGTGGAATTAACATTAATACCAAGAAGTCCGGTGTAGTAAGATAAGGGAAAATTGGTATGATGGATCTTGAAGTGAAGATTAGGAATTGGGGTAATAACACTGTACTCTTCCCATCCAACTGCTCCCCAGAGTAAGTCACCTTCTCTGTAATCAGGGTGCCCTGAATCTATCACTTTAGACACTCCAAGCCCTGAGATAGGCTGCACAAACACAACACAACATAAGTTCACTTAAACTGTATGTAGTTTAAACCAACTAGTAGAAGTGCTTTTTACCATGCCGGGAGTGAAGGACTGAGCTGTAGCAGGGCTCAAAGGATCAGGCCTTCTCATACGATTTCTCATGTAAGGATCGCAAGACAAGTAGAGATTCTTCACCAAAGCCGTCAAAGATCCTTTCGGCACCCTAAGATCGACGTTGGTGGATGTGATTACAAGGTCGGATTCGTTTGCGAAACCGGTAACGTAATCACGTAATAAGACTTGCTTGTTCATCACCGTCGCCATTGTTTTTTTTTTTTGGAAAATATGTTTGTTTTTGGTTCCTCAAAAGGTCTTTATTTCTCTCTACTTATATATAAGCTCTAATGATCTACAGTTAGTGCGGTTATTAAAGCCACAAGTTGTGGAGATAATCTTTTTATTTGAGGTCAGGAGATAGTTGATAAGGATTAAACATTTACGTATAGACGTGTTTTGCTATCAGCTGGCAATGCAAAACTAATGGAGCCAAACTTAGCCATATATATAGGCATGATTTCTTGCGCTATTATGTGCGATGCAAACAATGTGGGGGATTAACTCTCTCTTGCTATATCTTTAAAGAACCAAAATCAAATCCAAACGCAAAGAAGTACCAAAACCGAATTTTGTATTTATTTTTAAACTAAGAACAAATGACATGAATTTCGATTCAAAACCATACCAACAAATTATTTTATCATCCATAAAACAATATCCCCCACACTTGGGTTGAACACCCACACAAACTCTTTGTTGGATTTAAGTATTAAGTTTAAAATTTTCTTTCACTCATGAGCAACAACCACAACTTGTTTCCCGACATTCTTGCCATGGAAGAGTCCAACAAGAGCTTCAGGACCTTTCTCGAGCCCATCAGCTACATCTTCCACGTACGTGATTTTCCCTTCTTTAATGTGAGGAAGGACAAACTCCAAGAACTTTGAGTATTTGTCGTAGAAATCAGACACTACAAAGCCTTGAATGCGGATTCGTTTGTAGATTATGTTTGATAGGTTGTGTACACCGTCCTGGTTCTCAAGATTGTACTGTGAGATCATTCCGCAAACAGCGATACGCCCTTTCACGTTCATGTTCAAGAGCACTGCATCCAGCATTTTGCCTCCTACGTTCTCAAAGTATATGTCGATGCCTTTGGGAAAACACCTAAGATATATCAATCAATGAAGATGATTATGTCATTTTTTCCACGTAGAATGATCATACTTACTTCTATCCCTTTCTCTCGTTTTGCGAATTGCCGCTTTATTCAGCAACTGATAACAGTTATAGATATCAAAATAAGTGGTAACCAACCTTTTCAGGGCAGCACTAAGGTCTGGTTCTTCCTTGTAGTTAAATGCATCATCAAACCCAAACTTGGTCTTGAGGAGATCAACCTAACAAATCCCCAAAAGTAAGTAATTAAAAGGGCTAGCTAATCATTTTCTTGAAGGTGAACCAAGAAACATAAGGAAACAAAATATGGAAATGATGATCAGTTTTTAACCTTTTCTTTGCTTCCAGCGCTTCCAACAACATAACAACCCATCATCTTAGCAAATTGTCCCACAAGCTGACCAACAGCACCAGATGCAGCTGACACATAAACTGTCTCTCCTTTCTTAGGAGAACAGATCTCATAAAAACCAACATATGCGGTCATACCAGGCATACCTGCCAGGACCAGACAAAAAAAAAGTAAAAACCCATCAAAGAAAATATATAATATCAAAACATATCAACAAACCAAACAGTTGAAAGTCTATAGTCTTCTCGATTGAAGTTTAAATATCGACAAAAGAATATATGCATACTCCTACATGGCTATGACATTCAACTTCATGATCTGTCTAAGCTAAGTTACCAAGTGATTCCACATTCCCCACTAACAAAAACAAGGAGCAAAGCCGAGATTTAACATACCGAGAAGTCCAGTGTAGTAGGATAATGGAACATCGGTATGTTCGATCTTGAAATGCACGTGAGTCATTGTAGTGATAACACTGTACTCCTCCCATCCAACAAATCCCCAAAGCAAGTCGCCTTTTTTGTAATCCGGATGCGCAGATTCGATCACTCTAGACACTCCATACCCATTGATTGGCTGCACCAGAAAACACAAATGGAACAACAAGTCAAGAGATAGCAAAAAAAGCAAAAACCATACACAATTTCATTTCACTATCTTCAAGAACACCAAATTGTCAAGTATATTATTATTATAGTCCTTAATAAGATATTTATATCTATATCCAATTAGAGTATTCACCAATGTTTTCAAAACCGGACCGGACCGGCGGTCGAACCACGTTAACCGGCAACATGTCCGGATTGGGTTAATATCAAAACCCAAAAGAAATTGAACCGGTAAAAAACCATATCAACCCGCCAAAAAACCAAAAACCGGTGAACCATTAAACCGGATAAAACCGGGTTCTACTTTTTAAAAAAAAAATGAGTGCAATTAATTTAACTAATTACCTCTTCTTAGCAAATTAGCAATAGTAGGGTTTCTTAGAGAATGAAGATTAAATGTTCTACACTCTTCTTCTCTTATTGTTTGAATTTCTAAAATATTTTATTAGTATTGGTTACACTTTGAGTTTGTTTCACTTTGAGTTTATTACTTTTTAAGTTTTTTTAAAAACATTATGATTATTGAAGTATTTTATTTGGCATATCAAATTATATCATAGTTATAATCATTGAAAAAAAATAGAAAACCTATTCATACCTATTATTTATAAAAGTATCATCAAAATCAATTGAACTCGGTGGACCCCGGTCAAACCATGTTGACTCATGACCCAGAAGCTTTCCCGATTCAGTTACCGGTCCGGTTTTAAAAACATTGGTATTCACATAAATAATGAAAACATGCAAAACCAAACAAAGTAAACGTAATCATCCGATTCGCATTTTCACCGGAGATTTGCATATAAATCTAAAGTAGAGTCTGGTACCTGGCCGGGAGTGAGAGCTTGAGCAAGAGCAGCAGAGGAGGGGTCAGGTTTGCCCATACGAATACGCATGTAAGGATCGCATGACAAGTAGAGATTCTTCACCAGAACCGAGTTAGAACCTTCGGGAACACTAGTTTCGACGGTGGTGGTAGTGAAATCGAAATCGGAATCCTTAGGGAAACCACTCACGTAGTCTTTGAATATCACTTGCTTGTTCGTCGCCGTCATCGTTAATTCTTTCTTCGATTTGAACTTCTGACCACAAAAGATAAATTTGTTACATTGGACTCTCGAGGACGCGGCTGGTTTTTTTATAGTGACCACTGACCTGACCACAAAAGATCATGATATCAAAATATGACGTCACTGCCTATGTCACATTTGTTCATAATTTGGATATTTTTAAGGCGTAATTTTGCCGACAGACCCGACACCTTCCATTTTTGAATCTCTTTGATGTATATCTCATCGCTTTCACATTTATTCTTTGCCTAATTTGATCATCACAAATCTTATACTAGTATTTTTGGAAAGTTTTTACACATAATACATTGACTTTAATATTAGTTACCAAAACTTCAAAATTAATTATAGATAAGATTTAAAAAATAAGAAAATCTTTTTACCTCATTTAAATATAAATATATGATTCCCTTTCATTTTTTATTTAAATTTATATTTAAATTATCTTGAATTATTATATAATACATTTAGTTAATAAAAATTATGATTTTTCCTGTATATGATGTAATACAATATTTTAAAAACGAACATATATTACTCAATAGATGAATAAAAAAATACAGGTACAATATCCAACATCGTCTAAAAAAATTGGGCAATGGTTCAGAGTCATACTATAAAATAGACCAAAATAATTCCGAATACAAATGAGTAGAAAGTTTGATTTATCAGGTATTCAAATTTAAAAACTTTCTTTGGTTTATTCCGGTTCTTTATTTTTAAAAGTTAAATATGATAAATATTATACCGTATATACACAATATATATTAAAAATTAAGATGATATAATGTGAGTTAAAATATCTCGAGACGAGATTATATAGCGGGATGGGTTTTATCAATATTTATATAAATTAAAAAAATATCATTAATTTTGGTGTTACAGAGGTAAAACATCATTTTATTATTTTGTTAACAATGCCGGTATCAGAAAATAGATATATCTAATTAAATTGATTAAATAAATATTATGTAAAAAATAAATTATATTTCGGTATTATATGGTTTATTTAACAATTATTATATAATTATAACATATTTAACTAACAAATACAACTTATAATTTAAATATTTTAGTTATAAATAATTTTGCCATGCGGTCCTAATCCAGTTTTGAGTAATTTCTCTAAACGTTACATACTAACATTGTACTGGTCGTGGACTCGTGGTCGTTAATGCAGCTTTATCAATAGCTTATAGCTCTACTTGTATACTAGGGGGTCTTCGCTGTTAAGAAGGGACTTGCTTTGCTTTGGTCCTCATAATCTTCTTTTGCTTACTAAAAATTAAACACATTATTGTGTTCAAACTCGGTCAACACCCTCGTTTGTCAGTCACTACTTTGGATACATTTGATGAACATAGAATATGATTTAAAACCGATAACAGACTAACTGATATAATATTAAAATGTACTTTTTAATTAAATTACTATTATTCATAAACCAAATTCTCACGCTTGGGTTTGAAAACCCATACAGTTACACACCCTTGTCGGATTTATTATATAAACATTACTCCCATATATAATTTTACTCACGAGCAACAACCACAACTTGTTTTCCAACGTTCTTACCATGGAAGAGTCCCACAAGAGCTTCAGGACCTTTCTCCAATCCATCAGCTACATCTTCCACGTACGTGATCTTTCCTTCTTTTATGTGAGGAAGCACAAACTCCAAGAACTTTGAGTATTTGTCATAGAAATCAAACACTGCAAAGCCTTGAATGCGGATTCGTTTGTAGATTATGTTGGATAGGTTGTGTACACCTTCCTGGTTCTCAAGATTGTACTGTGAGATCATTCCGCAGACAGCGATACGTCCGTGTACGTTCATGTTTAAGAGCACTGCGTCTAGCATTTTGCCTCCTACGTTCTCAAAGTATATGTCAATGCCTTTAGGGAAACACCTGCAGAAAAGAATAAGGAGGATATCTCTTAGATTAGTCAATAAGCAGTTGATTGTAATTTGGAGTTTCATTGGTGTTTTCTCCAATACTTAAGTTGTTTTCCATATAGAATAATGGTGGCATGCTTTCATAATTTCTCAGGTTTATACTTAAAGTTGCGAATTGCCGCTTTATACTGCAAGTTATGCAACAGATCCTAACCAGGCAGTTATAAACATGAAAAAGCATTGAAATAAGTGGTAACTGAACCTTTTCAGGGCAGCACTAAGGTCTGGTTCTTCCTTGTAGTTAAATGCATCATCAAAACCAAACTTGGTCTTGAGCAGATCGACCTAACAAATCCGGAAACAACGAAGAAGTTAGAGGGTAAATCATTCCCTTGAAGGAGAACCAAGAAACATAAGGAAACAAACACATGGAAATAATGATTAAACTCTAAACCTTTTCTTTACTACCGGCGCTTCCAACAACATAACAGCCCATCATCTTAGCAAATTGTCCCACAAGTTGACCAACCGCACCAGATGCAGCTGAGACATAAACTGTCTCTCCTTCCTTTGGAGAACAGATTTCATAAAACCCAGCATAAGCAGTCATACCAGGCATACCTGTCAGGACCAGGAAAACAAAAACCATCAAAGAGAGAATAATAAAACTAACCATACAGTTGAAATTCTAGTCTTCCACATTGAAGTTTAAAAACTTGTCATAACTAATTCCAGTCTTAAAACTACATATCCAACTTCATGATTTCTGTATAAAGAAGCACTTTATCTTAAGAGTTGCCAAGTAATTTGAGATAAACATACCGAGAAGTCCAGTGTAGTAAGATAATGGAACATCAGTATGTTGAATCTTGAAATGCATGTGAGGAGCTGGAGTAATAACACTGTACTCCTCCCATCCAACAATACCCCAAAGCAAATCACCTTTTTTGTAATCTGGATGTCCAGATTCTATCACTCTCGACACTCCATACCCATATATTGGCTGCACACAAACAAAATCATAAATCAACACGAGAGAGAGACACACAATTTCTTCACAGAGCCTTCAAGAACACTAATCACAGAGTCTATCTAGCTTAATCATATGGATTCGAATTATTGTAAACAGTAACAGCCAGATTCGAAATTTCACCGTAGATTTGTATATAAATCGGAGAAACTAATAGTGAAAATTCTCGTGGATTAGTACCTTGCCGAGGGTATAGGCTTGAGCAAGAGCAGTGGAGGGTTTAGGTTTGCCCATGCGAGTACGCATGTAAGGATCGCATGACAAGTAGAGATTCTTCACCAGAACCGAGTTAGAACCTTCTGGAACCCTAAGTTCGACGGTGGAGGTAGTGAAATCGAAATCGGATTCCTTTGGGAAACCACTCACGTAGTCTCGCAATGTCACCTGCTTGTTGTTCGTCGCCGTCATCGTTTCGTTTCGTTCGTTAAAATAATTCTTTCTCTTGAGTTGAATAATTTTGTTACGTCTTCTTTCTTCTTCCTTTGGACTGTCCATGGACGCGCCTGCTTTTTATAATAGTGCGCCTCTCTGTCTCTCTCTCGTTCTCTCATATCAAGTATGACGTCACTGCTTATGTTTTTTTTTTCATTCATCACATATTGTTCGCAATTTGGATACTTTCTCTTTCTTTCGAGCGTTTATTTTTGTCCCTTTCACATTTCACAAGAGTTTTTTTGTTTTGTTTTGTTTTTGTTCACACTTCGCAGCCATTTCACAAGAGTTCGTGTTTGTGCATTACTAATGTTAAACTTTAGAATTTGGTCTGTTTTGTTTAATATTGGTGTGAACCCTCGAAACATGACACTGAGGTCAAACACGGTGAATATCCGCGTTTGTAACTTTTAATCGGCTTGTTAAAATTTGGGTGATTTTAATTAGCATTCTTTTAGTAGTTGTATACTTTTTTTATCATATCACTTAGAAAAAAATCTCTTTTTATAAACTGAATTTAGTTTTATGGATGAAAATTAAAAGCAAAACAAAGCATTCATAAGAAAATCATATTATTTTGGAAAAAAACAATAGAATCCAAATCATTAATTAATTGGTTTAACAAAAGAAAGTGGCACTCACTGATTGGGACATGCGACTAGAAAAGACGAGAACCTTCGGATTTATATTTTTCTTTTTTATGAATATATTCTAACTTTAATAATAGTGTTCGTTCATAAGATTTTTGAAACACATGAACTTTCGTACATGTGTTTTGCTCGAGCGTTAGAGAGCCTCTCAAGTAGCATTGCTTCAAAAACCTAATAGTGTGTGAGAATTCCATCTTGTGCGGCATGTAGAGAAAGTCGTTTATCTTATATGCCGAGAGATAAATAGTGCAGGTAGAGAGATAAACCTGCACTATTGAACACTAATCTTCCAAAAACGACTTTAATGCTTATCTCTCAACCTGCATTATTTATATTCCTCACAAATTTACATTACCAATATCAAAGGCATATGTAAAGATGTAAACGACTTTGTGATTTTAAGCAATAAACAAACTTATTTTTAAAGAGATTTGACTTTTATCAATTTCCTCAAGAGTGAGTCCCTTTGTCTTTGCATCTTTGGCACAATGGAGAATGTGAAGATCAGAGACAAAACACGTATCACCCCAAACCCACAAAGCAGTATCCCAGCTCCCATGTGATTGTGATTTGTGAGTACGATGTTCTCTAATAAAAAGGAAAAGAAGTTTCACAAATAGTATTCGTTGATGTTTTAACACGCATACGTGGTAGCATAACCTTGTGCAAGAGCTGCAAAACATGGGTTTGTAACTTTGTATCAGGCATTTTTTGGATTTGTGGGAGGCGTTGGAGATTATTTTGATACATTTGATGAACAAGTCAATAGAATATGATTCCAAACAAAAAAAAATTGATAAGATTTACTTCAATTACTAATATCCATAAACCAAAAACTCACACTTGGGTTCGAACGTACCCATACAAATTCTTGTTGGATAAATATACAAGTAAATCAGTCATGGGCAATAACAACAACTTGTTTCCCAACGTTTTTACCATGGAAAAGTCCCACAAGAGCTTCAGGAGCTTTCTCGAGACCATCAACTACATCTTCCACGTACGTTATCTTCCCTTCTTTAATGCACGGAAGCACAAACTCCAAGAACTTTGAGTATTTGTCGTAGAAATCAAGAACTACAAAGCCTTGAATGCGGATTCGTTTGTAGATTATGTTAGATAGGTTGTGCACACCTTCTTGGTTTTCAAGATTGTATTGTGAGATCATTCCACAGACAGCGATACGCCCAAGTGGGTTCATGTTTAAGAGCACCGCATCTAGCATTTTGCCTCCTACGTTCTCAAAATATATGTCGATGCCTGTGGGAAAACACCTGGGAAAAGAAAAGAAGAGAATCTCTCTTAGCTTAGTAAAAAAGCAATTGATAAGATCTCAATCAACAAAGATAAATTGTTTTCTGGTTTTTTTGCTCGATAGTTTCGGTGTTTCCTCCGGTTTATTCCCAATTAAGTGGGTTTACACGTAGAATCATGGTGTTAAAGCTATTATCCATTTCTCTTGTTTCTACTTTAGTTGTTAATTACGTTTTATCATGCAAAACCAATCCTAACAATTATAGACACACAAAGGCTTAGATTTAAGTAGTTACTGAACCTTTTCAGGGCAGCACTAAGGTCTTCTTCTTCCTTGTAGTTAAATGCATCATCAAACCCAAACTTGGTTTTGAGCAGATCAACCTAACAAATCCCCAAAAATAAGTAAAAGGGCTAATCATTCTCTTGAAGGATATAACCAAGGAACATAAAGAAACAAAATATGGAAAAGATTATCAGTTTCTGACCTTTTCTGTAGTACCGGCGCTTCCAACAACATAACAACCCATCATCTTAGCAAATTGCCCCACAAGCTGACCAACTGCACCCGACGCAGCTGAGACATAAACTGTCTCTCCTTTCTTTGGTGAACAGACTTCATAAAACCCAGCATAAGCAGTCATACCAGGCATACCTGTCAAGACCAGACAAAATCCATCAGGAGTGAACATATTAAACAGATCATCAACAAAGCAAACTGTTGAAACTCTAATCTTCTAGATTGATGTTAAAAACTTGACATAACTAATTCCATTCCTATGTTTCAAAACAACGTTTTTGAGGTTTATCAGACATCCACAAACTAATATACATGGTTAATTATATGACATTCAATTTTATAATCCCTGTATCAAGAAGAACTGTTTTCTACATTGTACAAAGTGATTACTCACAAAACCAGGAGCAAGTTAACATACCGAGAAGTCCAGTATAGTAGGACAATGGAACATCAGTATGTTGAATCTTGAAATGCATGTGAGTCATTGGAGTGATAACACTGTGCTCTTCCCATCCAACAATACCCCAAAGTAAATCACCTTTCTTGTAATCTGGATGCCCAGATTCTATCACTCTAGACACTCCATACCCAAATATTGGCTGCACACACACAAAAACAAAAATCAACACGAGAGAGAGAGAGAGAGAGAGAGCAAAAGAGACACAATGTTGATCATCAACAAACAAAAGTAATCCCAAACACCATTACTAATTACTAAACATCATTCAAAATCACTAAGAACACTGATTTGCTTGGTAAATTTCACCTGGGACCAAACAAGATAAAAAAAGCACAACTTAACAACAGTCAACACAAGAGAGACACAAATAAATCTTCAGAGTCTTCAAGAACACCAATCTAAAAAATAAGACCGTTTATATATTACATACAGTTATCTAATTTATTAACTAACTATATTATTAACAAATAAGTTACAGAAACGATCCAACACACACAAAAAAACAGAACCGTCGGTTGGTCAATTTATATTATAACAAATAAAATATTAGTATTCATTATATATCCAAAAGAAGAGGAAACAAATCATATAATAATAATAATCTCACCGACCTCGAATCAAATCATGCAAAACATTATCATCGGATACTACTAATTTCACCGGAGATTAACATATATAATCGGAGGGAGAACTAAAAGTAAGAGTCTGGTCGATGGATACCTGACCGGGAGCGTAAGCTTGAGCAAGAGCAGCAGTGGAGGGATCAGGTTTGCTCATACGAACACGCATGTAAGGATCACATGACAAGTAGAGGTTCTTGACCAGAACCGAGTTAGAACCTCCCGGAATCTTAAATTCGACGGTGGAGGTATTGAGATCGAAATCGGATTCCTTAGGAAAACCACTCACGTATTCTTTCAATACAACTTGCTTGTTCGCCGCTGTCGACATCTCTCCGATATGATTTATTAATTTCTCCGATTGACTTCCGATTACAATAATACTTGGCTAACTTCTTCTTTACGAGCCTGCCTACTTTTTATAGTGTAGGCCTCTCTGTCGCTCGTCTCGTAGCTGTTGTTGTTTACTCCCCCATAAACCATGTTTTTCAACTATGACGTCACTGCTTATATATATGGCTCAGTCAATATGTTCACATTTTTCGTTCTTTTCACATTTGTCTTTTTTTTTTTGTTTGTTCCTTTCAATATGAGAATTTAATTTTATTCCATAATTTTGTATTTTTGTATTTTTATTTTCTAGGATTCTTTATAATGTTGCCAATAGGAGCCATTAAATTTGAAAAGGAAGAAAAAGGATTTTACATGCAAAGATTTTTTTTTTTTTCTGGTTTTGTAAAACTTGAGTGGACCAAACCAACCGAAAAGGCCAAAAATATGTAACGTTTGTGGTCAAACACAGTCACTATCCTCGTTTATTGGTCGGTCATCTATTAATTTTGTCTAAATTTTGTTTGGCATTCTCAGTTGGGACTTGGGAGCTGGCAATACAAAGCAAGCATTCATAGAAATTTTGTTTTTGCCATTGTAGTAGCAATCAGAGAACTAGTTATTTTACTCAATTGATTAAGAGAACCTTAGGAGCATAACTGAGTGGGACATGCAGGTCGAACATACAAGACGCTCCTCTGGGAATCATTTTACAAATTTTATTTATCTGTTATGATGTTTTTCCTTTTTTATCTTTTACAATTACTACAAATATATTTGAATATATTAACTTTTCCTTTTCGTACATGTGAATTTTGCTCGAGCACTAGATAGAGCCTCTGAAGTCTGAAGTAACCACTGCTTCAAAAACCTAATGCTGTGTATCTTGTGCGGCAGATTTGTGATTCACTACACTTGGAGACGTATGTTTTTATCTCTGAAACCTGCATGCACTGATGATTCCTGAGATATTTAAGAGTTACAAATCAAAATCATGTGAAGAAGCAATCGACGACTTTGTGATCTCATCCAAAATAACTAACCTACTTTTTAGAGACATTTGGCTTCAATTTCCTCAAGACTGAGACCTTTTGTCTCTGGCACAATGAAGAATATGAAGAATAGAGACAACACACATATCACACCAAACGCACAGAACAGTATCCCAGCTCCCAACAGTTCCTGCATAACAGAGCCAAACAAAAGTTCCAGTTAGAAACCAGAACAAAAAAACTACTGTAACTGTGGGTGTCGATATCGTTCGACTAGATTACCATATTATTTGTACTACCACTTTTACAGCATTAGCCATACCAAGCTTAAGCAAAACTGCAAAACGAGGATTTTTGTCCTGAAGGGAATGTAGATTACCTTTAGGGGTGAAAAAGCAAATGTCACAAGTGCGTTTGCACCGAAATTCACAAGCACTGCTAGACTAAGACCTCGACCTCTTAACTTAAGGGGAAATATCTCCGAGATCATCAGCCAACCAATTGGACCAAAGGATAGCTGCAAGATTGATGTCAATACTTTATAGCTCTTATTGAAAAGTAAAAAACCAAACATATTACCAATAACCTACATGTACAAAAATGAACAACTAGAAGCATATCAAAGTTTGAAGGCGAAAATAACGAAACTATGAACCATATTTGTATATAACCTCGAAAGGAACTACTTGTTATAACTCCATCTTTAGATCAGAAAGTCTTTCATACTTTCAGGACTAGCATTAGCATTTTGGTACAGAAGTTTGATCAGCAAAAGTCTAACTACTTATTCGTTTACCTGGTAACAGCCCACATAAAGCAACAGTGCAACAACAGCAACAACTGGCGAGGCGCTGAAAAAGAGGTAGTATGACCCCAGCAGGAATAATGAGACAACCTGTTTGACATTATAACAAGTGAAGATACTCAGCTCTATGATATTTAGTGAGCTTGACCTAAATCTACATTTCCTTTTTTGCGGTGGATAAATAGAACATGGGTGAGAAAAGACAGAATAAAACACAGAGGACATACCATGCCGCCAACACCACCAAGAAGTAATGGTCTCCTTCCAAGTCTGTCAATAACTACAACAGCTACTCCTGTCATAATCAACTGCAACAACATAGGTGGCCGTTATTTCATAGAAAGCAAGATAATTTTGTAGCAGAGGCAGGTCTCCAAGGAAATATATTCCATCAAAACATTGTTCTTTAGTGTCGATCTAAAGTATTCACTAGCACTGATAACAGAGATTGTAGAATGAAGTGCATCTATATATCATATTGTA
The DNA here is from genome assembly GCF_000633955.1 of Camelina sativa. Lineage (NCBI taxonomy): Eukaryota > Viridiplantae > Streptophyta > Magnoliopsida > Brassicales > Brassicaceae > Camelina > Camelina sativa. Next base: position 8,047,052 of record NC_025704.1, read on the forward strand.
AAAGTAGTTTAAAAGTCTATCAGGTGAAAATTAGTATCTTCAAAAATTTAGCCTGGTAGAAAAAATGAATACCTTCAATAGACCAAGCAGAATTGAGACCCTTGTTGCGTCACCTGCGGCAGAAAATCCAGCGGTCTAACAGGAAATGCGGGGGAGGGGAGAAGTTAAATATTCTCTTGTGAGTTTCCAAGTGCAACAAAGCCAATATTATACTCTACAGAAATTTTATCTAGAGAAAGAAAACCTGCAGTATAGAAGGTGCATAATAAAGCACACTTGGTTGCCCAGTTATCTGTCATTTGACAAAGTTCGTTAGTAATTACTCTTCTAAAAGAGCCCGACAATTAAATTTGACTATACCGACCTGTTGAAACAAGACTAGACCTCCTCCTATGATGAGAGCTTTCAAGCACTTCCCTTGAAATAGTTCACCAAATGTGACTTCTTTATCCTCGCCCACAACAGAAAGTTCAGCTAAAATCTCGCTCACTTGTTCAGCAGCTGAATCAACAAAAGCAGGACCTCTAAGGCGGCAAAGAGATTTGATTGCAG
>NC_025704.1:8054428-8058634 GCF_000633955.1 Camelina sativa
ACATTCCCTTTCCCCTGTATGACGCGCAACAAAAGCCACCTAGGGGATGCTGGGAGCCACCACATCCCAATTCCCATAATAATAGCCAAAGGGACACTTGTTGCATACATGTAACGCCAACCAGAGAGAATGTTGACTGTAAGACTACCGATTCCATAACCTCCCTGCATTAAATTTTGTGTAGGATATGTGAAATTAACTTGCTAACATTTTAAAAACAAGAGGAGCAACTCAACTGCTTCACATAAAGAAATTAATGTCCAAGACCTCAGAGCTTCAAGAACTTACAACCATCCCAAGGACTATGAAGAATTCCTTTAGTGATACCAGTTGTCCACGAATCTCACTTGGAGCAGTCTCTGCAATGTACATCGGAGCCGCATGCATTGCCTATATTTAATTCAATTCTTGTATCAAGAGTAATGTTGTATGTAATCCATAGCTCAAGGCTGAAACACATGGTTTCATACCAAAAATATATATATATATATATATATATATATATCTTGTTGAAAGGTAAACAAGATTCCTAATCACTGGCTTTCAACCTGGAGAAACATAAATAATACGGAGGACCAGATGAAGCTGTCACAACATATGTCTCCAGATCATTTATATTTGTATGAGGATGCATTGGATAACAACCCATGCTCAGCAATAGATGTTGCATCAACTGTTACGATCTGTAGTTTGGGAAGGTTAAGTTAGGTTGATTACGAGTGTGGGTGCCCTAACGTCCTATAAGTACAAGGCATAATTTGCTCCCCTCCTAACAGATGTGTGATTCTTACTATACCGTCAAATGCATAATATAAAACGTTAGAGCAGTTGGCCTGCATAAGCATTAAAGAAGCATGATGAGTCTTACCAGTCCAACTGAGACCCCATAAGTAACCCGTCCAATTATCAGAACGGAATAGATTGGTGCTAGTGCAGTCACAAGGGCTCCAATGAGATACAATAATGCAGACAAAATCAGCTCCTTTCTTCTTCCTTCCAGAATTCAATAAATTTAAGACATTATTTATTTTCACAAGAAAACAGTGCTAAATATTCATGCCTACCAAAGGAAGAAAGTGAGAAATAAAACCAACCTATAACGTCAGCAATAGTAAAAGCCACAATTGAGCCAAATAATGCACCGTAAAGTGAGCCACTGGTCTGCAGAAAATTAACACTATTTTGTAAGCAAAATTTGTCTTTACTTGAAGTGAAGACCACAGATCCAGAGCGGGAGGAGAATAAAAGATAAGCAATGACCAGCATGACAGCATGAAGAAGTAGGAAATAAATATAACTTGGAAACTTACAACTAGACCAACATCCACTGAGGACAAGTTGTACCATGAAATTCCACTTAATGAAGGCGACTGCAGGAAAGGAGAAAGCTTAGTAAGATAGCAAAGTCATAGGTTTCTAAAACAATGTAGACAATTAGAAAGAACGCACATGCGTGTGACAACAATATACAGGAGAAATCAAAGGGAAAACATGGTCTGACAAGTGTGAAAGATCATGGTTAGTAGTGATATCTCAGTCCAATGTGCAGAGCCAATGATATTTAGGTTTTGAAAACAGTGACTAAGGGCTTTAAAAATCTAGAATAGTTGAATGATAACAACATTGTAGGACAAGATAGTTCAGACAACTTTTAACTTAACCTGAAGTGAAATGGTTGCACAAGAAGTTGCACCAATTTCATAACCATAAAGCAGTCCTCCGAGAGCTGGAAAGAAAAACCTAATAATGAAACAAAAACTTCTTAACATGCATAGATCAATCATCAATGGACTAGCTACAAAACGAAAATCACCATGGGCAAAGAGTTAGGTCCAAGCTCCTGAAGATGATTCGTGTTTCTATATGGAAATATTTTACTTTAAAGGTATGCAAAGGACCACAGCAAAACAGCCATACAGCTTTCTAGTTTCCTAGTAAAGGTATATTTTACGCTAAATGATACACAATATAACCAAACAAAGAACACATCGGAAGTGTTCACCAAGTGTGTTGCAGAAGTCTACAAATTTTCATTTGTTATTATATAGATTTTGAGAAGTACTAAATCTTGAAGAAGAGATGAGAGAGGCACTAACGGGAGAATGGCTGCAACAACAGAGTAGTTTTCTGGGACATGATTCTCTTTAATAAGAGGCTCCCTTTCTGAGCTGATCTCACCAGATGACTTACCAACCTAAAAAGCGCGCATACACAGCTTTCAGAAACTTGGCAAGAGAAAAAAAAAAAATAACACTAAAGAACACACTTTGATTGAAACAAACAAACCAAACTACACAGCATCTAGAGTCTAGTAATCTAATTGTCAAAAGATAATTACGACGCTGATGGCTAAAAACCCATCTACAAATCTCTCAATCACTTCTCAGAATTGAAGTAGAGCCCCAAAAATGAGAGTCTAAAATACAAACTCTCAAGATTCCAATATAGCAAGTTTTCAGAACTTTGTCAAAATCGATCTCAAAAGGAACAGGTTACGAAATCACTTGAGAATTAGGCCTTGGATAATATAATCGAACAGGAATTAAGAACAAAAAAAAAAGGATCATGTACCTCTCTGGAAACAGAGGAGATTGGTTGCTGCTCAGGATCAATCGCCATAGCTGTGTGTTTCGAGCTCGAGCGATCGAAAAAGGAATTGGGGGGATTTGATTCGGGTTGTGAGATTAGGTTTGTTCAACCGAAACCCATATAGAGTAGTAGGTAGTACTATTTATAATTCTCCGGGGGGTTTCTGAAGATTAACTTACTACCACTCGACTCAACGACACTACGTGGAGAGGTTGGTGACGATGACGGTCCTTAGAATTTGCAATGGTCAACCGTTAGATTAGATCCGACTACTAAAATATTTTATATTGATTGACAAATATTATCCAACATTTTGAAAATGTTTTGATTTTCATCAAATTGACACATTCAATACCCAAAGTTTGTTTGAAACGTCTTCCAAACAAGTTTTTTTCACGAGCCTTTGAAGTTTGCACATTTTCATGTAAATAATCATTTTACCACTCTCGACTTTTTAACAATAAATTTCATAATATTATGAGCTAAAAACATCTCATACGGGGGAAAAATCAAAAATATCTACCGCATATCAAAATTGTTTTGTACCCATTGTTTCTTCAATTTGAATATTAAATATGTTTTTTTTTCCAAACATTGATAGTATATTTGTAAAAATAGTTGATATATGCATCAAAATCATACCTAATAACAACGTTTTGAATTCAGAAAAAAAAAAATCATAGGTTAGACCTTTACATAAAAGATATGATCAAAATATCATTTACAAAGTAAATAACAAAAATAATTTTATTGTGTTTTAATGATTAAAGCTAATTATGTTATTGTGAGACCAGATTTTGATGCAATTGTATATGATTTTTGGTGCGACATGGACATTTGGCCCGAATTTATTATGTGTACATACTAAATGTCTAAATCTATATAAAAATGAAAAATCATAACTAATTTGTAGAGTTTTAATTGTTAAAAACTTATCATGGTATTGAGAGACCAATTTCGACTATTTCTTATACAATCTCAATAATGAATTTGGCACGAAATTGAAATTTTAATAACCTTGAATCTTAAGTGTTAAAAAAAAAACCTTGAATCTATAACAAAAATTAAAAATAATTAATCTACGGTGTCTCAATATTTAAAAACTTATCATGACAATTTTCTAGATTTAGCGCGAATAGACATTTGGCGCGAACTCTAATTTTTTAGATATTTAAAAATTTAGTAACACTAAATTTATACAAAAGAAAAATAGATTTTAATGGTTAAAAACTTATCAAAATAACATCAAGAGATAACTTTTGGAAATTAGTTTACACTTAAGCTCAAGGTTATATACAGAAATAAAAGAAGAAACAATGCATTACAGATTTACAGGAAAAGAAGTTTGTATTCCTTTATGAATGTTTAAATTCAAATCTTTAAAAGCTGTTTTTGTTTTATGAAGCTTCTATTTCTCCATCAATTGAAATAACACAAAAAGCTTACATAAATTTTTGAAATATATATTCAACAAAGGGTCTCAGAACAATTTTTTAAAATATTAGAAAATCTTAGTAAACTACTGAATGTCAATTCAAATTTAATTAATTTAGTTTCCTAATTTAATAAATTAGGAAAGAAGAAAAGAAGAAGATGAAAATTAAAAAAAAAAAAAAA
>NC_025704.1:8058803-8063193 GCF_000633955.1 Camelina sativa
AAAAAAAAAAAAAAAAGGATTTCAACAAAGTCACTCGTTTTCTCCCCGTCCCCTGCGTCAATTTTAAGCTGTCTTCGAGAACGCTCTCTCTCTCTCTATACATATATATATATATATACGTCCCCTCTTTTCTCGCTCTATAGAAACCTTCCTCTCTCTCTCTCTCTAGATTTTTGTCCCCTTTTCTCTTTCTCTCTCCTAGGGTTTTCGTCTCTCTCTCTCTCTCTCTCGTTCACTGTTAATAATAGTCTTATCGGACCACCGGAAGAAGATTCTAACTGCGAACATCTCTCTGCCATGGCGGCTGAGAAGTTAAGAGACTTGAGCCAGCCGATTGACGTCGCTGTGCTCGATGCCACTGTTGCGGCCTTCTTTGTTACCGGATCTAAGGAAGAGGTTGTTCAATTTATCTGCTATTTTGACTTGTTCCTCGGAAAATTTTGAGTGGCTGCGACGATTCATTAAGTATATTTTGCGGCGGGTTTTGTTAATTGTTTTGAGTGTCTTCTTCTTCTCGATTGGGTGTGTGTGTGTAAAGAGTAGGAATTAGGAGCGTTTCCTTGTTAGGGTTTTAGCTCTCTCATACGTTCTTGTTCTGAGTTTTTTATTAATCTGGATTTCAGGGTCTGAAGGTTTAGTACCGTGTTGAATTACAGTGATTTAATTGCTCATTCTGAAACTCGCTCTTTTTTTTCTTCGAAATGCGTTATTGAGATCTTCGTTTGGTGAATGAAGTCCGTTGTTCTTCTGTCGCTTCATCGTTTCCTTGCGTAGATGTCTATTCTCCACGAATCTTTTCATGCTTGATTGAGTATTCCAGTTATACCGGTGTAGCATTGGCTGAAACTATTAGTTTTTCAATCGTAATTGAAATTTTATCTTCTGGGTTTGAGTTTATCTGGCACTGAATTATCTTGTTTTCTCCATGTAATAGCGATTCTTTTTGCTATGATTATTTGGTTTTCTGATTACTGAATCTGCTTCAGTGTCAACATTCACCTCATTCGTATCTGAGTTTTTTACCTTTGGAACTAATCCACATTGCTCCCAAACCATGTTCAGAGAGCTGCTGCGGACCAGATTTTGCGGGATTTGCAGGCTAATCCAGATATGTGGCTTCAAGTTGTCCACATTCTACAAAACACCAAGAGCATGGATACCAAGTTCTTTGCTCTTCAGGTCAGTTTTATTAGCCTTCTTCTGTGGCTACAAAACATCGCTTGTACATGTTTATCTGCTAAGCTTGTCTGGGAGAGTGGTTCCAAGTTTCCTTATCCAACTGTAAATTAAAACTGTTCTGTTGAGATACTTGACAAGCAAATATTCATTTGCTACCCACTCTCAGGTTCTGGAAGGTGTTATAAAGTACAGATGGAATGCACTTCCTGTTGAACAAAGAGATGGAATGAAAAATTACATCTCAGAGGTCATTGTACAGGTATATACTTTTGGAGACCTTAGGTTTTTCTCTGAATATATAACTGGGAAGCGTTAACGGAACTGTTTTAACAATGAGTTTACTTTGTAGCTCTCGAGTAACGAAGCATCTTTCAGATCGGAAAGGCTCTATGTCAACAAGCTAAATGTCATTTTGGTCCAGGTATCTTCAGCACTCCCTGACAATATTTAATGCCCTTTATTAGTTGCAGTTTCTCTTATCTACTTCGTTTCGCTAGCTAATGCTTACAAACTTCGATCCAACACATAGGCTTATTTTATCTTCTGGCATAACATATATTGTGATAAATGCACAGATTGTGAAACATGATTGGCCGGCAAAGTGGACAAGCTTCATTCCTGATCTAGTTGCGGCTGCTAAAACTAGCGAAACTATCTGCGAAAATTGCATGGCCATTTTAAAAGTAAGAATTTTTACATGAATATGCATGGCCATTTTGAAAGTAAGAATTTTTACATGATTTCATATTCAGTTCTCACTGGAAAAAATTCACATTTTCATCCTTTGTTTAGCTCCTTAGCGAAGAGGTTTTTGATTTCTCAAGAGGAGAAATGACTCTGCAGAAGATTAAAGAGCTGAAACAATCTCTGAACAGGTCTATTTGAGAATCTCAACTTGAGCATAGTGATTTTTTCTTTTTTTTTTGGTCAAACTATAGTATCTTGTATATGTTGGTTAAGTGACGTTGTCTCTCATTATTTATCTATTTGTGCTTTTCTATGTGCAGCGAGTTTAAACTCATTCATGAGTTATGCCTATATGTCCTCTCAGCTTCTCAAAGACAGGATCTTATACGTGCAACTCTGTCTGCGTTGCATGCCTATCTTTCCTGGATTCCATTGGGTTATATTTTTGAGTCTCCTTTGGTAATATACTTGACATAATTCATAGATTGATGTTAATTGGTACCACAATTATGTTGTTCTGATTGCTGTTCTGGTTGTTTACAGCTTGAGACCCTCCTTAAATTTTTTCCTGTTCCAGCATATAGGAACCTCACTCTTCAATGTCTGACTGAGGTACCTCCGCTTTTAATTCAGCCTTTCCTGATTCCCAATGTCAATTGGATGTATTATTTATATCTCTATTGGCTCGAATTTTGTCTGCCAGGTTGCAGCTCTTAATTTTGGGGACTTCTACAATGTCCAATATGTCAACATGTACACCATATTTATAGGGCAGCTGCGGGTAAATTAATTGTCTTCTTGTGCTCTATTTATTTATTTTTTGTTTTTGTTCATTCTTACTAAGTTAATGTAGTGCCTTTAGTATACTTCTTGTTTGTCTTTGCTTCTTGCCTGATCCTCTACACTTGTTCTCGTACTTGCAGACAATTCTCCCACCGAGTACAAATATCCCTGAGGCCTATTCAAATGGAAGTGGTGACGAACAAGTAAGTATTTTCTCGAGCACTTGGTTTCAAGGCAGGCCATTGATTTTGAGCAACTTATTAAGGTTATGACTATGTATCTTATGTCATCTCTAGGCATTTATCCAGAACCTGGCACTGTTTTTCACCTCCTTTTTCAAGGTAAATCGTTTTCTTTGTGGAGTTAGATATCTCATGTTGGATTTATTATATTCTGGATATGTATAATGATGGTTCATGGTCTGTGTTTAATGCTTCCAGTATTTACTTTCTCATCATCTTTTTTTTTTTGAATGATTTTACTATCTGTGTAGTTTCATATTCGAGTCCTAGAATCAGCGCCAGAAGTTGTCGCTTTATTACTTGCTGGTCTTGAGTATCTCATTAATATATCATATGTTGATGACACTGAAGTATTCAAGGTATGTAAATTGTCTTTGCTAATAAAATTGCTGCTAATACTGTTGTACGTTTCATTTTTTTCCTTAATAATGCTCTCATGTCTTTGCTCGTGTCTGAAAGATGACAGTTTCTGCTTACTTGTGGATTGAGCAGGTTTGTTTGGACTATTGGAACTCGTTGGTCTTGGAGCTGTTTGATGCACATCATAATTCTGATAACCCTGCAGTAAGTGTAAGCATGATGGGCTTGCAGGTATGATGGATTCCTTGACTAACATGATCAGTTTTTTACTTTTATATAAGCTTGATACTATACTTGTATATTGTATTGGTTAAATTTTCCTTGCTTTGATTTGGTCACTCACCTTGGGCTTTGACTTGTATATTCCCAGATGCCTTTCCTTCCTGGTATGGTTGATGGCCTTGGTTCTCAAGTCATGCAGCGGCGTCAACTTTATTCTAACCCAATGTCCAAATTAAGAGGGTTAATGATTAACCGCATGGCGAAGCCTGAAGAAGTACTTATTGTTGAAGATGAAAATGGGAACATCGTCCGTGAAACCATGAAGGACAATGATGTTCTTGTCCAGTATAAGGTACCAATTCTTGTTCAGTTCATGTTTCTCATCTTCAGATATGTTAGGTACCCGCAGTGCCATGTTATAGCTCAGGGAAATTTATTTATTTGGATCCTTTTTCATTTTTTTCCCATTTCTTGTTTAAACAATTGCAGATTATGCGGGAGACATTAATCTACCTTTCACACCTTGACCATGATGATACCGAGAAGCAGGTACAGTGTCACCATGATGATACTGGTCTATATCAATTTGTGAAATATTGAGGGTTATGATCAAGTATGGTTTTCATGGAATGAGTTTATCCGTGTTATATTGTGAACTACCATAGTAGTACCCTAGATTTAGCAATTTAAATGTGGGTGTGTTATTAGGTATGTGATTTTCTGGTAGACATGTATGCTTACTTTGGTCTGTTCCATGTTGTTGTGCGGATGCGAACTTCTGATTGCTCCTTTTTAAAGATGTTGAGGAAGCTAAACAAACAATTAAGCGGGGAGGAATGGGCATGGAACAATTTGAACACTTTGTGCTGGGCTATTGGGTCTATTTCCGGATCTATGGCTGAAGATCAGGTAAATTT
>NC_025704.1:8064211-8115681 GCF_000633955.1 Camelina sativa
TCATACTCGTTTTCAAGATAATTTACTTTTTTGACAGTGTCAACCTTTATTGTTAATTATTTTCTTTCATTACCCTCCCACATTTCATGATATATCAATATCGGCTTGACTGCTCCTGGCTTTGTTTTGGGAAGGTTTGTTCAACATTGTTGTTGCGAACTATTGTTAAACTCCATTTTTTCTTCAGGAAAACAGGTTTTTGGTGATGGTCATTCGTGATTTGTTGAATTTATGTGAAATTACCAAAGGAAAAGACAATAAAGCCGTTATTGCGAGCAACATCATGTAAGTCTGTGTCTGCCTAGGTTGCTGTACTTATATCATGCTGTATCTTCTATATTTTTCAAGGCGGCATTAGATTTATTTATACTTAACTAAAAAGATTCTGTTTGATTTTGGCCTCGTTGCAGGTATGTCGTTGGACAGTATCCAAGATTCTTAAGGGCCCATTGGAAGTTCTTGAAGACAGTAGTGAACAAGTTGTTTGAATTCATGCATGAGACACATCCCGGTGTTCAGGTAGCTTGCCCCAACCTTTATCCCAAGCTTTATATATTCTGAGATACAGTTTTCCAGGTGGAATTTCAGATTAAATGATGTGTTATTCTCTGTGAAAATCTGTGAATAACATCTTTATAAGATGTTGGGTGTTATATTGGCTGCAAACTATGTCAAGTTTTAAATTTTCGTGTAGTTCACGATGCAGCAGTTTATTTATAATCTTAAGCTAGCATCTGAAGTCTTTTTTTTACTGAGTATTTGTGCATAAAACTATAGAACTTGCACCATCCGAATCATAGATACTTAATACTTATGTTTCCCTTTCAGGACATGGCCTGTGATACATTTTTGAAAATAGTCCAAAAGTGCAAGCGGAAATTTGTTATTATACAGGTACGTATCGCTGTCTGTAACCCACCTTTAATATTTCCGTTGTCTTCTGAATGATAGATCAATTAAAGTTCTTTGCGCTTTCAGGTTGGAGAGAATGAACCATTTGTATCTGAACTTCTATCAGGCCTTGCAACGACAGTTCAAGATCTTGAGCCACATCAAATTCACTCATTTTATGAATCAGTAAGTTTTCCAAATTTGTTTCTCGCATGCCAATCAGAGTTGTTTTGCTGTTGTGATTTAATTGTTTTTCTATCTCCAGGTTGGTAATATGATCCAAGCAGAATCAGATCCTCAGAAGAGAGATGAATATCTCCAGCGGTTGATGGCACTCCCCAACCAGGTTTGTTAATTACATATGTGGCTGTTAAGCTTTGTTTATATATCTGGCTAAAACTGTTCCCCTATACAATGTAGAAATGGGTAGAAATCATAGGACAGGCACGCCAAAGTGTAGAATTCCTCAAGGATCCAGGTGTGATACGTACAGTGCTTAACATCCTTCAGGTCTGATTTCTTGCCTATTCCTCCCAATTCATTATTCCATAACATGAATTCATGTCATTATAATAGATAAGTTTGTGCATCTCTTGGTGTTTAGGGAATTGTTGATTTGATTGCAAGGTCCAACTATTAACATGTGTTTTTCTCTGCAGACTAATACTAGTGCTGCTACTTCACTGGGAACATACTTCTTAACCCAAATTTCCTTGATCTTCTTGGATATGTTAAATGTATACAGGTAAATTCCTGACACATCGATATAGCGCTAATAGTTATAGTACACTTTCTCTACTTCTTTTACCTGATGTTCATTTTATTTTTTTCATGGCTGCACCAGAATGTACAGTGAGCTTGTGTCAACCAACATTACTGAGGGAGGACCATATGCTTCCAAGACGTCTTTTGTAAAACTCCTAAGGTTTGGATGGCTTGTTGCACCAAAGATACAGTTCTAGATGCCGTTGTTTTAAAAACTCGAATAATTTATATTGTAAATCTTTGCTATACAGATCTGTTAAGAGGGAAACCCTTAAGCTGATAGAAACCTTTTTAGACAAAGCTGAAGACCAACCACACATAGGGAAACAATTTGTGCCGCCAATGATGGAATCAGTACTTGGTGACTATGCGAGGAATGTACCTGATGCTAGGGAATCCGAAGTTCTTTCACTCTTTGCAACGATTATAAACAAGTATGCCTCTTTCTTATTTTTTTGATGTGTGTAATCGACTGTAATTGTAAAAAGATTGGAAGATCTGGCTGAAGTTTACCATCTGCATCTTTCTAGATAGATGTTTACCATGCTGCAGTATTTTATTTGGATTTTTTCTTTCAGGTACAAGGCGACAATGTTAGAAGACGTGCCTCACATATTTGAAGCTGTATTCCAGTGTACATTGGAGGTAACAGATTTTATGAATTGTGTATTTGACTGGCTGAAAGAAAACTTACATGGAAGTCTTACATATGCTTTGTATATTTTATTGACACCTTTCATTCATCATTCTGCAGATGATAACTAAGAACTTCGAGGATTATCCAGAACATCGCCTCAAGTTTTTCTCACTACTTCGGGCAATTGCTACATTTTGTTTCCCTGCCTTGATAAAGCTATCAACTCCGGTTAGTGAATATATTCATGCATCTATTATACTTCTACGTGATCGAAGGACTTGTGGCCTTCTCTCATTATATGCTTATCCTTCTGACTTTCTTGTCATTTTGCAACAGCAACTGAAGCTAGTCATGGATTCAATTATCTGGGCATTTAGACATACCGAGAGAAATATTGCTGAAACTGGGCTTAATCTTTTGCTTGAGATGCTGAAAAATTTTCAGGTTTGGTGTTTATTTTCCTTCTTTTAGTTCTGTGTTTGTGGCATATGTTATGCCTGCTCTAATATTTGCCTCTGATTGTGACAGCAATCCGAGTTTTGCATTCAGTTCTACCGGTCATACTTCATGCAAATCGAGCAAGAAATTTTTGCCGTTTTGACCGATACCTTCCATAAGCCTGGCTTCAAGCTGCATGTGTTGGTGCTGCAGCATCTGTTTTGCCTGGTAAAACCATCTCTTCTTTAATTGTATCTTACTTGATAACTTAAGTAATTGTTTGCTTGGGAATGGGTAGTTCTATGCACTCAGATGTTCGTTGATAATATATTTCAGGCTGAGAGCGGTTCTTTGACGGAACCTTTGTGGGATGCTGCAACCGTACCTTACCCGTATCCTGACAACGCTGCTTTTGTTCGTGAATACACCATTAAGCTACTGAGCTCTTCATTCCCCAACATGACTACAGCAGAGGTAAATAAAAACTAAAACCAGAAGTTGATTTTACAGTTGTTCTTCTTGATTCCTCTTCCCAAATCTGTATAGTTGAATGTCAATAAATGTACTTTACAGGTCACACAATTTGTGAATGGACTTTACGAGTCAAGAAATGACCCGTCTGGTTTTAAGAATAATATTCGTGATTTCCTTGTCCAGTCTAAGGAATTTTCCGCTCAGGTAATTTTATATTGTCTTCTGCAAAGCCATTCAAATTGGTTTAAAGAACTCAAAACCGATAAGCTTAAGTCAATTTGTTGAATATTAATCTCAGGATAACAAAGATCTATATGCTGAGGAAGCAGCTGCGCAGAGAGAGAGAGAGCGTCAAAGAATGCTTTCGATTCCTGGGCTCATTGCTCCTAATGAGATTCAAGACGAGATGGTGGACTCGTAAAATTAAGAAAGGCTATACAAGAAGAAGAAGAAGATGCTTCCTGAGTTCAATGGACTGGATATTTTTTGTAATAGTAGGTTTTGAAAACAGAAAAGAGTTGAGGAGAGATTATTTTCCCCGACTGTATCTCTGCTGCTGCCTTTTTTCGAAGCCTTTACTCAATTCGATTTTGAGGATTGGAAAAGCTAAGAAAACAGAGATCTTTGGGGGGGATAAATTAGTCTTTGTTTGGATAATTAATTGGGTTAAATGTAGATTTTAAACATTTAGTTATTCTCTAGTTATCATATGATTGGCTCCTTTTTGCTTTGCTTTAAATATTAGACCTTTTTCGGGTTTGTTACTATTACTCGGTGATTCGTGTTTTGGGTGCAAGATATTTGTTAACTCTATATCTTTGAGTGGGTTTTAATTTGTAAGATAATATTAGCTTGCTCGTTGAAAAACTTCCAGTCTTCCACTATAAAGTGCACTGAGATTATCATAATACATATTCTAAGAGGAAGACAACCATGGAAAACTTCACATTCTTCACTTCTTTAACTACGATCTTGTTGGCATGAAATTGTAACTGTGATAATTTTATTTTTCGAAACTCGATATAAATTTAAATGTTTACAACTGCATCCAACAATCCTCTGAAATTTTTAGAGGAGCTTCCTTTCGAAGAGACAGCTTCGTGTGCTAGTTCTTTAAGCTTCTTAGCATTGCGTTTCATCTTCTTAGCATCATCTTGAACCAAAACACGATCCAAACACTTCTCAAACCCATCTTTTGTGAAGACTCCATTGGTAATCGTCATTCCAATCTCCCACACAACCTCCACTGCTCTCCCGTTCAATCTCTGATCACCAAAGAAGGGCCTGCAAATCATGGGAACACCTCCCGACACACTCTCCAACACCGAGTTCCATCCACAATGCGTCACAAACACACCCGTCGCCTCGTGTTTCAGTAGTTCCGCTTGTGGAGCCCATGGAACAACGATCCCTTGCTCTCTCGTCCGATCCAAAAACCCTTTAGGTAAATGAACCATGCTCTTAAGCGACCAAACAAACGGCACTTTACTCGACTCCAATCCTTCTGCTATCGCCGCAAGCTCTCCTGGAGGCGGTGTCATCACCGTACCAAAGCTAATGTACGCTACAGAACCAGGGGGTCGCTTCTCCATCCAAGCCAAACAACCGTGAGGATCGTTCACTAATGCCTCCTTTTGCGGTGTAGAAGATAACAACGCGAGAGGACCGATGTTCAGGTAACGTTTGAATTCCGAACTAAGTTTATCCGTAAACGTAGGATCCAATTCTTCAAAAGAATTGATGAAAACCGCAGTGGCACGAGGCAAAGCACGACCCATTTGGTGCAACATGTTAGAGAAAACAGAGTCTAAGTTCCCAAACAAGACTCCTTCTTGCGTATCTTTGACTCTGATCTTCTCCATTCCTGAAATAAACCCTAACGTCTCCTCCATACGTCCACCTACTTCTGTAAATTAATCAGTAATATCAAATCATTACCACAAAAATACATATAATGTCTCCAAGATCACATTTTTGTCTTATCCTCTGTTTCCTCTTTTAGCTAAGTTTCCTTTAATCGCATATTTATTTATTTATGAGATTAAGGACAAATATTTTTTTGTATTTGTATATATGTTACCTTTGACGCCGATGGTTTCTCTGATGAGATCTGTGTAGAGATGAGCGGTGAGGGAGTTAGCTCCGGCGGTCCAAAACGCGACCCACGACGCATTCATCTCCGTCGCCATATCAGCCGCGAACCAGAAAAACGCATCAGTCAGCATGCAATTCACTTTCCTACCAACCTCCTTCTCCGCCGCGGCGATCTCTCTCTTGAAACTCTCCGGCGCCGATTTTACGAACAGCTCGATCGCCTCCTGTGGTTTCCCGGCGAACACGTATCCTTCCGGAACACCGTCGGGAACGTCGTGGACTTGAATGTTCGCCGGACGATCGGAGAACAACGAGGAGTTAGATTGAGCGGTGCTGAAGAAGGAAAAGACGGTGGAGGGAGAGGCGGAGGCGAGACGGCGAGTGACGGAGAGGAGAGGAGCGGCGTGAGTGCCGAAGGGGAAAGCGAGAACTGCCACGTGAGAGTCGCTTGTTGGCTCGGAGGAAATGGCCATGGTGACTTGAGTTAGTAGTAGTACGCTCAAGAAGAGGCAAAGGCTGAAGAGAGTGATTAAATAGAGAGAAACACGAGAATGGTTGGGGATGAGCCACCGAGCAAGTATAAAGCTCGTGACCCCTGGTGGTTGGTACTAGTAGTATTAGTTTAGTACGTACCTCTCTTTTCTTAACTAAATTAAATTAATTATGTTGATCAATAAAAAGAAGTAACCCGATTATATCATGTTTATTTCACTTTTTCCGCAAAAATTAATTGCAAAATGTATCCTACTATATTAATTGGAAATTACAAATATGAAACAAACCTTAAAATGTGTAAAAATTACATTTAATTGTCATTAGAAAAACTTAATTAAGATTAATTAATTCATTAAATAAATATAATTAATTAAAAAACGAAAATTGGGGATACATTAAATTAAAAAAATATGTAGAAAAATTAAAAGAAAATCTATTAGAATCAAAACTAATTCGTATTTTAAAAAAAATTAACAGTTAAGATTTTAAAAATCTAATCGAATAAAATCTACAACTACAAATTTTATCCTACTATAAAAATTGGGAAGTACAAATATGAAACTAATCTTACAATGTGTAAAAATTACATTCAATTGCCATTAAGAAAATTTAATTAAGATTAATTAAATTAATAAATAAATATTATTAATTAAAAATTGAAAATCAAAGACACATCAAATAAAATAAATTATAGAAAAGTAAAATATATTAGAACCAAAACTAATTTGTAGTTTAAAAAAAATTAACAGGTGAGATTTTAAAAATCAAATCGAATAAAATATATAACTACAAATTTTATCCAAAACATTTTCCACCACAGGTTAAAATTATTACAGACAAGAAAAGGAAGTCACAGAAAAAAAACAATGAATGTTGTTTTCAAAGTTTTTCAGAACTTTTACTAGCTATATTTAGTCACTCTTTTTTACATATTAGTAAAGATTGCGTTTAATTGACAAAAGTTTAAACAATTTTATTCATTACATGCAAATGTTTTATTGACAAGTTTTCAATAAACATTTTTAAAATACAAAAATTATAATATAAGCAAACCAAATTTTTAATAACAAACTATTACAAATGACATAATAACAAAATAAATTATTACAAACTTTTATCAAAAAAAAAAGTTATGCCCGTGATTCTCCGCGGGTTAATAAAACATTGTAACTGAAGATATTAGAGTCGTTTTGTCGAAAAAGGATATTTTTGCATTTGTGACATTTGTTCTGTACGATATCTATATTTGTTCCTTTGTAACTGAAGATATGTTTGATTTTATAAAAATAATCTTACATACAGTATATGAAATGATACACTTAATTCGTGGTTTTCTTTTTTCCTTGCTATATACTATATTTTAACATTATTATATGTATCAAATTAAGAAATGAAATGTTGGTACGTTTTGGGGGTGACGGTTGTATAAATTTATTTTATAGTAGGAAGACTATTATAAGCAGTGTGGCCAGCCCTAAGCCACACCTTCCCGAACGGGGGCTAAAAATAAATGGTAGCCTTTAATTATAGAAAGAGGAAACATTTGCTACTGTACCAACACATCCCGATTCGGAACCGTCGTGGCTGTGGTAAAAAAAAGTCAATCAGTGCATAGAGACCGTTAACGTATAGATGGCCATTTTGGAATCTAGACAGAGGATTGATTGTATTGTATAAGCTACATGCTGATAGAAACCTTCTGGTTCTGGAGTTGTCTTAGTTAATTAATGGTACAATTATAACGAAAATATATTTATGTGTTTACGTACCTTTGAATATGAGAATGGGACCACAAGAAGAAGACATAATAAAATACAAATTGGTAACTAGAGTGACTCTTTTTGTTTTTGGTAGGTAGAATTTGTGGTTCATACGAGTTCTGTTCTGTCATAAAGGCAGATCTGTATCAGTATATGTCTCATACGTTGGAATATTCAAGTCTTATGGATCTTATTTTCTAGTAGTTTTGTGTGACTAACATGAGGATGTTAACTCCTACCAAAAGAAAAAAAAAACATTGAGGATTTTAACCAAAATGCATTTAAGAGAGTTAACATCCATAAATGTTTTATGCTGAAAACATTTTCCCAATATTGGAGTCAAAATTATTAACGATTTAAATATAGATAAATACAACATATCATTTAATCTGATATTATGCTATTTTATCCTTTACTAACATATTATTTTTGTTTGGCAACATTAATCCACTAACTAACTAATATTACTGTTTTTTCTCATGACATAATTTTGATGTATAGTGCCTATTTATAAAAAAAAAAAAAAAAAAAAAACTCACAATATGAGCTGGGCCGCAAAGCCCATAATGATTACGAAAATTTCATTATTTGATATTAGAATTATTATATTATAATATTAAAATGGAAAAGCTACTCGGAAGTAATATTAAATTTGAAAAAAAAAAAAAAAAAAACGAAGATCAATTTTGGAATATATGAATGAATGAAAACATTGTAGTTGTGGGGGGGAGACTTGGTCCTGAATTCTCTCTGGAAATTTCTTCTTCACCGTCTCTCAATTTCTCTGCGATTTCTTAGAAAATAAAAGAAAGAAAAAATTCATAATTTGGGAGAGAGGTTTTTGGTATCGGAACGAGAGAGATGGGTCAAGCTTTTCGTAAGCTGTTTGATACTTTCTTCGGCAATCAAGAAATGAGGGTAAATTTACAATCTCTCTCTCAAGATCTCTATCTACGCGTGGATCATTTCCCTATTGGGATGGATCTCTCGTGCTGCTATGTATCTTATATCTGATCTTGATTTTAATTGTGCTGTCTCTAGCTTTTTTTTTATTTCTTTGTGTACTTGAGATTTTTGTAGGCCCATCATTACTTGTTAGATGTGAATCATAGAAAAAAAAAAATGCCAAATTTATTTACTAATCATATATATTTTGTTGTAAGCTGTGGTGGCATGATTGATGGAAACAGGATTGAATTTGATATCTTTTTTCAATTTTGTGATGATGATGTCATTGTCAGGTCGTTATGCTGGGGCTGGATGCTGCTGGCAAAACAACTATTCTCTATAAGCTTCATATAGGAGAAGTTTTGTCAACTGTTCCTACCATTGGTATTAGCTCTCTGCTTTTTCTTTTTTTTTCTTGTCCCCATTTCTTATAAACATTTCAGAATCTTTGTTATTGTCTTGGCTGTGTGATTGTTCTTGTTCTCATTGGATAATTAGTGGGATTTATTCCTTGTTTTTGGACACGAGCTTTGGATTAGATCTTTTGGTGTAAGGTTTTAGATTCATTCTATTTAGACTTTACAAGAGTTATGCAGTTGTTTTGCCTTAATGAGTGTCTGTAAGATTAGTGGTAATATCAGAATTTGTAGATATTTGCAATATCGAATCTCATGATAGCTTCAGATACTGTAAACGCTGCCAACTTTTGCCTAGTCAGGGACTCATGTCTCCAAATTTCTCTTGGCGTATTATTGGTTCTTGTGGCATTATTCTTTTGTATGGTCATTGTTCTGTCATTTTCCCCTTTGGTCGATTATGTTTGCTGACAATTTGAACAATGTGTTACGCAGGATTCAATGTTGAGAAAGTTCAGTACAAGAATGTGATGTTCACAGTTTGGGATGTTGGTGGCCAAGAGAAACTGAGACCTCTTTGGAGGCATTACTTCAATAATACCGATGGACTTGTACGTATATATATTATACTTCTTTTTTGCTTTTTGCTTTCAGTCAGATACTTAACTTTCAGGTTTCCCGTCACCATGTTGGCAGATGTTATTTATGATGTTGCAGTATCATATATTATCTTCGTCCATCTTTATCGACAGTGGTAACTCTTATAACATATGCTATTGCAGATATACGTGGTGGATTCCTTAGATCGAGAGAGGATCGGGAAAGCAAAGCAAGAATTTCAGGTATACCCTTAGAATTTGCAAATGACTTTTTTTTTTTGTAAACTACTCTCTGGATAGTGCCTCAACACACTCTCTTACTTCCTCAGGAGATCATAAAAGACCCATTCATGCTAAACAGTATCATTCTGGTGTTTGCAAACAAACAGGACATGGTAATTTCAGTTTTTCTTTACGTCTTTGTTTGTTTCTCTCGTGTGTGCTTATTATTTCCTTAATTCTCACTTTCTTTTAACCCTTTGCTGGATATTAGAGAGGAGCCATGTCACCGAGAGAAGTATGCGAAGGGTTAGGATTATTTGATCTGAAGAACAGGAAATGGCACATACAAGGAACTTGTGCTCTTCGTGGAGACGGGCTCTATGAAGGCTTGGACTGGTTATCATCTACGCTTAAGGATGTTAAAGCCGCTGGATTCACATCGGTTGGCCACTCCTTTTGACTCTTCCAGGTATAAAAGAGACGACCCGAGAGCACAGTAAGCTTCAGTACAATAACTTTCAGTCTCATGATCTTGATCTTGATCAAATGTCTTTTCTCCTTGCAGGCGTGTTAATACTGTGCCCCATTGCCAAAGTCTTCTTCTTGGCATTAAAAATGTAAACACGAAACCACAATCTCCATAGATTTTTGTTCAGGAAAGAAAATTTATCTTCTCATGGTGGCCAATATTAGACTCAGTTAAGCTACTTCTGAATTTGGATCATGCTGCCATGAGAGCTTCATTGTATGTATATTCTGTTGATGAAAATTTGTATCATCTAAAAATCTTCCCTTTTTGTCTTTTCAAAATTTTGGTAGATACTAGATAATGTATTCCTTCGATTTTATCATGTTTTTTGTTTTTCTTTTTTGCTTGCATCGTTACAATTTTCGTGAGAATGTAAAGAGGGTCAGGCTCACCCGGTCTAGCAAATAAGAAAGTTGAAAATGGTGCCCTTTTGTAACTAATTCAGAGTTAACCCAAACTCTCACAAACAACTGGATTACTCTAAGTTGACAACTGAACCTTTTTTTGGTAGAAGTTGACAACTGAACCTCATGTACGAATAAGTTTTGCCTTTCTTACTTATAAACCAAAAAATCCGCCAACACACGAAGCTACTCAAGACTAATATACTGAAAGCAAGTTTCTTCTAGTAGAACAAGCATTACATTCGGGATCAGTATTCAAAGCTGATCATGTTCAAACTCTTGACTCTCTAGGTACACGTTCAAGCCAACCGCGAATTTCCCTCCTCTGCAGATATTGAATCCGATGGTGGTTGTGCAGTAGCTACAGAATCCGATGGTGGTTGTGCAGTAGCTACAGACGATAGTTGATAGCTCACGGTAAATAAACCAAAACATGCCCAAAAAATGATTTGAAAATAATAGAAGAAAGTAACAACAAAAACAGACACTTAACTGCTTTCGCCTGGCGTCTCACTCTCACTCGTGGTCGTTATTGTTTCTGATGGTTCATCAATTGTTTCCATGTCAATAGTCATTGCGTCATCAACATCTGCTTCGTCTACCTCTGTCATTATCTCATCCTTATCGCCTCCCATTGCTTCAATTCCATTTGGTGCCCAGTTTGCAGCATCCGTTTTTGTGTCTGTGGTTGCTGCATTTGGATCCTCAGTGGTTTGTGATTGTGGGTCTTTACTGATGGCTAACATAGAAGTAACCAACAAATTCTGCAAATTTCCACAAAATTAATGAAGAATTGTGTATTTCAAGTATAAAATCACAAGGGTAAGAATTTCAAACTCATACTTTTTCTAATGCAAGAGCTAGTTTTGAGAGCTTTGGGTAGATGGTCCTTGCAGCCAGAAGGATCTGTTAAACAAAAACCAATCAAAAAGCTTTGTGGTAATGATCTCAACCAAAAGCTTATAACCTCTCAAGCAAAATAAGGTGCAGATTTTTAGAAGACACTTTAATGGCATGCTTTGACAATTACAACTTTTGCAAGAGTTACGAATTACAATTACAATTACAATTTATTTCTCCTGAACTTGTAAGATGATTAGAAACTGTAAAACATGGAAAATCCTGATATATATCATAAATTCAAGAAAATAAGTTTGTTTAGAAATCCATGAGGGGGAATAGCAGAGTGAAGGTATAGAGTCAACCGATTTTACCCTCTAACATTACCAAACAAGTAAGTTTTATTATTAAATCATGACGGGCTAATGAGAACATGATATCTCGCCATCTCGGACATTGAAGTAAATCATGACCAACAAATGCATCTACTTACCTCACAGAGCCTCTGCAATGTAAATGGAGGGCCTTCATCATAACTAAGAAGAGCTGCAAAACAAGACAAATGAAACAGAAAACCAATTAGACATACTTCAAACGGTGAAAGATTAAAGGTCTACGGGTAAACAAGAACACTCAAAAGTTGTAAATACATAAATAAAACAACCTATACAACTGAACTGCAAATCCCCTGAAACAATTCTTACCGTATGCCTATTTCCCACAGTGTACAATGACAAGCCATTTTATTTCATTAACACAGGTTACTTTCTTGAAGTTTCCGAGATAGATTTTCTCAGTAGCGATTTTGAACAGATAGATTATAAATGATGAGATTAAAATTGATTGATTAAGATATTAAGCCAAGCCTCATCTCACAATTTCAAACTCTTATTATCTACACAATACTTTTTGGCAATGAAAGTAACAAATGAGAAGCTATAGAGTATAGACCTTCATCCAATCGACTAACCAGCTCTAAGAAAGTTTCTCCTAGGGCTTCCTTTTGTTGTTCATCAGTCATTTTTGCCTCAGGATATTCCGAAAGAACCTTTTACAATGCACCACATAGATAGCAAAATATCGAAATAATCAGGATGGATGTGGAATGGTAATATATATATATTCTAAGCACATAGTTGGTATACCTGTACATACCTTCTTCAACCAAGACGATAGCGTTCCCTTTAGTTTCTCCCAGTCTTGCCTATAGTATCATTACAAGGTAAGATAGCAGTGAACTAGATGTAGCATAACAGAGATGAGACCCTAAAACCCAGAATTACTCAGAAAGAAACCCACGCATCATTAAAATTGAACTCTATAGAACAATACGGTAAGGATAATAAGATAGGATGCCAGTTTAAGTGCATAATCCAGCAATTGCCCCTACTCATAGCTATTCAAAAAAGTGGTATTACCAGAACTTCCCGGTAGATGCTACTGCTTCTAGTGTGATCTTTACTTCTTCCTCAGGAATATCTGCTTTCTGGTCAGCTCCACTGCAAAAGAAAGATGGATCTGTATCAGCACAGAGATGAGGTAGTGACACTTGACACCTCAACAAACTTAATCATCAGATATTTGAGATCTATGAAGCTAAAGGCCAGAACTCGTGACCGAGCAGCCGACTAAAAAATTATTAACCTGAGTAGTGTTCTTCTGGCATTATCCTCCTCCTAAACATATAAGGAGGTCATGCGAGCAGCATAATAAACTTTAAATCAGATATAAACTCACTCGTAAGCAAAAGTTTTGACAAACTAGAGTAAAGCTAGATCCTGAACCGTCAAAAAAGTGACTTTCATCGATTCGAAACGCAGATATATCGAAGAAACAAAACTAGAATTGCACAGTAGAGCTCAGGAACACTATATGAACTATCAACATTAACGATCGGAGAGAAAAATCCAAAGCGCAGAAGCAAGCAAGAGTGAAAAGATTTGGAGTAAACATACGAATGCTCGAGAACTTGGGGATCCTGGCGTTGAACGCCGTCACTGGGAGGAGCGACGGAGGGAATCTCGGGTTCCGATGATGATGGATTCTCCATTTTGGGAATTCAGAGACTAATCTCCGGATTTTATCGAATAATAAAGCCCCCAAAATTCTCAATTGGATTCTCAATTTTGTTCGAACCCGACCCGACCCGACACTTCCCGGACCGGATCCGATTCGACCCAACCAAATGTTATTGGAAATGTTCCTTTTTTTAATATGCGAAAAAACGTGAAGACGAGAAAAGGTGATTAAAAATTAACCTGGGTTTATTAGGGTTTAGATAGAAAAATATTAGGTTAATTAAGTAAGACTTACAGTAGATTTTTTCTTCTTCTGGTCTTTCTAGTTTTAAAAACCATGGATTTTTTGCTTTCAATAAGTTGTAATAACATGCACAGAAAAACAAAATCAGAAAATTGGTATAAAACTTAACCTTTTACCCAAAAAACAAAAAAAAAAGTTGTGGAAAACTAAATATCTCAAATTAACATTCTTTTTTACAACACTTCATACTTCATATTATTCTCTTCTTCATTTTACCATCGGGTGGGTCAGTCGCTGACCAAAAAATACAGGAAGACGACCCATGCTTCATCTCTGACCCTAAAAAGTAAAATGTAAAATCAATTTTACCACCTTTCATTTGTTGATAGTGACATTGTCTATCGTCGCGCTGATAGGAATCTATATTTAATACATTGCAGCCTCATTTTGCTTCTTTGTCTTTTCTTTTGTTATAGGTTTGTAGGGTTATGATTTCCCTATCACCTCTATTGTAATAAAGTATATATAAAAATTGGAATTATGTTGTTTCTGAAACTTACCTTTCAAATCAATCATAGAACTATTGTTGTTTTATGAGAGAGAACAAAAAAAACTGTGGCTCATCAGTAACTTTAGTCGCAGTTGCAAAATTAAATTGTCTTTTGTCGATGGTTCTTCATGGTATGAATATGATTCATTGAACGGGCTTGGGGTGAATCATTGATTAACTTGGACCAAAGTACCCTTTTATATCCAATCCTTGCTGATTTTTGAGTTGCTTAGACCATCGCAATCCTAGAAGATTGCTTTAAACAAGAAAGATATTATTATTTTAATTATATTTATATATTTTTTATTTTTTATTAATTTTAACCAATAACTCAATGACATCTGTCAGAAAAATGTGAGAAACGATTCTTCCGTAACTACTCTGAGCATCGATCCTCTTCTTTTCTTATTTTCTCTCTTCTCTATATTAATTTTTTATGAAGAGTATTTTGAAGAGTACTCCTTGGTGGAGATGCCTTTATTTATGAAATGTAACCTTAACCTATGTTATAAAAAATGTATCCTAATATTGATAAAGAATTTGAAAAATTTAACTTTGTTTTGCGGCAAATCTTGAAGATTAAAATGCGGCAAATCTTGAAGATTAAAATGTGCTTTTCTATTGTTTTTTTTTTCTCCTGTCTATTTACTTTTGTTTGTTGTATTAATTAATCTTTGTGTTGAGATTGCCTTGCAACAAAAAAAGAACACAAAAGAAAATTACTATTTTCTCATACACGTCTCTCTATATGGCTTCATCATGAATATATATATTACCACAATATTGGTATTAAAAATAAAAGTAAAAAAGAAGAAGCTAAACTAAATCTTAAAAAATATACATGCATAGCCCCATATTATATAAAAAATCTCCCATTACAGCCTATGCAAAATATACTCAATCGTTGTCATAATCTATGCTAATAAGATATTGCTACAAATCGTTCTATGATGATATGATATTGTCATATTGTCATTTGAAAACGTTAATTTTTCCTACATAAATATTACTTATAGTTTATGAACTTTAGTTTTTTTTTTATATTCTTTTTTTTTTTTGTAATTACACCTAACTACAAGTCTACAATATGCTTTTATCCATTGGTTGGATGTTTTCATGATGCATATTTTTTTACCTGCAGGCGGGACAAGTTGATGAGACAGAGATATTGACTTGTATAGGCCATGTTTTAATTACTGGTATTTTTTTTTTTGATTAATTAAAAATAATATCTACCAAGTCAATGACGATCTAGTAATTTGTTAATTACTCTTATTAATAAGTAATGCAAACCAAGGTACCTAGTTACTACCTGATCAATCATATTATCAACCTTATATTATTTTCTTAAAATAGTCCACAACCCATTGGGATGTAAACATTGGTTGTTGTGAGCATATATGACCAGCAAGTAATGATCTTATTTGTTCCTCCTACATTGTATGAGAACAGAACCAAGTTCATCGTTCTCATCTCTCGCCAGTCGCCCCCATACCCCTAGCTAGTCCTACCCTTCCTCTCTCTCCATGCTAGAATTGTACACGTATGTTTGTACAACTCGATACAATAGAGTATTTTCTGCTTTCAAACGTTCTTAATGAACTCTACTGTATACTACGAATATATATATATATATATATATATATATTTATAACATCGACGAGACATTGTAATTTAAAAGGTTTAATGAAAATTTTAGGAAACTCAGTTTATTATGTTATTGTATGAACACTCGATACGTTCGATCGGACATTTCAGCAAGTATACTGTTTTAGACTAAATCCAAGTTTATACGTACGATTCCCTTTATGTTAAAAGAACTTATGTACAGTTTGGTTTTAATTTTGGATAAAACATACAAAAGTTTCAAATGAAAAAAAGAAAATTGTCTTTTATTTAAAATAGTAACTAACATACAAAAGTATTTAATAATATAACTATATATCTGTTAGTTACTATTTTAAATAAAAGACAGTTTTGGATTTTACTTTATTTTATGGACTACATGTTAGAAAATATATTTGCTATAGGTTCATGTATAAAAAGAGATAAAACTAAATTGAACATATATATTGAATAATATGCAAATTTATATGAAGAGATCCGTTATATTAAAAAGCAATGATACTTTCATTTTTTGTCTTTAGTGTGCCCTCCCCCTCACTCTCCCTTTCTCCTTTATGGGTCAGTCACCTTCATTTCTCCCAAATTAAAACATCTTCATTCTTCAATATTCTCTTAGGTATCTGGTTTTTTTTTTTTCTTTTTTTTTAAGCTGTTCCATCTTTTTATTCTTCTTCTTAAAGTATCAAGATTTGGCGTTTCTGTTTTATGTACATTCTCGGGTTTTGGGATTCTATGGGGTTTTTAGGGTTTGAATACATAAGCTAGCTTACAAGATTTGGGGTTTAGTTTGAAAAATCCCTACTTTTTGCATGATTTTTTCTTATATACATTTTTTGTTGTTCCATCTTTTTTTTTTTTGTCTTCTTAAAGGTACAAGATTTAGGATTTCTAATTGTTTATGTACATTTTGGGGTTCCATGGGTTTTAGGGCGTTTAAATACACGCATACACTAGCTTACAAGATTTGGGGCTCTGTTTGGAAAGTTCATACTTTTTGGATTTTAAAGCTCCCTGATTTTTTTTATATACATTATTATTGGGTGTTTCATTATTTTTTCTTCTTCTTAAGGTCACATGATTTTGGGGATTCTGTTGTTTTTACACATTGGTGGGTTTTAGGGCGTTTGAATACATGAACTATATACACTATAGCTTACAAGATTTGGGGTTTTGTTTGAAAAGTTCCTACTTTTTGGATTTTTGTGCTCCCATGATTTGTAGGGTTTGATTATAAAAACTAAAAACAAACTAAGAAAAAGTTTATCTGCTTTCCATAGTTCTTTCTGTAACATTAATGTGTATTTAATAAGCTTTGTCATGAACCAAAGAACTATAGATTTGTTCTCGAAATATATAGGGTTGGTATAGGAGGTGACTGAACTACTTTGCACTCGATCGCTACTATAGACTGTAGTGTCTTTTCATTATTTTTCAGATTCTGATTTGTTTTTTTTGATGGGTCTGTTATTAATATATACGGTGATGATGACATTCCTGATGTTCTTAGATCTGTTTTGATGGAAAGAGATGAGTGAGTTACTTTTAATGTAGCAAATATCTAATCGACTGCTATTTCAATGCCTTTTTGGCTTTCTATGAATGGTCAAATTAAAGAAGAAAAGCTTAGGTTTTCTTAATGTAGTTAGTCGTTTTGATTTTTGTTTACTTCATCAAATAAATAAAAAACTATATGTGTGTGAGTAGTGTGTGTGTGTTATTGCAATGACTAATCATATACACGATATGCTCATCGAATTTGATATAATTAATTAGTTTTCATTCATCCGTAATATACTCATTACTTTTTTTTGGTTAAGCTTACTTAACATATTTGACTTTTTTCAGGATTTTCGAAACATGGATAGAAGATAAGGGAAAGTAACCTTCACGAATTACAAATTTCTGCATAACTTGCGAGGAGTGCCAACTGCCAATTAAGAAAGGTCTTTCAAAACTCTTCTTACCTGTTATATTATATGCTCTGAATAAATAAATAGTTACATGCTTAGGCTTGTTATATATGTCATCTGCATATTTTGGAAAACGCATTAGATATTTGAGAATGAAATTGTAAGCATCATAAATCAAAGTAGTGTGACAGAATAATTATGGTGATTAGTATTCTAATTGTGTGATTACTATAAGATATAGATATTGATATAAAAAGAGTTATAAAATGTTAAGATGATTCCATAGATAGGAAACCTTTCTTACTTGTTCATGTAATTGTACTGATGGTAGTATATAAAACTTCTATAAATGACTTTGTTTTTTTTATTGTTTCAAGGAGAATATTATAATGGAAAAGAAAGATGATGGTGATGGTGTTGGTGCGGGAAGGATTGGTGGTATCGGTGCAGGTGGCGGAAAAGGTAAGGGCAAGAACGTTCCAAATGAACGCAAAGCTGAAGCAGAAGCTCGCCGGAAAGCCCAACAAGATTGTCCACAACCACAAGTTAATGAACATCCACCACGGGTAAATTTTTTTCATTTTTTTTGTACTTCATAGTTCTTGTTTATTTTCTTTAACTTACATTCACCTTCATTTTTTTATTAGGATTTTGGTGACGGCAGTTACCTTATCAAAGATTGGAGTCACTCACACAGAGCTTTACTTAGTAAAATTGTCAAACAAGTACAAGGTATCACTATTAAATTTAAAATTTTGTGCATAGTTAAATATGTCAATTCCAAGTTATAGTTTGAGTGTTTTGGTTGTTGATTTGAACTCTAATTCTAGAGATAGTGAATCGAGTATATTTTATTTGGTTAGGACTTAGGACTGATAAAATTAAATCTTGTTTTGAAATGCAGCTATCTGTTGGGCTCTAGTTTTAGGAAAAATACTAGAGTTTACCTACAACAAGAACCGTCCCATTGCTCAACACAAATTTCTGGATATAGATAGTTTTGCTGAAAAGGTGAAACAGAAACCAGGTGAGCGTATGGCTCAAAAAAAGTTGGATACCGATGATATGGCTGTGGGCTCTTTGAGGAAGGCAATGGACCATATATGTCTGAAAGGAATCGAAAAAATTGATGGAAGAAAGAAGGTAAATATTTAGACATATACTTGGATTCTGGATATAGATATGTTTTTTTGGTAAGTTCTATATACCAATATTAGTTTTAAAGTGTAAATGCATAATTATTATGTTATCGTATATATTTCATTCAATTCCAAAATCAAAAATATTTGTTTTGTAGGGTGGAGCAGGTAAGGCCTATGCCATTAAAGGTAGGTTTGTTGGTGTACAAAATTCAACTGCCGAAGATATAGCCAAGAAGGTGAACATAGGTCTTGTAGGTTTAACAGTTGATGTAGATGAGGGTCTTAGGGGACTTAAGAAGGTAAGTTAAGGAATTACTTAGATTCGAATTATACAATATTATGTATTTAGCAACTAGTTGAAACGTCAATTTTTGTCAAACATTTTCAGGGAATCTACAGGGTACCTAAGCCACAAGTTGGAGCACACAAACATGCACTTACAATTGTTGGGTACGGGATGACTAAAGAGGATGAGTTGTTTTTTCTTGTGCAAAACACATGGGGGACTGGTTGGGGAGATGGTGGCTACGGCAGGATGATAATTACAGATACTTGTGATATGTTCTACCTAGCTGAAGTGATTAACGACAAAAAGAAGAAGGAAGAGGCTCTAGCTTAATTGTTTAGAAAACTTTGAAACTTAAAGACAATAGACCATGTCTGGTCATATTTCCCTTTCTTAAATCAAGTAGTGTCTTTTTGGAACATATTTGCAGTGATGCTATGTTGAAAATGGTTTCAGTAACAAACTCTTGATGATCCAAATGGAATTGAAAATGCCGTCTATCACACCAATGTTGCTAATCAACAACCTCTATTATAGTGACCAATGACTGTATTATCTGACAGTATAACTCTCCACTCTTAAACTATATATATAAAGAAACATAATTCATTAACCATTAAACTTCATAATTATATCGCACAACTTATTAAGTTACAGGTTTAGGTCATATTACACAGCAAACAATGAGATAAAACAAAGTCCACCCAGATCCAACTCGTAGCTTTAACTATAGCTGGAAGCCTCGCTCTTCTGGTAGCCAAAACATCAACATAACCATCTGCAATTAAGCTTGAAAATATTAGAAATTTCAAAACAAGAGAACCTTCCAAAACTACATTCGCTCTTCAGCAGATTAAAACAACAACTAAGTTGTTCCCACTGAGCAAAATGACTTAACATATATATACTTACCTATGTAAGTCTTAGATAACGGGTTTTGTAGGGGCTNGGGGCAGGTCTGCAGAGAATGGGAACAGGATCTCGAGATTGTCCAACGAAATTCATGGCCTTAGCCTGATACTCCACGAGAGGCCCACTCGGATACTCCCGAGCCATAAACGTTATATACAGCTTCCAACTAGCTCCTCCAGCATTTGTAGTGGCTCTCACAATACTATCAAATTCCACAGTCTTTCCCTTTAAGTAAACAAGAAAAGAAAAAGAAAATGATCCAATCTTATATTTACTTTCTGAAGAAACGAAAAAAAAAAACAAAGCTTGATTCTAATCGGAGTACAACTGACCTTAACCTCGTTGAGTTTCTTAACGCACATGGAAGCAAGACCCGCCAAGTACTCCCTATTAGTCATGTTTCCATAAGCTGGTCCATCCAGATTCTGAATAGCGCCAATGTAATTGAATGGATCTGGTAAAAACCCCTACCAAAAAAAAGAAGACTTTTTTAAGGAAATTGAAGGCAGACAGAGATATAGCTACTAGTTTGTTTAGGAAGAAACGATGGCATTGAAATTACGTACCCTATCCTCCAGAGCCTGGATCCTTTCTTCGCGGTATTCCATGTAATCATTCTCGTTAGCAAAGCTGTCACGAATCTCTGCATCTGATTCGTATTCCCGACCATCAAAGCTGTCCACATCCCACTCCGGTTCCGATTCTTCCACGTCTTCTAACCCTCTGTAATCCATCCCGTCTTCTACTTCGCCTTCGCTCTCGCTCTCGGTCTCGGTTTCGGTTTCGGTTTCAAAGTATCCCTCGTCGAGCTTCTGCTTTTTCATCGGCAACAAGTTAAGCTTGTCCTCAACCGACGCTGAAGCTCGTTTGTCCATCACATCGCAGCTTATCATGGTAGTTATCATCGTCGCCGCAGAAACGAACAAACCCTAGAAAATATCCCTGAACACGATTTGGGAATTCCACCAACTAGAGAGAGAGAGACGATGATACACACACACGTATACCAAAATTAATGAATGAATGATATACTCGTTGGCTGTATAATTTACAGATATGCCCCACTCAGTAGCAATTTCTTTCGAAAGAAAATATGGGCCAGGCATTGTATGGATCAAACCCAGTTAAAACCCCAAACAACTTTCACGACTATACGGTGCGTATCAACTATCAAGTATCTCAATCAACAAACCAATTGCTTTAATTTGATATGGTTCTAGCTTGAACAGTGTGATGGAAGTTGACCGCACACAAAAACAAAAAGAACAGTGATGGTTTGGATTGCATTTTTTTTTTTAGTCACAAGACTAATTTTTTATAGGGTGAAATTTGCTGAATAACCAGAAAAAAAAAAAACCTAACAAATAATATAATTAGTCTATTTGAAAAAATTAGAAAATTAAAATCAAGGATAGGGTAAATTACAATTTTGGGTTTTATGGTTTAAGGATAGGGGTGAATGGTGGTGGTGGTGGACGGTGGTCTAGCGGTGGTCAGATGGTACTTTGGCATTTTGGTACAACGGTTACTGGTGGTACGGCAGTGGCCCGGCGGTTCCCAGCGGTGGTCTGGCAGAACTCTGGCGGTATTCCGACAATTTTTGGCGATTTTCTGGCTGGAGTTCGGCGGCTGAAAATGGTGTGATGGTGGTAGGAGGTGGTTGTTAGGCCATCTTTAGGCCATCATTAACGGCAGAACTATTGTGTGTTCTTAGCCCAGTTAAATCATAAATAAATTAAACAGTAGTCTAAGAACATTTTTTTTGTTCTACAATTAGAACTGATTTAAAGCTAGTTCTAATTGAACGTGGCAGTACCTCATTGGTTGAGATTTTTTGGAAAGAAAGAAAATTTTTCATTTTTCATTTCACCGTTCCTCTTTCTCTCCAACAACCTCTCCAGCTGAAATCACCATTCGAGATCTACGGTTCAATCTCCCGGATCCGAATTGACAAAAAAGTAGAATTTGTTGTAAAATTTGGGGAAGTAGAGTTTGATTGGAGTGTACTTTGTATATGTGTGTGTTGCAGGTGGAGGTGGTTTGGGCGACGGATCCGTTGGTGAAGGTCGGTGATTTGGTTTCAATTTGGTGAAACGAAAGGATTTGGGAATTAGGGTTTGAAATTTGGATTGGATGATAATTTGGTTAAGTAGGATTATGCTTCTGTATCTGGAAACGAGATTATTTGGGGATTAGTTTTAGCAGATCTTGAGAACATTGTGTTTTATGCAGACCTGTGCCGCTATCTGTTGGGTTTGTTTCTCAGTATGTTCTGAAACCGCTCCTTGGGGTTTTAGTTGCTAATGCCTTTGGGATGCCGAGGACCTTCTATGCTGGTTTTGTACTCACATGTTGTGTGGCAGGGGCTCAGTTATCTAGCTACGCGAGTTCTTTGAGCAAAGCAGATGTAGCCATGAGCATTCTTCTCACTAGTGCGACAACTATCGCATCTGTACTCTTTACCCCTTTGCTAAGTGGTCTTCTGATTGGATCGGTAGTTCCTGTTGATGCAGTTGCCATTTCCAAGTCCATACTACAAGTAACGAGGTTTGGAATATGATGTTGAAGAACCCTATCATTCTTCTCTTTTGAGGTCCAACGAAAGGTTTACTATCTTGTAGGTGGTGCTTGTTCCAGTCACTCTTGGCCTTGTGTTAAATACTTATGCAAAGCCTCTGGTCACTGTTATTCAACCTGTGATGTCGTTTGTTGCTATGGTATGCACTTCATTGTGCATTGGAAGCCCACTTTCAATAAATCACAGTCAGATTCTATCAGCTGAAGGTCTTGGATTGATTATTCCAATTGTTACATTTCATGCAGTAGCATTTGTATTGGGATATTGGTTCTCTAAGATCCCAGGCTTACGGTAAATCCTTAATCCATATTATTTTCTTGCATCTCTTCAATATTTTCCTTAATCCATAGAACTTTGAAAATTTATTGAGTTATGTTGTTGGATCTTTTAACCAGGCAAGAGGAAGAAGTTAGCCGGACTATCTCGCTTTGTACGGGTATGCAGAGCTCCACATTAGCCGGGCTTCTTGCAAGCCAGTTCCTTGGTAGCAGTCAAGCCGTTCCAACGCAGCAGCAAGCAGTACAAACGGACATGACTATGAATTCAGCTGCTCCTCCTCAAGGCTCAACAACAACAACAACAAGAGTTGTATGTTTGTTTTTTCTTTAACATTTTATTTACAATGTTTTTTGTTTCATAAAAATTTAGTATTGTATATGAATTATAGTAAAAGTTTATAAGTTTGCAATTTAAATGTTATTTTAAAAGTTTTTATAATTTGTAAAATGTTTATAAATATTATATCTTTATTCTAAGAACACCATAATTAGTTCCCCCATTTTTTTTACCTATGATCTTAACAACTGATCTTAGATTATTTTCACTATATATTTAATCTAAGAACACAAAAAAAAGTTCTCCCATTAAGGATGCCCTTATAGGCATAACACCAAGGGTGTTCTTAGCCCAAAAAAATTAGAAAAATAATGAATAGTGGCATAAGAACACCAAGATCAGTTCTTAATGTAGAACTGTTCTTGGCTCAGTTCTAAGCTGATGTGGCAAGCTGTGAATGGATATTATTTTTTGTAAACAATTTTTCACAAATTAAAAGAGGATTTGATTGAGAATATATAGAATAAATTTGGACATTAAACTATATATTAATTAAATAAAATGTTTGTGTGCTTTAATTAAGTAATATGTTTGTTTTTTTTTCTTTTTTTAATGTTTTTTTGTTTCATAAAATTTTGGTATTGTATTCTGAATTTTAGTAAAAGTTTTATAAGTTTGCAATTTAAATGTTATTTTATAAGTTTTTATAATTGTAATATGTTTAACATTATTATATTATTAAATCTTATGATCTTAAACATGTTCCCCCAATAACTAACTTTTTAACAAAAGATCTTAACTACTGATCTTACATTATTTTCATAATATATTTACTCTAAGAACACCCAAAATAGTTCCCCCTATAAAGATGCCCTTAGGAAGTAGAGGGGGTGTGGTTGGTGGTGGTAGGGATGGGTATGGTGGTAGTTGATATGGGTATAGTAGGGTTAATATGATATATATTTGTATATTGTATATACAAATATATTAAGTATATGGTTAGGCCATGTTTATTGAGGGATCACCTCACCTGATCTTGGCTTTTAAAAATTAAAATTTAGTGAATAGTGCCCACAAGATCAGCTGAAATGATCTTAATTAAGATCTGTTCTTTCATGTGTTCTTCTGCCACGTGTCAGCTCGTAAACGAAAGAAATGTTTAATTTTTTTTCATTTCATTCGACGTTTATTTTTTACTTTTCTTCTTCTCTCTGAAAAATCGAACAGGCGATTTCACGAGAGATTTTTTTTTCTCATCGTCTTTTCCTCTGTCCGGGAAGGGGAGAAGAGTTTTATAGTAAAAGCCCTAAAAATCTCTCGAGGGAGAAGAGAAGAGAAGAGAAGAGGAACCATGTCGAGGCGGGAGAGCAAAGATTCAGACCCTAAACGCCAGCGTTCTAGGATCGATCGCGAACCCAGGTCTGCCTGCTTCGCTTACTCTTTCATCTTTACACTCAAATTCTTCTGGGGAATCCTACTCTTTACCTTCATCGCGAACAACGAGGAAGCTCGTGTATATTTTTTTTGTATAGAAATCGGAATGCAAGCTGATTATTGTGAGATTTATGCTTTGTCACTGTTGTAGTTTTATCGTTGGAGTGATTTTGCTTTGTATCTTCATCTAATCTACTTAATTTGGCCACAGTTCATTCTCGTAAAGTAGAGATTATTTGCAGAAGATGATGGTCAATAGTTGTGTAGAGCTTAAACATGAGTGATGAAATGCACAATAGTTAATCTTGGTACTAGTTTTTGAAGTGGTTCTCTAGCCAGCTTTTCACTCTTACTATAGAGCTCTTATCACAGAGGGTACGCTACTAATCATTTATGTTTTGTCTTTAGCCCCAAGAGATCAAGAAGAGATGGCAAACCTGAAGCTGAACGATTTTTGAGTAACAAGGATTTGGATGTCGGTGATGGTACTGTCACAGAGCATAAACCACGTCAGTCTCGTCCTAGATCATATCATCAGGTTCCTAAAGCTTTTGATTATTTTCCATCTGATTTTTGTTACTGGTCCTGGTATTGCTTGTTCTGTGTGTGTAGATGTTTTTGCTCTTGTGAGGTTTTAGGAGTTTTTGGTCTAATGTACAATATGTGTGTATACTCCTCATAATACTGGTCCTGGTATTGCTTGTTATGTGTGTAGATGTTTTTTCTCTTGTGAGTTTCTAGGAGTTTACAGAATCTAAACCATCGCCGACAGAACGAGAGAAACTGGAGGAGCAATATGCATTCAGAAAGACATGAGAGACCAGCAATGGGACGAGACAGAGTGTGGAACAGAGATGGTGTGAGAGGTGCGGGAAGCAGACAGAGTTGTTGCTGCTGATAGAGACAACAGATTCCGCAGCAATGAGCGAAGTGGGTTTAACGGAAGCTGGACAAGGAATGAGAAGAAATGGGACCATGATTTGTTCGAGGAGGCAAACAAGAGTCCGACTAAAGCCACAGAGGAAGAACAGATTGCAAAAGTTGAATCTTTGTTGGCTTCTTAAAGTCTATGTGAGTCCATAACTCTTTTTCTTAGTCTGGATTTGCCTTTAATCTTTGATGTCTCAGTTTGCAAGTGTAGAAGATAATATCTGAGTTTATATAATGAAACTCTTCTTTGTTTTTTTTTCTAACAAAAACCTCACCGGTTTAATCTAAACTACAGAGCTTTTAGTTTTATAAGTTTGCAATTAAAATGTTATTTTATAAATTTTTATAATTGTAATTTGTTTAATAAGAATATTAATAAACATTATATTATTAAATAGTTTTAAACATTCTTAAATTATTTATTAAACATTAATCTTTGTATTTATTAAACATTTTTAAATTTGGAATTTGAATATTATATTATTAAATATTAAGATCTTATACCTGTTCTCCCAATAACTAACTCTTTACCAAAAGTTCTTAAGACATGATCTTACAATATTTTTACAATATTTCTCCTCTAAGAACACCCTCACCTGATCCCCCTATAAACATGCCCTTAGAGCAGTCAGTTATTAAATTTTGGTTTTTTTATTAGTTACTCTTGCCAATTTTCCTTTTTGATATTTGAACTATTATTCATCTTATAAATTTGATGGGTTAAACATATCACAGTCTGATGATATGAAGTTATGAACAGAGGGTTTGCCGTTTCCAACATAAACTGTTCATCTTATATAAAAACCGGATCACCCTATATAAATTACACTACACCTGCTTAATCTATATTATTATTTTCACAGCATTTTTCAGAAGAATGTTTGGAGTTCAGACTTATTTACATAAAATGCCACTGTAATTAAAACATTTAATACAAAAAAAATTTTTAAAAAAATCAAATTAGGAAAATCGAGTATGAAAATATATATTTCCCTAAATATCTGAACAATATCAATTTCTATTTTCCTTTTTAATTACAAGTTTTAAAATGTTTTAATGAAAAAAAAAACTATAGTATCTTACCTTATTTAATTTCGATTTTCCATAATTGGTTTGGCATTATACATGTTTTCCATTATACATAAATTGTTTAATGTTTTCTATGTTAAAATGGATAGATCAATTGATGTCAAAATGGGTAGAAAAAAATATAAAAAAACTAATAATGTATGATTTTATTATACTATATATATATATTTTGTTTTAACTTCCACAAAATGATACTCCCTCTGTTTCATAATATAGGATGTTTTAGAGGTTTTTCTTTGTTTCATAATATAAGATGTTTTCAACTTTTTAAGTAACTTTTAGATTACTTTTATATTTTCTTATTATTTTTTTTATGCAGTCTTGTTTATGAGTGGTTGAAGTTTTTTAAAGTGGTTATTTCTTAATCTGCGTGCTTTCACTCAAAACATCTTATATTTTGAAACGGAGGGAGTATATGTTTTTTGACTAAAAAAGATGTGTCATTTATAGAGTTATGATGTCAAATACAAATATATATAGGGGCATTCTCAAAAATGCCCCTTTTTCCATATCTCTTTTTAAAAATACCCCTTCATGTTGACCATTTTTAAAACTACCCCTTTTTATATACAAAATGACCAAATTACCCTTTTTGAGTGACAGTAAGAATGTACAGTCATCAAAATCGAAAAAATTTTCCCGCCAAAAAAATTTCCCGCCAAAATTTTTTTTCCCGCCAAAATCGAAAATTTTTCCCGAAAAAATTATTTTTTCCCGCGAAAAAAAAAATTTTCCCGCCAAAATCGAAAAATTTTCCCGCCAAAAATATTGAAATNACTCCCTCCGTTTCATAATATAGGATGTTTTAGAGGTTTTTCTTTGTTTCATAATATAAGATGTTTTCAACTTTTTAAGTAACTTTTAGATTACTTTTATATTTTCTTATTATTTTTTTTATGCAGTCTTGTTTATGAGTGGTTGAAGTTTTTTAAAGTGGTTATTTCTTAATCTGCGTGCTTTCACTCAAAACATCTTATATTTTGAAACGGAGGGAGTATATGTTTTTTGACTAAAAAAGATGTGTCATTTATAGAGTTATGATGTCAAATACAAATATATATAGGGGCATTCTCAAAAATGCCCCTTTTTCCATATCTCTTTTTAAAAATACCCCTTCATGTTGACCATTTTTAAAACTACCCCTTTTTATATACAAAATGACCAAATTACCCTTTTTGAGTGACAGCAAGAATGTACAGTCATCAAAATCGAAAATATTTTCCCGCCAAAAAAATTTCCCGCCAAAATTTTTTTTCCCGCCAAAATCAAAAATTTTTCCCGAAAAAATTATTTTTTCCCGCCAAAAAAAAAAATTTCCCGCCAAAATCGAAAAATTTTCCCGCCAAAAATATTGAAATTTATACCTTTTAAAAACCTTGTAAATGCTTTTAAAAAACTTTTAAAAGCGTTTACAAGGTTTTTAAAAGGTTTTTAAACACATTGTAAACGCTTTTAAAAACCTTGTAAATGCTTTTAAAAAGCTTGTAAATGCTTTAAAAGGTTTTTAAACACCTTGTAAACGCTTTTAAAAACTTTTTAAAAGCATTTAAAAGGTGTTTAAAAACCTTTTAAAAATTTTATAAAAACTTTTACAAGGTTTTTAAAAACATTGTAAAAGGGTTTAGAAGGTGTTTAAAAACCTTTTAAAAATCCTTTTAAAAACCATTTGAAAACCTTTTAAAAACCTTTTAAAAACCTTTTAAAACCTTTTAAAAACCTTTTAAAAATCTTGTAAAAGCGTTTACAAGTTGTTTAAAAAACCTTTTAAAACTCTTTAAAAAATCTTGTAAAAGCCTTTACAAGGTGTTTATAAGGCTTTTATAAGGTAGAAACCTTATAAAACCTTTTAAAAACCTTGTAAATTTTTTTTGGCGGGAAAAATTTTGGCGGGAAATTTTTTTTTTTCGAATTTTTTTATAAAAAGTTTTTTGACAAAAAAATTTTTGGCGGGAAAATTTTTTTGAAAAATTTTTGGCGGGAAAATATGTCGGAAAGTTTTTGGCGGGAAAATTTTGTTTTTCTTTTTATTGAATAAAATAATTTTATCTAAGGGTAAAATGGTCATTAAAAATTAAAAGAGGGCATAAGTAAAAATGGTCAAAAAAGATGGTATTTTTGAAAAGGGGTATATCAAAAGGGGCATTTTTAACAAATTCTCATATATATATCCTGTTGCACAATTTAAATAGTGAATATATCAAATTTAGTCATATGACTAATATCAATAATATTACTAAATTTGTGATAATAAAACTAAATCTGTGTAAATACAGATTTTAGCAATTTAACATATGCACAATACTAAAAAGCAACAATAATTTAAGGAAAATTTTATTTATTCACGGGTCCAAACCTAAACTAAAAATAACCATAAGAATGTGATGGGAATTAGGTTAATATTAGTACACTTATATATTTTTGCGGGTTGGTTTAAAAACACAAACAAAATATTTTAAAACTTAATTTTATATGAAAGGAGTTAAAAACCAATACTAACCCGCTACATCATACTCAGATACAAAACTAACTATTTTTTTAATAACTATTTTTTTTATCCACGGGTCTGAACCTAGACTAAAAATAATCATAAGTATGTGATGGGAATTAGGTAATATTAGTACACTTATATATTTTTATGGGTTGCTCTAAAAACACAAACAAAATATTTTAAAACTTAATTTTATACGAAAGGAGTTAAAAACCAACACTAACCCGTTCCATCATACTCATAGACAAAACTAACTAATTTCAAATTGGTGAATAAAATTTAATTCATTTTATACTAACTACAAAGTATTATACATATTAACATATGTTTACTTTCACAACAACTAATTTTGATTGATTAAATTCCAAAATAAAAGAATTTTGATTAATTAAATTTCAAATGAAAATAAGAATTTTTAAATAGATAAAGAAAATAAAATTACAAATATCTCAATATTATTGTAAAAGAGTTTAAAACATATATTTGATCCAACATAATGTTTTTTTAGTAAGTTATATAAAATATACAAAAATACATAATCCCGCAGTGTACCGCGGGTTAAAATCTAGTTGTATAAATACTTAGATTTTAACATACACAGTGATCAATCCAGATTTATATACTGGATTCGATTTTTTTTTTCAAAATTGTAATTTCTTAAAGAAAGAAATCACTGCACTCTATAAGTAAAACTACTAACATTCATTTTCAATTTGATTCGTAATTCCACTCGATCGGTCCAGGTTTAAAATATTTATTTGATTAGAAATACAATTTTGATTGGTATCATGTTAGTATATTGAAAACTTGGGGTTATTGAGATGATTATCTATAGCATTTTGGTTATAATGAAAGACCCGTCACTAATACTATACGGATTCAGGCTATAATTAATGAGTTTTTTGGTTCGGTTTTATAGTTGCACAAAAATCAAGTATGGTCCGGTCCTGTACAGAATTTGTATGTTAAGGTTATTGAAATTTGGTTTGGTTTCAGATTTGATGTATTTGCAGTCCACTTCATTCTTTTAGTTTGATTCGACTTATCAAAGTAAAAATTCATGCATGTACCATTTCAATTAATATTACAAAATTTATTTTATTTCGATTTGATCAATGTTGGTTTCATTTGTTTTCGGTTAATGTTTTGCCCATCTCTATTTTTTTTGTTACAACAAAATTAAGTTCAAAAATTATATATTAAGAATATACAATGATTAATATATATTTTTTTGAAATGTTAAGAAACAATTTTTAGTGAATAATAGTAGAATCTCTACATTTTCATTTTTGACATGTATAATATTATTTGGAATAAAAACATCATTTAAATTTCCAATTCTTCTATAAAAAAATACCTTTACCAAATAATTAACCGAAAAGCTAAGGAGATAAATTCGACTTTTGGTCATTTACATCACTGTCACCCTCTTCCCTGAAAAAGCTTTTCTTCCTCAGGTCCCTCACTCTCTCTTCGGTCCTAAACTTAGAAAGTTTTGATGAACCTCAAAGAGTCCGAGCGTTTGTGTCAAGTTCTCAACTTTTTTTTGTTGTTGTTTTTATTTCCTTTATTTTATTGGCAATGTTGTTATACAAGAGCTCATAAATACAATAAATCAACACTTTTTTACAGGAATTTGGGGATGGGAGTCATCTTGTCCACGATTGGACCTCCGACACACTTACATTTGCTTGGAATGATTGAAGAGCAATCAGAAGGTACAATATTACTCGTAGTAGACTATATAATTTATGTATACATATATACAGTAGTTTATGTACCAACAATTTCTATATAGCGTAATAATTAATGCAATTCCGTGTTTAATATATATAGATACTCTTAGAAATTGTGGTCCGATTATGTTTTTCATTTTGTTGATTGAAAGAGTTGCAATTTTTAAAACTGAGTAGTGTTTGGAAATTTGGAATTGGCTGTTTCTTGGTATATAAATAAATCAATCAAAAAGCATATTTAATTTCTTCCGAGTATTATACGTACAGTATTTGCATAATTTCTGGATTAATATGAAAATAAAACATATATATATGTTAAACAAAAAACCAATCTGGCTTTTAAACCAACTTTTTATTAAACTAAAACTCTAGCTATACAGTTGATATATTAATAATAATGCTATGTTTGTCTGCAGATGATTGTTGGGCGAGAGTTCTCCGTAAGATCTTGAAATTCGGGTACAACATGGATATTCAAAATGCTGCTGAACAAAAGACTTTGTCAATGGAAGGTCTTCTTAGTGTAGTCAAGTCAGTAAACGAAAAAGCTGAGATTAGAAGGGGAGGTAGAAAAAAGAGTTTGACAATTTCTTCCCTCAAAAAAACCAATAAAGTTCATTCGTGAGATAGGACTTGAAAAGGATTTCGGAAGAACTAACAAGGTAAATGCTTATAATATCCACCTCTTTTTTCTTTGTATATAATACAATCCTAATTATTTATTTTTGTGTGTATCGCTTATTTCAAAAACGAACGTACGTATAGTTAATGCTTTAGAATCTGAATAATTATTATATTGATATTTGTGTTATAATTTCAGACAAACATGTTTAGAGTGAAAGGAGATTTTATTACAAAGCCTAATGCAACTAAATCAGAAATTTGTTGGTAACAAAAGGTCTGGTTGGTATATATCTGTGCATACAGAACCATAGTTTTTTTTATATTAATAATGTAAGTAAAATAGTTCAATTTTTATATGCTTTATAGTAAATCAATATATGATTTAAATATTGAAAACATGGTTTATGTAACAATGTTCTAGGAAATCTACACTTTGAAGATATAAGCAGGATTCCCACCGATCACCATGGATCACCAACAAAAGCTCAGATGCAAGTACAGATTAGATCTGTTGGAGAAAATGAGAAGAAAGAGGAAGTGTCGGTCAACGTGACAAAAGGTAAACTTTTGTCTCACCATCAAACGGGCCTAAACACTCAGAAGCCCAACAAGAATGTCAAGCAAGTTTACAGGCCTAAGCCCAGTACGCAGCCCAACAACACAACCAAGATCCAGAAGCTTCCTGCACAAGAAGACAAGTCAAAGGCTGAACCAAAGCTACAATTGGAACAAGACACACAACAAGACAAGCTGAAAAAGCAAAAGCAATTGAGCAGTAACAACCAAATTAAGCTAGCCAATAGGTTTGCAATACTTGGCTGCAAAGGGGAAACCTAAACCCTAAATACCTTTGCTATATATACATGCTCAATGCTTGTAACAGAAATTAAGTGAATAAGAAGAAATGAAATAATATCTTACTCTCTTCATGGTATCAGAGCCAGGTTAATCAATCCATGGAACTCTACTCTTTTCCTTTTCCTGCATTAAACATCTCAAACTGTGTTACTCTAAAGCTTAACCAGAAAAACTACATCTCATGGAAATCTCAGTTCGAGTCATTCTTATCTGGTCAGAATCTCCTTGGGTTTGTGAACGGGTCGTTCTCTCCTCCAGGTGCTGTTATCCAAGTCCCACACATTG
Organism: Camelina sativa; assembly: GCF_000633955.1. NCBI lineage: Eukaryota > Viridiplantae > Streptophyta > Magnoliopsida > Brassicales > Brassicaceae > Camelina > Camelina sativa. The sequence goes on from NC_025704.1 coordinate 8,096,929, forward strand.
GAGGTCAAATCACAACTGTTCAGAATCCAGACTACAACGAATGGTTCAGGGCTGATCAGATTGTCAGAGCGTGGCTTCTCGGCTCTCTGTCAGAAGATATCCTCGCTGAAGTCACTGGCACCACAACGGCTCAAGAACTCTGGAATGCTCTGGCAAGGCACTTCAACAAGGTATCTTCTTCACGTCTTTTTGAACTGCAAGGCAAGTTGCAATCTTCAGAAAAGTTAGAAAGACCTATGTCAGAATATCTAAGAGACATAAGGAGTGTCTGTGAGCAGTTAGCATCCATTGGTAGTCCAGTACCTGAAAAAATGAAGATCTTTGCAGCCCTTAGAGGGCTAGGTAGAGAGTACGAACCTATCAAAGTTTCCATTGAAGGAATGATAGATCTTGTTCCACCTCCCACCTTCGATGATGTCACCTCTCGGCTCATAAGCTATGCAGACCGAATGTCTACTTACAGTGCAGTGCAAGAAGTGTCACCTCACATGGCCTTCTTCACCAATCAACCTGGTCGTGGAAGAGGAAGAAACAGTGGATCTCATGGACGAGGCAATTTCTTCACCACCAAAGGTCGAGGCTTTCCACAACAAATTCCTCCACACGCAAACGGTATGGACGTCAAGGTAGTATGTCAGATCTGCAACAAACCAGGCCATCCAGCTATAAAATGTTGGTACAGATTTGACAGCAGCTATCAGTATGAAGACGTACCTCAAGCTTTAGCTGCTTTGAGAATCACGGACGTCACGGATCATGGAGGAATTGAGTGGGTGACTGACTCCGGAGCTAATGTACACGTTACCAACTCTCCACATAACCTGCAGAAAGCTCAGTCATACAATGGATCAGAGTCAGTTATGATTGGTGATGGAAACTTCCTTCCCATAACTCACACCGGATCAACCAGTCTTCAGACAACGTCTGGTAAGCTCCCTCTCAACGATGTTTTGGTTTGCCCTGATATTACAAAATCATTATTATCAGTCTCTAAGGCTACAAATGATTATCCCTGTTCTTTCCAATTTGATGATGATGCGGTTCGTGTTAATGAAAAGGCAACAAAGAGGCTGCTGATTCTAGGAAACTACAGTAATGGTTTGTACTTACTGAAGGACTCACCTAAGAAAGTCTTTTACTCCTCTCGACAACGCTCTGTAAGTGAAGACGTCTGGCATAGAAGACTGGGGCATCCAAATGATCAAGTCCTTCAACAACTATCTGCAATAAAAGCTATTCTAGTCAATAAAGGTGTCAAGAAGATGTGCGAATCATGTCAGCTTGGCAAGAGTAGCAGATTACCTTTCTCTTCTTCTAATTATGTTGCATCTAGGCCATTAGAAAGGATCCATTGTGACCTTTGGGGACCTGCTCCAGTCACATCTTTCCAAGGCTTTCGCTATTATGTAATTTACATTGATAATCATTCACGCTTCTGCTGGCTATATCCTTTAAAGTTGAAATCTGATTTCTTCTCCATCTTCACTATATTTCAAGCAAGAGTCAAAAATCAGTTTCAAACTAAGATAGGAACCTTTCAATGCGATGGTGGAGGTGAATTTATGAGTTCAGTGTTTCTGAATCACTTACAAAAATGTGGCATCCAGCAACTAGTCTCATGTCCTCATACTCCCCAACAGAATGGCCTGGCTGAAAGAAAACACAGACACATTGTTGAATTGGAGTTATCGATGATGTTTCAACGACGGGTGCCTCAAAAATATTGGGTTGAAGCCTTTTATACAGCCAATTTTCTGATAAATCTTCTACCCACCTCAACACTTACCAAGGGGTGTAGTCCGTATGAAGCTTTAATGGGGAAGACTCCAGATTACTCAGCTCTCAGGGTGTTTGGTTGTGCCTGCTTTCCCACTCTCAGAGACTATGCTGCCACAAAGTTTGATCCGCGGTCACTCAAGTGTGTATTCCTAGGATATAATGAGAAGTACAAGGGCTATCGATGCTTAGTACCTACCACGGGCAGAGTTTACATCAGTAGACATGTGTTGTTTGATGAAGAGTCCTATCCGTTTGGTGACTCACATCGGCATCAACATCCTTCTAATCCAACACCATTGATGAAACTTTGGCTTCGTAGCCTGGATACACCGTCTGTGGAAGCATCTGCAACAACAGAAACAAATAGTGTCCCCTCAAGTCAGCCAATTTTTACAGAAGCTGACTACCCACCTTTATCTCAGCAAAGTGGTGTAGCTGTAGTACCTTTGCTTGAAGGAGAGAGTACTGGGTGTACGACAGGCTCTGATCCTGCTTCTATAGGCAACAGCTCTCTTCCTTCATCTCCAAGGGTCCCTACAGCTCCATCCACACCGTCTCATCTCTCGCAAGAAACATGTGGTACACATGTGTCAACACCAATCAATGTTAGCACATCAACAGAAACAAGCAATGTTAGCACACCAACAGAAACAAGCAATGTTAGCACACCAACAGAAACAGGCAATGTTAGTACACCATGTCCTCTACCTGCGTTAAATGGTGAGAGTGATGCGAATGAGGAAAGCATAGTACCTGAGGTAAGTGACATAAACAATGTCAGTATGTCACCAGAAGAAAGCAGGGTCAATACACCACCACCTGCTTCTCCACCACTACTCTCATCTGATATAATTGATCAGCAGGATGAGTCTCATAATCTGACTGCTGACACTGGTAAAAATGCAGCAGCCAATGCTTCTCCGGATGTTGGTGATGTCGCAGACTCCTTATCAAGTCGACCTACACATCAAATGGTCACACGGTCAAAAGCAGGCATTCGAAAACCAAACCCGCGATATGCACTCATGACTCACAAAGTGTCATATCCGGAGCCTAAAACCGTAACAGAAGCTTTGAAGCATGAGGGATGGAACAATGCAATGGGAGAAGAAATAAGCAATTGTAAAGAAGCGAATACCTGGTCTCTCACGCCACCTACACCAGACATGCATGTTCTAGGCTGTAAGTGGGTGTTTCGAACGAAGCTGAATGCAGACGGAACCTTAGACAAACTTAAAGCCAGGTTAGTCGCAAAAGGCTTTGACCAAGAAGAGGGAATTGACTATCTCGAGACTTACAGTCTAGTCGTCAGAACTCCCACCGTGCGCTCTGTTCTTCACCTGGCTACGATCATGAATTGGGAAATAAAGCAAATGGATGTTAAAAACGCGTTTTTACATGGTGATCTAATAGAGACAGTATACATGAAGCAACCTACCAGGTTTGTGGATCCAACAAAGCCGGATCATGTTTGCCTTCTCCATAAGTCCCTTTACGGTCTCAAGCAATCACCAAGGGCCTGGTTCGACAAATTCAGTAAGTTCTTACTTGAATTTGGCTTTTACTGCAGTCAGTCAGACCCGTCTCTATTTGTCTACATCAAAGATGATGCCATGATAGTTCTGCTGCTGTACGTCGATGATATGGCCATCACAGGGAATAGCTCCGCGACCCTGACAAGATTATTGAATGAATTAAACAAACAATTCAAAATGAAAGACTTGGGAAAACTACACTACTTTCTTGGCATACAGTTTCAATATCATTCAGGGGGACTTTTTCTATCTCAACAGAAATACGCAGAGGACTTACTGGTGGTAGCTCAGATGGAAAAGTGTAACCCGATGCCAACCCCCTTGCCTCAGGACATTCATCGTCGCATTGCTAATGATGCCCTGTTTCCTGATCCGACATATTTTCGCAGCCTGGCAGGTAAACTTCAGTACCTGACTCTTACCCGGCCTGATCTACAGTTCGCTGTCAATTTTGTGTGTCAGAGGATGCATGCTCCGATGTACTCTGATTTTCACCTGCTCAAGCGGATCTTACGCTACATCAAGGGAACCACTACCATGGGGATTTCATTTTATAAACATACAGACTGTACGGTTAGAGCTTACAGCGATAGTGATCACGCCGGCTGCGATCTGACTCGTCGATCCACCGGTGGCTACTGTACCTTCTTGGGCAAGAACATCATCTCCTGGGCTGTTCAAAAACAGGACTCCGTTTCCAAAAGCTCCACCGAAGCCGAGTATAGAGCTCTTTCAGAAGCCGCCTCCGAAGTCACGTGGCTCTGCAAAATTCTCCGGGAACTTCGAATCCCGCTTCCCAGAGCACCGGAGATCTTCTGTGATAATCTCTCTGCCGTCTACTTGACCGCCAACCCAGCTTATCACAAGCACAGCAAACACTTCGAGACTCACTATCACTATGTCCGTGAGCGCGTCGCCCTTGGAACTCTGACCGTCACACATATTCCCGGTGCGTTTCAACTCGCGGATATTTTCATCAAATCTCTCCCGGTTGGTGCCTTCGAGTATCTGAGGACCAAACTCGGCGTGTCTTTTCCACCCACTCCGAGTTTGAGGGGGAATATAAGCAGGATTCCCACCGATCACCATGGATCACCAACAAAAGCTCAGATGCAAGTACAGATTAGATCTGTTGGAGAAAATGAGAAGAAAGAGGAAGTGTCGGTCAACGTGACAAAAGGTAAACTTTTGTCTCACCATCAAACGGGCCTAAACACTCAGAAGCCCAACAAGAATGTCAAGCAAGTTTACAGGCCTAAGCCCAGTACGCAGCCCAACAACACAACCAAGATCCAGAAGCTTCCTGCACAAGAAGACAAGTCAAAGGCTGAACCAAAGCTACAATTGGAACAAGACACACAACAAGACAAGCTGAAAAAGCAAAAGCAATTGAGCAGTAACAACCAAATTAAGCTAGCCAATAGGTTTGCAATACTTGGCTGCAAAGGGGAAACCTAAACCCTAAATACCTTTGCTATATATACATGCTCAATGCTTGTAACAGAAATTAAGTGAATAAGAAGAAATGAAATAATATCTTACTCTCTTCAGAAGATACCGCATGGAGCCACCTAGGATTATATAAAACATGCAAGTGCTCATCATTGTTTCTTATGGGTTCACACTAGATGGCAAACTTTTTTCTTGGTCCAAAACACTTGGGGGAAGAATTGGGGAGTTGGCGGATATGGAAGGATCTTCATCGCTGAGACATGTCCAATAGTGTATCTTGATCGTTTAATTAAGTAATTTGGCTTTTTTTAAGAAATATTTTTTGTCGTTAAACCTAAACATATATAATCATCTTAATTGTGAAGGACATATTAGGTTATGTTACTCTTTGTCTTGTAGTCATGGATTTAACTTAAGTAGTCTTCAAAGATTAACTATATCCCCAGTCTGACCATTTATGATATATGCATTGACACCTTGTTAAGATTTGGAATTCCGAGTGAAGGTTAACACTTGTAAGCTAGAGGTCAAAGGCGACAAGGCAAACATCTAACTCGTGTGGCGGAAGTCACTTTTGACATTCGATGAGTTTTTGTTTTAGAAAGCCGTATATCCTAATTATCGTCTCTCTTGTAGATATCACCGACGTAGGGGAACATCATGTTTATTAACGGTTTGTTGAAATCTTAGAGAGATCAGAGAGGCAATGGTAGGAGTGTCAATCGGGATGGTCCGGTCCGGCCTGGCCCGAAACCCGTAAAACCCGCATATGTCTGAGTCCAGCCCGGCCTGGCCCGGCCCGAAATACTTCCGAGCCTATATTTCAAAGCCCGAGCCCGGCTCTAACAGGGCTACAGAGCTTTTAGGGCTTTTCCGGACTTATCTTACAGATCAAAAATTCAAACTTATAGCCTTAAAAAGCATTTTCAAAGGTGCACTATAAAACAAATCAATCAAAAATTTAATAACTCATCTATATTTATTACAACCAACTTAATTTAATAGAAAAATTTTAAAATTAAATAAAATATCTATACTTTAACCAAATAAACTAATATATAATTCATATAAAATATCATAGATAAATATTCTAAAAGTATTAAGTAAGGTTATTAAGTAAATATGAAAATTAGGATTAGAGTTTGAAACTTTATTTACAATAAATCATTTATTTGCAATCAAACAAAAATGTTAACAAAAAAATACAAATATATTTATTAAAGGGCTTTTCAGACTGGTCCGAGCCCGGTCGGACTAAATCCGAAAAATCTTATAGTCCGAACGGGCTGAGCCCGAAAGACCCAATTTTTTCTGGTCATATATATTTAAGCCCGAACCCGATGTTTTCTAGGACCGGACCGGGCCAGCCCGTGGGCTTTAGCCCTAATTGACATGCCTAGGCAATGGTTGACAGTAATACTTGAGAGAAAGCTGTGCATCATTAATGCATATAAACTTCATAATCTATTACACACACAAACCATAAATATAGCACAAGATAATTATGAACTAATGTCATAATAGATACATATAATAGGTCATAACACTTAGATTCCCACCCAACACACTCTTATAATAAATAGCTTAAAACTCCCTCACTTGAATGCATCTTAGCCTCTGCTATCTTGTCGTCAACACATCACATTGCAATTTAGTCAGAAACATTAACAGTTATAACTTGGCAGAAACAATACAAATCCCACTGACGAAATAGACACAATGAAAACGAAGGAGATTATTAACATAAGAAAAAGTTAAATTACAAAAACCATAAATATAGCATAAGATAACACTTATATTCCCACCCAACACAATCTTACAAATAGCTTAAAACTCTCTCACTTGAATGCATCATAGCCTCTGCTAGCTTTTCGTCAACACATCACACTGCAATTTAGTCAGAAAGAAACATTAACAGTTATAACTTGGCAGAAACAATACAAATCCCACTGACGAATTAGACACAATAAAAATGAAGATTTAACATAAAAATAAGAAAAATATTTGTCAGCTACTTGAAGTATACACCATCACATAGCCACACATACAAACAATATAAATGTTTTGTTAACTATGTTAACTATTGTCATTACATAAGGACATCCATAAATAAATATAGGTTATGTGTACAACATCATAAACATTCAATTCCGATGGTTGGTTGGCCGGAATCCGATGTTGACCAGTGTTGACCGAAATTGACCAGTGTTAACCGACGTTGACCAGTGTTGACCGGTGTTGACCATAAAAAAATATTCAAAAAATATTTATATTTTTTCTTTTTTCCTAAAAATAATAATATTTTTACGTATTTTTAATAAATAAATAAAAAAGATAAATGAATTGTATAATTTACAAAAACAAAATATAACAAGAAAAAGTTATAAAACAAAATTTTATGTCTAGTAGTTTTTTTCATAAAACTATAACAAATATATACCTTTTCCTTTTAACCACCATTTTTTGTTTTGTATTTTCAAAGGTGGAGATTTTTAATATTTTTTTTCTCTTTTTACTTATAAGATTATGTCATTTGAAATATATCCAAGGCATTACCAACTATTTCTTTGATTTTACAAGACCAACCTTTGATTTTACAATATCAACTTTTGTTTTTTTATTATCTACTAGATATATGTCTTTCATGTAAATAAATAGAATTTTCATTATTTTCTTCCTTTCTTTTTCTTATTAAAAATAAAGAAATAGTTGGCAATGTCTTGGATATATTTCAAATGACATAATCTTATAACTAAGTAAAAAGAAAAAAAAAATTTAAATCCCCTCCCTTTGAAAATACAAAATAAAAAATGATTTTTGAAAGGAAAAAGTATATATTTGTTATAGTTTTATGAAGAAATCTACTATACATAAAATTTTTGTGGTATAGTTTTATTATATTATTTCTGGTATATCTTCTGTATTAACAAAATAGTTACTAGATAAACCAAAAATTTTGTTTGTCATATAATTTTTTTTTGGGTATAGAATTGTCTTGTATTTTTTTGTTGTATAAATTTTGTTGTTATATTTTGTTGTAAATTATACAAATCATTTATCTTTTTCTTTATTTATCAAAAATACATGAAACAAAAAAAAGTTATTTTTAGGAAAAAAAAAATTTTATTTTTGGTCAACGCCAATTAACACTGGTCAATATCAGTCAACACTGGTCAATGCCGGATTCTGGCCAACCAACTACCGAAGTTGAATGTTTATGGTGTTGTATACATAACCTATGTTTGTTTATTGATGTCATTAGGTGATGACAATAGTTGACGTAGTTAACAAGACATTTATATTGTTTGTATGTGTGGCTATGTGTTGGCGTATACTTTAAGTAGCTGACAAACATTTTTTCTAAAAATAATATATAATACCTTAAATATAGATAGAGATCTAGAGTCGTAGTTTAGGACTTGGTTTGCAGAGAATTGGGAGAGGAGATACCTCCGGTGTCATTACAAAATGTAGCACCTTGGCTTGGTACTCAACAAGAGGCCCATCACAATACTCCCGAGCCATGAACGTGATGTACAGCTTCCATTTAGCTTGTCCACTTACATTAACTCTCACAACATTCACCAATTCCAAAGTCTTGTTCTGTCAAAACATGAAAAATTCATATCCATCTTAATTCAACTTAACTAATTACCTTGGTGTCGTTGAACTTCTTAACACAGACATTAGCAAGATCTGCAATTAAATCCCTCTCACCGTTCTTCCTCTCGATATTGAGCTCGTAGATTCCGACCGAAGGATCAGGAAGAAAACCCTATATATTACAAAACCAAAATATTATATATATTTTTTTCTTTCTGAAAAATATAAGTAAACAACATCAAATTAAGGCATACACAAAATCTATTGTTGCAAGTAAAAAAATAAAAACGGATGAAATTGAAAATGACTTCACAAAAAGCAGATGGATTTTGCAGTGATTGAGACCAGTAAGCAAAGAAGAGTTTGACTAAAACAGATCGATATAGTAATATACCAAATGATTAAACAAAGAAACTAATATACCTTACTCTCGAAAGCCTTAAGCCTGTTGTTGTAGTATATGTCATAAAGTTGCTGGTTGGGAGAAAAACTACGAATCCTTGGATTGATTTTGAATTCGCGACCATCAAAGCTATCGTAGCCCCACTCTGGTTCTTTTGAAACGTATCTATACTCGCTGGCCTCACTTTCATTAAATAAACCGAATTAGAAGGCCTTTTGGTTTCGTCGTCCCATTCATAAAAGAAACCTTCTTATATGCGGCTCACTAACGTTTTAGTAAATATATACTTATCAGTTCCACATACTCTCCCTATCAGACAGTGAGACTCATATCATATATTTTGATTCAAATAGAATATTGTATGATGATCCAATCAATCAGACTTATCACTTACATTGTCCTCGTCACTCATCTTTATTAGTCCAGTTTTTAACCGCTGGCCTGTGCTTCCAAACTACCAAAATCGTAGATACCGTAGAAAGTAATCCCAAGAAAGCTAAGCAACAGGCGAATTGTTTCATGATATGCTATTGAGTTTTGAAATTTAAATTGCTACGTACAGCTAGCCTTGTACGGTGCAGAGAAATATGATAACATACGTACGTAAGATTTATTCCTTTGAGAAACGACAACTCTGACAAGTTTTCACCACCGTCACTGACTCACCGCAACTATAATACTTCACATATTTTAGATTACTACAAACTATAGTTCTTTTTAATTTCATTATAGCAACCGTTTTGATAATCCTTTGTATCAATCGTTCCGACTGAACAACAAAATTTTGCCTCTACAAGTTATATTTTTTTAGCCAATTAAGAAACCACTTGCCAAATGAGACCACAAGGTTATATGCATCACTCCAGCGTATCCTTGTCTTCACTAGCCAAGCTACGCAATTTATAAAGAAAACAAATAACAAATCAAAACAAGAATATTCAAGAATAAAGAATCAGGAGTAAAACACAAATAGCATCAAAATCAATATAACTAATTACTAGTGGTTTAGGGGTTTAGGGGCAGGTCTGCAGAGAATGGGAAAAGGAGGTCGAGAATCTCCAACGAAATCCATGGCCTTAACCTGATACTCCAGGAGAGGCCCATTCGGATACTCCCGAGCCATAAACGTTATATACAGCTTCCAACTAGCTCCTCCAGCATTTGTAGTGGCTCTCACAATACTATCAAATTCCACAGTCTTTCCCTTTAAGTAAGCAAGAAAAGAAAAAGAAAATGATCCAATCTTATATTTACTTTCTGAAGAAACGAAAAAAAAAAACAAAGCTTGATAATAATCGGAGTACAACTGACCTTAACCTCGTTGAGTTTCTTAACGCACATGGAAGCAAGACCCGCCAAGTACTCCCTATTAGTCATGTTTCCATAAGCTGGTCCATCCAGATTCTGAATAGCGCCAATGTAATTGAATGGATCTGGTAAAAACCCCTACCAAAAAAAAGAAGACTTTTTTAAGGAAATTGAAGGCAGACAGAGATATAGCTACTAGTTTGTTTAGGAAGAAACGATGGCATTGAAATTACGTACCCTATCCTCCAGAGCCTGGATCCTTTCTTCGCGGTATTCCATGTAATCATTTTCGTTAGCAAAGCTGTCACGAATCTCTGCATCTGATTCGTATTCCCGACCATCAAAGCTGTCCACATCCCACTCCGGTTCCGGTTCTTCCATGTCTTCTAACCCTATGTATTTCCCGACCGTCACGCTTCCATCGCCTTCGCTCTCGGTTTCTTCGCTTTCGCTTTCGCTTTCAGTGTCTTCCTCGTACAAGTTTTCCTTTTCCATCGGCGAAAAGTTAAACTTGTCTGAATCTCTTTTCGTCGTCACATCGACATCGCAGCTCATCACGGTAGTCATCATCGTCGTCGCGGAAACCCTAGAAATGTCCCTTTGTGAGAGATTTGGGAATTCCTCCAAATATAGAGAGACGACGATACAAATACAATATGGCCCTCAGTAGCAATTTTCTTTCGAAAGAAAATATGGGCCATGCATTATAGGGATCAAGCCCAATTAAAACCCCAAACAACTTTACGACTATACGGTGCATATCAACTATCAAGTATCATCAACAAACCAATTTGCTTTAATTTGATATGGTTCTAGCTTGAACAGGAGCGCACTGCTGGAATGCCACTTCCAAAAAAAATTTGATCGTGAATGCCACCCTCTTATTTCGATATTATTTAAAAAAAATTTTAATACTGAAAACTGAAGGATAAGTCTATAAAACCTTGTAAAAGATGGAATATTACAGACCCAACCAAACAATTCGACCCAAATCCAATAAAACGGAGCATCCGAACAAAAGATCCGGTAAAGAACCCTAAATCCCTAAATCGCGAAGTCTAACTCGTCTAACTGTCAAAAAGGAAAAAGAAAAATTTCTCTGGGGAAAAAAAGGAGCCCAGCTTTTGCATCTACTCGAGCATTCGATCTACTCCCATCGAGTTTCGAAGCTCATCTTCTCCCGGTTAGTAGACTCCATCGTCGACAATTCCCCCAGGACGATTAAATTGGAATTGGTAAAATCATTCGCTTCCCTTCATCTTGTTAGTCGTTTGGTTGTTTGGTTTGATTAAAAGAATTTTGGTTGTTTGGTTCGCATCTTCAACATTTGGTTGTTTGGTTTGCACCTTCATCTTGTTAGTCGTTTGGTTGTTTGGCTTGATTAAAAGAATTTTGGTTGTTTGATTCGTATCTTCAATTACTTTGGTTGTTTGGGTTGATTAAAAAAAATTTAATCTAGTCGTTTGGTTATTCTTGTTCAGTCTCAGCAATGGATATTGTGAAAGATGATGGTATAGTTTATGACTAAACAACCGAAGCCACCGTTGATCCTGTGATAGCACCTCCCAGCGAAGGAGGGGAAGCAACAACTTCTACCGAAGAGGGGAATACAAATGAATTGCATGAAGAGGAGGAATCAGAACCCGATGAGCAGGTAGATACATTTAAGCAAGTGATAAGTGTGAAACAAATTTACAAGAAATGATGGTTTGAGAAAAAGTATAGTTAGAGAAAATTCGGAGAACTATAACAAGTAAGTAAGTAAGTCTGTCTATGTGATTTGCAGGATAGTGATGATGCTGATAATGATGGTGATGATGATGGTGATGATGCCGGTGATGATGCTGATAATGATGGTGATGATGCTGTTGAAAATGATGCTAATGCTGCTGAAAATGATAGGGATGATGCTGATAACGATGGTGATGATGGGGGTTATGATGATATTTATGAAGATGTTGAGGAAGATGAATCCCAACCACCGCCGCCAGAGGTGTTCTTTGAGGAAACTTATTACAACAAGGGTTGTAAGATAGGAAGCAGGTTTCTTGTGACTCAGACAGTAGAATACATAGAGACATTTGAAGAAGAAGTCAGTTGGTTCAAGAAGCATTCTCAATTCAAGCATGTATTCCACATGCCTAGGGAGCCAAACCACATGGTGCAAGGTATGTGGATGCTTCTGCTTCGTACAGCTTCTACGAACATGGATAGAGAGTGTTGGTTTGTAGTGAATGGAGTGCCTATTAGGTACTCTTTGAAAGAGCATGCATTGTTAACCGGGTTTGACTGCTATGAGTACCCACCGAACTACAAAAAAAAAATAGGGGGCTGGGAATTTGCAAGAAGGATGTTTAAAAGGATTGAGAAAATTAAAATTAAAGATGTGGAAGCGAAGCTGAAGAAAATGAAGAGTAAGAGCTCAACTGATAGAGTGAGGATGACTATCTTGTACTTCCTGTGCAAAGTAGTAAAAGCTAGTTCTAAGGATGATGGAAACATAGATCCGTTCCTTCTACGTGTTGTTGATGACTTAGAAGCTGTGGAGAAATTTCCTTGGGGGCGTTATTCATTTGATGAGTGTATGAAAGGGATTCGGAGGGTTATGAAGAACATGAAAAGGTCGGTGAAAGAAAAAGCACAAACTAGCTTTTGTGGATTCATTGTTCCTCTGGAGGTAATTTTCAGTGAATTTTTTTACTTCTTTTAATGTGATTGTCGTATGATTTAACACTCACACATTGTAACTTTATTTGTAGATTCTGGCATTTGAGTGTATTCCACATCTTGGAGACAAATTTAGAGAAGTTATACCGGCAGAGAGGGATTGTCCAAGGATGTGCAAGCACAAGTTCACCGAAAGTTGCATGAAAGGTTTTACCTTGGAAGAAATTAATGCAGCAGTTGGAAATAAAACGGCTAGATTTTGTATAGACAGTTTTTGAACTTTGTGTTGATAGTTTAATTAATCATACGATATGTTATGTCATGTGTTTGAATCTAAAAAAAAAATATTTGCATTTTCAGGCTATTATTAGCATCTTGGAACCAGACATGGATGAGAAACATCTTTTGACGCACATAATAGATGATGGTTTTGATGATGGGATAGGTGTAATTGACCCACTTGTTGATAGTTGGAGAGACCGTCTAATTGTACAGAAGAAGAAGATATGGTGGAAAGGGCTGTACAAACTGGACTTGGCTGGTAGAAGTCTCATTCAAGTCCCTGAGACTGCAAATGAAATCCCAGAAATTGGAAATGAAATCCAGGATATGGGTGCATCTATTAGGTCATTAAAGGAAGCGATGGAGAAAGGGTTTGAGGAAATCACGAACAAGCTTGCTGGTTTGAATGATAGAATGGAGTTTGTTGAAATGTATGTATCATCGCAGTTAGATAAAGAAGCTGAAAGAGTAATATATTGTCAGGACACGCCAATGAATTATGGTCCGAGAACGCCAACAACTTGTGGTCAGGAGAAGTCACATGACAACGGAATTGTTCAGGGGACGCCAAATGACCCCGTCTCTGCAAAGGCTCATGGTATGATCGAGTACTTTGGTTAAGTTTATCTGTTGGTGGAAATATGTGTTATGGGTTTACTTGTTATTCTTAATAGTTGTCTGTTACCAAAATTATGCAGAGGGTCAGGAGAAGAATCAAGAGAAGGGGAAAGAGAAGGATCAAGAGAAGGAGAAGGAGAATGAGAAGGATGAAGAGAATGAGAATGAGAAGGATCAAGAGGAAATGGAGGAAGAAGTGGAAATTGAGGAACAAGAGAAGATTAAGGAGCAAGAGAAGAAGAAGGTGAATACGAAGAAGAAGGGTAAAGAAAAGAATGACAATGTCACTTTAATAGAAACTGGGAAGAAGCGAAGAAGGGCACCATCCAAGCTGCTCAAGACACCATACACAAGAGGTGGGAAGCAACAGCGAAAGTAGGATTGTGTGTATTTCGAAAGTTGGATTTTATTTGAAAGTCTTCGAATATTTTTAATTGGTATTTTGGTGTTATTTAGGTACAACTATTTTCTTAAGAACAACTATGTGTATTTTAGTTCAGACAACTGGTATAATTTGGTACAACTACAATATTAGTAATTTGAAACAACTAGTGTTATGTGGTACTACACCGAAACGAAACTCCACTACACAACATGGTCTTACATAGTGCTCATGAAAGCTTAAACAACATAGTCTTATAAAGCTTAAACAACATAGTCTTAGACAGTTATACAACATAGACTTAGACAGTTATACAACAATGTCTTAGAAAGTTAGACGCACACAATTACCACTTAGCAAGTAACTCCTTTAGCTTATGAATCTCAGATTCTTTCTTGGCTAAGCGCTCTTTCAGATCACCAACCTCAATACGCATAACACGGAGATGCTCACGAAATGCGTCCATCGCATCACCACCTCCAAAACGGTACAAGCGTACAATAAGGTCATTCTCCTCCTTAACATGTGCCATGTTAATACGCATAACACGCATTGACTCAGAAAGTGCCTCCAAAGTAGGCATCTGCTTAATTTGCTGACTCTGCTCCTCCTTAAGGGAATCAAGTTCAAGACGCATACGACTCAATGACTGACGAATGGACTCCATTCCAGGATGATTAACACCACACTGGGTCCTAATTTCGTGCCACAACCTGAGAAACTCTTCATCAATAGCATCATCCCACCACTTAGATAAATGTTCTCCACCCACCTATACTCAAATTTTGAAAAAACGGAACACAACAGAATTCAACACAACATTACTAAGAAAGCTCAATTACTAAAGTAAAGTAAACTTAATACAATTGCAATACAAAACAGCGTTACCTCACTCTTTGGGCACTTGTAGTATTTTCTGCCTTGATTCTCCCCAGTAGCACACACTTCTCGTTTCATCTGTTCGCCACAGAAACATATGGTTGGAACTCCATAATTACCGTCCGCTCTTGCACCGCCACTATCGAAGCTTGCTTCAGTTTTGGAACTCTCAGTGTAGCTGATTGGCATGGTTAATTATCGAAACCTGAAATCGGCGACGGCGTTACTTCGTTTGTTCGAAACCCTAGATCTACTTTTGAAATTGTGAAGAATTTGAGAAAATGAAATTATGAAATTGTGAAATAGGAGAGCGGAATAAATATATTGTGGAGATAATATTAAAATACAGTTATCTTTACTCATAGGAGAGCACGTGTCTATTTCTTCAGAAATGTCGGCGGAATAATATTAATATACAGATATCTTTACTCATAGTTGTACGTAAGTGTTCAGTTGTTCCGACACTAACATTGTTGGAATTTAATAGATTTTCGTGTTTTTATAGTTGGCCTTTACTTAAACTTTAGGGATTCAAGTTGGCCAAATTTTGAATATTGATAATTTATCAGTTAAGAGGTTCTGGTTGGAAAATTTTAACGATATCGTAATTTTCCCGTATTTTGTTGTAAAATGATATGAGAAGAACAAAGAGTCCCATATACTTTGAAGAGAGGTTCATATGAAACAATACAATAGCTTGTATTAAGAAAAAATAAAAATAATTGTCACTATATTTTTTTCATGTTATGGATTTTTTCTTACTTCTAATTTATCTTAATATCAGCAATACATACTTGAGATAGCAGACGTTGATACACATCAAATAAACATATTGGTTTTACCAGTTGAACCTTTTAGTTGTACCTGTTGAACCTGAAAGTTGATCCAGTTGAACCTTATTATGCATTAAACCCATTAATAAGTGTTATTCTTAGTTGTCTCCAGATGAACCTGGTTTTCTGAATTACCACATCAAAACACATACATAAAATGAAGAACTTAGTTTGTCAAAAGTTACAATTGGTTCTACGATAAACAACACAAAACAGAGCATTCCATAAAAGACAAATACATAAAACAAAGTGCTTAGGTGTCCTCAGTTTGTTAAGCAAGATTTGGAGGCTGCAGAAACTTTTCCAAATTTATGCCAGGTTTAAACTTCATTTGCCTCCTCCTCTTACGACGACGTTCCGCAATAGAACGGAACTTCTTTTCTTGTGTTCTTCCACCACCAGTTTTAGTGTACTCTGGCGGCTTAGCCATTAATTGTCGAATTGCAGCAGGAACATTCCAGTCAGACTCATGGGGCACAACATAAATTGTTCTGTAATATGCCAATGCCCACGTCTCAATCAAGTAATATATTGAGCAGAGATCATGCATTTCGATATGCACTCTTCTTACTTCTCTCCTCATGAGATTTCTGAGCGCGGCCATGGCATGGACACATGGGTACTTGTCGATATCAAAACATCTGCAAGAACAACTTTTCATTTTCAAATCCACCAAATAAGTCTTCCCATCCAGACCTATGACGTTGTACTCAAGGTGGTAGATGTTTAACTCAATCACTGTTAAACGTACTGCAATTTCACAACGGTCATGCAATTCATTCTCCACAACCGGCACCAGTTTCCTTGTGTTTGATGCACCAGCAGAATCTTTCCTATGTTTGTTGAACCATTCAGAAAATTTCTCAATAATAGTATCAATCATAGGCAACAAATGGGTCTTCCTTGCTTCAACAAACACACTGTTCATTGATTCGGCTGCGTTGCTTGTGTCAATGTTGTACTTATCTCCTTCAAAATGGCATCTTGCCCATTTATCCAACCCAATCTTTTCATCTAAATATTTAGCGGCATTAGGAAACCTCCTTCTAAAATCCATAAACTCTCTATCGAAATCATTCTTAGTATAAATATGAGCGCACTCCTTGAATTTATCTGAAGCTATATCCTTGTCGGTCTTGACATATTCTCTGAGGTTTTTACTTAAATGATATATACAGTGAGCATGCCTTGCACTTGGGTACACCTCCGAGACGGCATATATTATGCTTTTATGCCTGTCACTTATAAAAACCAATTCAGGATCATCCGGTACGACGGTTTTCAGCTTGTTGAAAAACCATGGCCAACTAACATGATTCTCAGTATCAATCACACCAAACGCAATGGGGTAATGGTGATGATTAGGATCCTGAGCTGTTGCGAAAACCAACATACCACCATACATAGTCTTCAGATGTGTTGCATCAACAACTATTACCTTTCTCATTGCCCTAAACCCTTCAATGCAAGCCCCTAAAGCAATGAATAAGAATTTGAACCTTTTTTCTTCGTCCAACTCGACACTTGTTATTGTCCCAGGATTCACCATTCGTAACATGTGTAGATAAAATTCCAAATTCTTGTAGCTTGTTTCAGGACTCCCTCGCACATCTTTAACATGTTGTTTTTCCCCTCTTAAGGCGGTGGAGTAGGAACAATGCAAACCCAGTCTACCTCGAACTATACTCATGATGTTTTTAGGAGTCGGGGTATCAAATATACCTGGATAATCTTCATGCAAAACAGATGCTACTAGTCTTGGTGTGCCTTTTTGTTTGATATAGCTTGTACTGTCTTCAGACCGAGAGCATGTGTGCATGTTTCTATGTACTCAAACACTCCAAAAATCAGAATCCTTAATTTTTCCAGCTCGCAAATACCATTCACAACCTTTTGAAGCTTGACTACATTCCACCATAAGATGCTTCGTGTCAGACGCAACTGTCTTCACACCATAACAGTGCTTATTTGCAGCTTTGTTAAGCACATCCCATACTGCCTCTTTAGAAGAAAATTCTTGAAATATTTCAAGACCTGTACCATCATCCCATTCTTTATAAGTGTGACTTACTTCTACATGACGTGGAGGCTCATCATATTCAAGCCTACCAACCTCAACGACATCCACATTACCTATCAGGTTATCCACATCCACTACATTCTCAGAATTTCCAATAACAACATTTTCAACAATCTCCATTCTCTCAACATTCTCCATTCTCTCAGCATTCTCCATTCTATCAGCATTGTCCATCCTATCAAAATTCTCCATTCTATCAGGATTCTCCATTCTATCAGCATGCTCCATTCTCTCAGCGTTCTCCATCGGATGTTCAATATCCGTTTCTTCAACTATAGGCTCTACAATAACCGGCTCTTGTTGTAATGTTTCCCCCTCTCTAAAAATAGTAATGATTCCTGCATTACACTGTTGACCATCAACACTCTCATAATTTACGCCAACAGAACTTCCCCGCTCCGCTCTTGACAGTTGCTCGACACCATTTACCACCTCCACATGCAATACTGGTTTAAGTCCATCTGTGTCCAATGACGTTAAAAATACATATACATCATCGTCATCTTCAATATTTGACTCTCTCCGAGCTTTAGATTGACGGTAACTCAATTTCAGCTTTCCACCGGCTTCATTTATTGCGCTCTTCTTCCGTATCTTATCTACTAACACAGAATATGTTATCTTCTCCAAAGATGCCGTCTTAAACAATATAGCATATAGTAGATTCTTGGAAATCCACTCATGCTCTGAATAGTATCCGCCAATGTCATAATGTACACTTGTGTGGTTATTCTTCTTCATGGCCTCCTGGAAATATAACCATATAAAAGACAATTACAAATCCAAAGTTGTACCGGTTATATCATTTGTCCTTAAATCTTACATTTGTACCAGTATTTTCAGTTATCCTATACTCTGCCGCTCCACTAAAATTGGTCTACTCAGATATGAGATTCTCTTGATTCAACACGATTCAAACACTACATAACAAT
>NC_025704.1:8115741-8139202 GCF_000633955.1 Camelina sativa
AGATCACCAACCTCAATACGCATAACACGGAGATGCTCACGAAATGCGTCCATCGCATCACCACCTCCAAAACGGTACAAGCGTACAATAAGGTCATTCTCCTCCTTAACATGTGCCATGTTAATACGCATAACACGCATTGACTCAGAAAGTGCCTCCAAAGTAGGCATCTGCTTAATTTGCTGACTCTGCTCCTCCTTAAGGGAATCAAGTTCAAGACGCATACGACTCAATGACTGACGAATGGACTCCATTCCAGGATGATTAACACCACACTGGGTCCTAATTTCGTGCCACAACCTGAGAAACTCTTCATCAATAGCATCATCCCACCACTTAGATAAATGTCCTCCACCCACCTATACTCAAATTTTGAAAAAACGGAACACAACATAATTCAACACAACATTACTAAGAAAGCTCAATTACTAAAGTAAAGTAAACTTAATACAATTGCAATACAAAACAGCGTTACCTCACTCTTTGGGCACTTGTAGTATTTTCTGCCTTGATTCTCCCCAGTAGCACACACTTCTCGTTTCATCTGTTCGCCACAGAAACATATGGTTGGAACTCCATAATTACTGTCCGCTCTTGCACCGCCACTATCGAAGCTTGCTTCAGTTTCGGAACTCTCAGTGTAGCTGATTGGCATGGTTAATTATTGAAACCTGAAATCGGCGACGGCGTTACTTCGTTTGTTCGAAACCCTAGATCTACTTTTGAAATTGTGAAGAATTTGAGAAAATGAAATTATGAAATTGTGAAATAGGAGAGCGGAATAAATATATTGTGGAGATAATATTAAAATACAGTTATCTTTACTCATAGGAGAGCACGTGTCTATTTCTTCAGAAATGTCGGCGGAATAATATTAATATACAGATATCTTTACTCATAGTTGTACNCTCATAGTTGTACTTAAGTGTTCAGTTGTTCCGACACTAACATAGTTGGAATTTAATAGATTTTCGTGTTTTTATAGTTGGCCTTTACTTAAACTTTAGGGATTCAAGTTGGCCAAATTTTGAATATTGATAATTTATCAGTTAAGAGGTTCTGGTTGGAAAATTTTAACGATATCGTAATTTTCCCGTATTTTGTTGTAAAATGATATGAGAAGAACAAAGAGTCCCATATACTTTGAAGAGAGGTTCATATGAAACAATACAATAGCTTGTATTAAGAAAAAATAAAAATAATTGTCACTATATTTTTTTCATGTTATGGACTTCTTCTTACTTCTAATTTATCTTAATATCAGCAATACATACTTGAGATAGCAGACGTTGATACACATCAAATAAACATATTGGTTTTACCAGTTGAACCTTTTAGTTGTACCTGTTGAACCTGAAAGTTGATCCAGTTGAACCTTATTATGCATTAAACCCATTAATAAGTGTTATTCTTAGTTGTCTCCAGATGAACCTGGTTTTCTGAATTACCACATCAAAACACATACATAAAATGAAGAACTTAGTTTGTCAAAAGTTACAATTGGTTCTACGATAAACAACACAAAACAGAGCATTCCATAAAAGACAAATACATAAAACAAAGTGCTTAGGTGTCCTCAGTTTGTTAAGCAAGATTTGGAGGCTGCAGAAACTTTTCCAAATTTATGCCAGGTTTAAACTTCATTTGCCTCCTCCTCTTACGACGACGTTCCGCAATAGAACGGAATCTCTTTTCTTGTGTTCTTCCACCACCAGTTTTAGTGTACTCTGGCGGCTTAGCCATTAATTGTCGAATTGCAGCAGGAACATTCCAGTCAGACTCATGGGGCACAACATAAATTGTTCTGTAATATGCCAATGCCCACGTCTCAATCAAGTAATATATTGAGCAGAGATCATGCATTTCGATATGCACTCTTCTTACTTCTCTCCTCATGAGATTTCTGAGCGCGGCCATGGCATGGACACATGGGTACTTGTCGATATCAAAACATCTGCAAGAACAACTTTTCATTTTCAAGTCCACCAAATAAGTCTTCCCATCCAGACCTATGACGTTGTACTCAAGGTGGTAGCTGTTTAACTCAATCACTGTTAAACGTACTGCAATTTCACAACGGTCATGCAATTCATTATCCACAACCGGCACCAGTTTCCTTGTGTTTGATGCACCAACAGAATCTTTCCTATATTTGTTGAACCATTCAGAAAATTTCTCAATAATAGTATCAATCATAGGCAACAAATGGGTCTTCCTTGCTTCAACAAACACACTGTTCATTGATTCGGCTGCGTTGCTTGTGTCAATGTTGTACTTATCTCCTTCAAAATGGCATCTTGCCCATTTATCCAACCCAATCTTTTCATCTAAATATTTAGCGGCATTAGGAAACCTCCTTCTAAAATCCATAAACTCTCTATCGAAATCATTCTTAGTATAAATATGAGCGCACTCCTTGAATTTATCTGAAGCTATATCCTTGTCGGTCTTGACATATTCTCTGAGGTTTTTACTTAAATGATATATACAGTGAGCATGCCTTGCACTTGGGTACACCTCCGAGATGGCATATATTATGCTTTTATGCCTGTCACTTATAAAAACCAATTCAGGATCATCCGGTACGACGGTTTTCAGTTTGTTGAAAAACCATGGCCAACTAACATGATTCTCAGTATCAATCACACCAAACGCAATGGGGTAATGGTGATGATTAGGATCCTGAGCTGTTGCGAAAACCAACATACCACCATACATAGTCTTCAGATGTGTTGCATCAACAACTATTACCTTTCTCATTGCCCTAAACCCTTCAATGCAAGCCCCTAAAGCAATGAATAAGAATTTGAACCTTTTTTCTTCGTCCAACTCGACACTTGTTATTGTCCCAGGATTCACCATTCGTAACATGTGTAGATAAAATTCCAAATTCTTGTAGCTTGTTTCAGGACTCCCTCGCACATCTTTAACATGTTGTTTTTCCCCTCTTAAGGCGGTGGAGTAGGAACAATGCAAACCCAGTCTACCTCGAACTATACTCATGATGTTTTTAGGAGTCGGGGTATCAAATATACCTGGATAATCTTCATGCAAAACAGATGCTACTAGTCTTGGTGTGCCTTTTTGTTTGATATAGCTTGTACTGTCTTCAGACCGAGAGCATGTGTGCATGTTTCTATGTACTCAAACACTCCAAAAATCAGAATCCTTAATTTTTCCAGCTCGCAAATACCATTCACAACCTTTTGAAGCTTGACTACATTCCACCATAAGATGCTTCGTGTCAGACGCAACTGTCTTCACACCATAACAGTGCTTATTTGCAGCTTTGTTAAGCACATCCCATACTGCCTCTTTAGAAGAAAATTCTTGAAATATTTCAAGACCTGTACCATCATCCCATTCTTTATAAGTGTGACTTACTTCTACATGACGTGGAGGCTCATCATATTCAAGCCTACCAACCTCAACGACATCCACATTACCTATCAGGTTATCCACATCCACTACATTCTCAGAATTTCCAATAACAACATTTTCAACAATCTCCATTCTCTCAACATTCTCCATTCTCTCAGCATTCTCCATTCTATCAGCATTGTCCATCCTATCAAAATTCTCCATTCTATCAGGATTCTCCATTCTATCAGCATGCTCCATTCTCTCAGCGTTCTCCATCGGATGTTCAATATCCGTTTCTTCAACTATAGGCTCTACAATAACCGGCTCTTGTTGTAATGTTTCCCCCTCTCTAAAAATAGTAATGATTCCTGCATTACACTGTTGACCATCAACACTCTCATAATTTACGCCAACAGAACTTCCCCGCTCCGCTCTTGACAGTTGCTCGACACCATTTACCACCTCCACATGCAATACTGGTTTAAGTCCATCTGTGTCCAATGACGTTAAAAATACATATACATCATCGTCATCTTCAATATTTGACTCTCTCCGAGCTTTAGATTGACGGTAACTCAATTTCAGCTTTCCACCGGCTTCATTTATTGCGCTCTTCTTCCGTATCTTATCTACTAACACAGAATATGTTATCTTCTCCAAAGATGCCGTCTTAAACAATATAGCATATAGTAGATTCTTGGAAATCCACTCATGCTCTGAATAGTATCCGCCAATGTCATAATGTACACTTGTGTGGTTATTCTTCTTCATGGCCTCCTGGAAATATAACCATATAAAAGACAATTACAAATCCAAAGTTGTACCGGTTATATCATTTGTCCTTAAATCTTACATTTGTACCAGTATTTTCAGTTATCCTATACTCTGCCGCTCCACTAAAATTGGTCTACTCAGATATGAGATTCTCTTGATTCAACACGATTCAAACACTACATAACAATGCAATTACCTAATCGTCTCTTTAAACCGAATCTATCAATCCAATGTACATACCCAAACAGCAAATGCCAAGATCTAATGAGCCCCCAAATTTTAAAAATGTACAAAACCGAATCACTTACATGAATTAAACGCCACAGACGAGAGTATAAGAAGGACGCGGCGGTTATTATGTCGAAGGCAGCCGTCGAGCAAGAGTAATGGAATGAGAGCTGCTCCGAATCGCGAGCTTCCGTTTTAAAAGAGCTTCTCCGTCGACCAGAGGAGCAGCGTTCGCGATAATATTTCCAGGTGCGTCGACAATTTTGTTTGTTTTCGTAAATTCAACAATTATTCATTAAGGATAAAATGGGGATATCACATTTTGGGTGATATGCAGACTCTCAAGTGGTACGCAAGATCAAAATTTTCCCGTAAGTGGCATTCCAGCAATAAATTCCTTGAACAGCGTGATGGAAGTTGACCACACAAAAAAAAAAAACAGTGATGGTCTGGATTGCATATTTTTTTAGTATGATATGTGAACTATTATACATCTTATAAATTTGCCGTTTCCAACATAAACTGTTCATCTTATATAAAAACCGGATCATCCAATATAAATTACACTACACCTGTTTAATTGTATAAATACTTAGATTTTAGCATACACGGTAATTAATCCAGGTTTAAATACTGGATTGGATTTACTTTTTTGTTTGTCCATGTATTGACATCTCGTTTGCTTACACAATGAAAGAATGGTATTCTCGGGTTCTCTTAGAGGTAAATAACTTGACATCTAAGCCACACACACTTCGACGGCACACCACGTTCACCTACGTCACCGGATGTGATCGAACTTGAACTCATCAGAAAAGAAAGAGGTTGAGAAATCGATTTGGGGATTTCAAAACTAAAACCTAGAAATCGATTTGGAGATTCTTATTTCCTTCATTGTTTTGTTGTTTATAAGACGTCGACGTTTTGGCTAAACGGAAGCCGTTAACGGTTTGTTAACCCCGTCTATTAGCTTCTAACAGATACTTAACCGTGTGCCTAAAACAGGGAGATAAAAAAAAGTTCCCTATTTTTTGGATAAATCAACCTAAAGTTTTTGTCCTAAATTTAAAAGTTGGGGATTTTTATGGTATTTTTCTCTTTCTTTTTACTTGTTTTTTTCTATGTGGTGATGAACATATTAAAAACAAATTAATTACATAATTAGGATGTACACATCTGACACAGGTGTGGAGCATGACCAATAAGAGTTTGTAAGTCTTGATTGAGGGGACAGGTTGTGCTAATTTGCCTGTCCAACGAGTAAATATGACACCACACAACGTTCTGATTGCTTTTTTTTTTTCCTTCAAAGATTGATTAACATATCTTTGTTTTTTGAAATTAAAATCACGACATATGCAAACAAAAAAATCTACAACTTTGGAAATGCATTGAAATGATTTGATTTTTATATTTATTAATCATAGATACTTGTATATGATAATTCAACACAATTTGTAAATGAAATCAAAGAAAAATAATAGAAGAATCATAATTTAAAATCTTAACAAAAAACTTTAAACTATAACAATTTAAACAATCATATGGTATAATATCAAATCGTAGGGGTTGTTATTGGATGAATGATTTGTAAATCTATATAGAATTGTAAATTATGAAAATCAAAACATATGAATTTTGAAATAACATGTTTTATTCTTGGTTTTTAATCCTATAGTTTTTACTTTCAAATCCATTAAGAACATAATATGGATTTTGAAATCCAAAAACAAATCATTAAATGAACATTATGAAATTTTAACAAGTATTTATAAATCATAGAACCAATAACACATAATTTTGATAATTATTTTAAAATCAGTGATTATATAACACAAGCTTTTTGTTTGAATTTCTAAATCTATAAAATTATAGAACCAATAACCCCCTTTTATTTTTAAAGTTTGATTAGTTAAAAAATTTAAAAAATAAGTATTGATTTTCATACATAATTAATTAGAGAGAAAATGAAATAATTTTTATGAATACTAATAATTATTTTTAAAAATTTATTAGTTTTAAGACTTAAATTAACATTTGTATGCCCTTAATGAGAAATTTAAAATAATCTTAAAACTAATGACTGATGTTCATATATTTTACCTTGTTTTCCCTTAGTTTATTTACATCTTTTGCATCTTTTGCTATCCATTTAAGCCATTATTGTGTAGCNATCTTAACAAAAAACTTTAAACTATAACAATTTAAACAATCATATGGTATAATATCAAATCGTAGGGGTTGTTATTGGATGAATGATTTGTAAATCTATATAGAATTGTAAATTATGAAAATCAAAACATATGAATTTTGAAATAACATGTTTTATTCTTGGTTTTTAATCCTATAGTTTTTACTTTCAAATCCATTAAGAACATAATATGGATTTTGAAATCCAAAAACAAATCATTAAATGAACATTATGAAATTTTAACAAGTATTTATAAATCATAGAACCAATAACACATAATTTTGATAATTATTTTAAAATCAGTGATTATATAACACAAGCTTTTTGTTTGAATTTCTAAATCTATAAAATTATAGAACCAATAACCCCCTTTTATTTTTAAAGTTTGATTAGTTAAAAAATTTAAAAAATAAGTATTGATTTTCATACATAATTAATTAGAGAGAAAATGAAATAATTTTTATGAATACTAATAATTATTTTTAAAAATTTATTAGTTTTAAGACTTAAATTAACATTTGTATGCCCTTAATGAGAAATTTAAAATAATCTTAAAACTAATGACTGATGTTCATATATTTTACCTTGTTTTCCCTTAGTTTATTTACATCTTTTGCATCTTTTGCTATCCATTTAAGCCATTATTGTGTAGCTTTAGGACTAATCATGCATTAGAGTTTAGTTGCATTGCATTTGCATCTTTTCATGCACAAACAGGTGATTTTGGAGCTTAAGGAGCATGGAAGCAATGGAGAAGAGATGTGGGGCAATCATGAGGAGGAAACAAGGGAGTTAAGGCTGAAACAACAAGGTCAGGAGTCCAACTCGACCGCACACTCGACCAGACACTCGACCGTGTGCTGAGGAGGACTCGACCGAGTGGTGATTGCACGTGAGAAGCCAGCTCGACCCCTAGCTCGACCGAGCACAGGTCGAGTTGACCGAGCCGTTGACTACTTTGACTTTTTCTATTTTTAGGGCTTCCACCTTCCCCACTATAAAAAGCCTTGTACCTGCAGCCACCAAAGAGTCCAGCTTTTTAGATATTCTCTGAACCTAGTTTTTACCTTTTTTAGCTTTATTCCTTTTGCATTTTTATTTTTAAGATCTTGTACTTTCTTAAGAAAGAAGACTAGATTCTTATATTTTGTTTGTTTCATAACTTTCAAGATATTGAGAATTTGAGTTTGATTCCTTCTCTAATATTAAAGATCTCTGTTTTATCTTTCTAATAATGCAAGTTTCAATAATTTCTGGGTTTTTGATTTGTTTCATCATGTCTTGTTGTGAGTAGTCTTCTTAGGATCTTGACGATGGGTTAGGATGGATTGATCTTGTGGTTTATTTGATTTGGTCAAGCTTGATTGTTGTAGATCTCTTCTAGGCTAGATGTTCTTAATGCTGATCCTATATCTGAGAGGGTAGGATCTGATCTCAAGCTTCTTAGCATCACACCAATGTTTAAGAAGCATAGATAAGGCTAGATCTAGAGCTTACCATTAGGCTTGCTAAGAGATTAGAGGTCTTGTTTGGTTTGAGATGTATTGCTTAATGCCTGCTTGTGTAGATTCTTTACTGTGTGAGAACAAGTCTAGAATTGCATAGGTTTGATTGTTTCTTGACCATGAGAGTGGGAGAAACTTGTCTTAGATTAATATGTCTAGAGGTTAGCTCAAAGTTTGCTTGAGATTTGTTGACCAAGTTAGATAACCACAATGATTAGTCCATCCCATGAATCCATCCTCAGGACCTTCTTTGTTTATTGAAATCTTAGTCTTAATCCTGTTGCTTGCTTGTTGTTTGATTGGATTTAGCATTACTCTGTTTTTATTGCATTGCTCTGTTTCTGCGTCTAGTCTAGCTCGACCACCCACTCGACCTACACTCGGTCGAGTGCTGCTCGAGTTCATCCCCAGAACTCTGTGTCTATGATTTGTGTTTGTCTTGTTTCATTCTTGTTTCATTCCAGTTGCATACATTTAGTTTTCAGTTCATTAATTATCTTGCATTAGTTCATTAGTAGTAGTCTCTGTTTCTGTTCTTGCTTTATCACTGTTTCAATCATTCAGTTTCATTTGCATCTAGTTGTTAGTTCTTGTAGTTTATCTTCTGCATTTTACATTTTCATCTTAGGATTGTTAGTGACAAACAATCTTTACATTTGTCTTAACTTAGATTCATATGCATATCTTAATTGTTCACAAACACTCATTTAGGATTGATACCTCTTATACTGCAACAGCATAAGGGGAAATTGAAACACACATCCATCATTCCATTCATATCTCACCATTGCATACATTCATCATCACACATCCACCATACAAATATCTTGTTTCAATGACACTTGATATGAGTACTTCTTGTTTAATAGTACAAATATATAATTATATATGCTAGATAATTGAATCATTAATGCAAACTAATTTTATTGATAATGTGGGAATGAGTAATTTTAGGGAATTCTATTGTTATGCAAATTAGCAAGAGACTCCACAATTCATAGGCATGCCCTTCTCATTGTTGCCTCTAGGAGGATGAAAGATAGAACGTTGTTCTTTGTTTTGCAAAACTCTTGGTAACTTGCATGGGTGTTAAATGCTACGGAAGGTTAATTATTGAAACTTAGCATGGTTTATGTAAAAATGTTTCAGGGAATCTACACTTTGAAGATACCACAGGGTGAGCCACCAAGAGTTAATATTAGACATGTTCTAAGTTGTGGTCAGTTAGGGTCGACAACCTGGTTATAACAACTTGGTAATCAATCTTAATAGAAACCTTAGTTTTATTTTCTTTAAACTGATAGACATATATTGTCGATAAGGCCTCAGTCTGACATTTTATTTTTCTCTATTGTGATATAGGTTAATAAAGATCGGTTCTGCAGAGTGCAGACTTAGGTAGGGTATGATTATATATCTATCATTATGCCTCTATGTATATTTTTTTGTTCATTTTGAAAAGGAATTGCATTGTTTGAAAACATTAACCTGATTTCAATTTGAATAAAACAAATAGATATTGGTCCTATGGTATGATGATCACAAAAGCTATTTCATTAGTAATTTTAGTTTTGTTGTAAATCAAGTAAAGCTTAGGATTCTGATGAGATTGAGAACTTCCAATATCGGATCAACTGTGCGTACTGCTACTATATAATTATATAATGGATAAGAACAAAGCAGTTTGTGGAAACTAATCATCATCATCATATATATATATAGCCTATAACAAAAATGCAAAGCCTGTACAGTGTAATTCTCTTTTCTTCTTCTTGGCTATCTATCGATTAAAAATAAGAAAAGAAAGCTAAATTAAGGGTCTATCTTTGGCATTAATCGTGAGCCGTATTGTCTCAAATCATACCATATATTGAATTAATTCATCCCACAACCTATATAGCTAGCTACTGATGCAACAGTGGTGACGTCACATACATTCTGTCGTTACCTCCTTACCCATGGTTAACCATTTTATTAACTATGATCAGTGAATCTCTTTTTTCGTAAATAACAGTAATATTATTCACTATAAAACTGATTTTTAACGGTTCAAAACAAAATAGCTATGAATGATTCGTTTAATCAATACAATAAAACTAGAATGTGTTGCTCTCTTTGTTTGACACATCAGCTTTTGTATTAAAGGAGAGATTGACACATCAATTAAAATGATTAACCTATCAATTTAAAATAATTAATACGTTAGCTCTAATTTTACTTACATGTAACAATGATTTTGTTTGTGTACTCTCTTTCGTTCTTCCCCTCTCTCGATGTAAATAATCTGCCAGTGGGTCTATTATTGAGTTTGATTATGAAGCCTACGCCATCTTTTTTTTTTGCTCCTCTTATAATATTTTTTCCTTTTATGTTTTTTTTTTTTTGTCTAATTCACCTTGTCGATAATAGATATACATAAAAATTAACAAACTATGATTGTTAGCATTTTGTCTTAAATGAACCATGTAAGTAAAGGTTAGAATCAAATTCAGTTTCAGTTGAAATTGAAAGAAAAGTTTTATCCTTTTTATTATTGGAAGAAAGGACGAGTTTCTCTTATGTATTGACACATCAGCTTTTTAGTTGAAGGAGAAGTTGACACATCGGTTAAAATGTTTAACAAATAAAATTATAACAATTAATACAGCTCATCTCTAATTTTGCTAACATGTCAATATTCACAATTCCAAAAAAATTAAAACTTTATAGGAAAAGGCAACGAATAATCAATCAGATGTTTTCCGGTTCTCTTTCTCTTTCAGTGACTTATATTTTCATGAACAAATCCTCTAATTTGTATTGTTTGTGACTTTAAAATTTGAGATTATATATTAAGTGAAAAGTTGATTTCGATTGAATAGTTCCTAGCATATTGCTTCGGTTGAGGGTGTATCCTGGTTTTTTAAGAGAAAACAAGTGTGGTTGGGTTCTCTTTGCTTAATAATTTAAATATGATGGTTTCAATCCATGCACGTTAAAAGCTATATTAGTATTTAATGCTTGTCCTCTATATAATAAAACTAGCAATCGACTCGCGCTACGCGCGGTAGTTTTTTTTCTACTGTATTTTCAGTTTTGTTGTTTATATTATTATGTTGGTCTATTTTTTAAAAGTGTATTATCTGTTTTATAAATTATTTCTTTGTGGGATAGTAAATGTGTGTTCTTCTATGTCCTCTAATATTTGGCGACTTTATTTTTTAGATCGTCTGTGAGAAGTTTGTTCATTATAAGAGTTGAAATCTCTTGAAGGAGAGGTCTGGTTATGTGTAGGCCTCATATTTTGGGCGTTCCTACACAATTTGATTTTCCTCTCCTAATTAGGTATGTTTTTTTTTAGTATGATATCCGAGAATATTTAAATTTAGCAAAGTCTAAACATACATGTGGTTGGTTAACAGTTAACAAAGTTTAGATAACAAGAAAGACAATAAATTCTAACAGTACCATCTTCAAGTATCGTTTGAAGTTCGTGACGCTCCTTCTACTTATGTGTGTTTGTTTTCGATGTGTTGGATAATTCTCATGTACAGTGGATCAATATCATCAATCAATTAAAGAAATGTAATTTGAACAAAATTAAGAAACTTAATACAATAATAAATTACATACTTTTACAATCGGTTCACCAAAAGAGAAGATCGAAATCCTGTAAATGATAAGAGGAGATCAATTACAATGAAGTGATCAAATGGGTTTAAAAAAGAGAAACCTGGTACGTGAGATTCTTATTTAACAATGGTGCGAACTCTATTATTTTTTGATCCTAAACCTGGTAAGGAGAAGAGAAGCAAAAGGGAAATGAGGCAATCGTTAGATTTGGAATTGTGAATAAACGTTATGGATCTTGCTGGGGTGTGGCGGAGGGTTTAAAATCAGAAGGAAAATTACAGAATTAATTGTGTTCGAGTTGTTACTAAATAAGAGAATAATGGTTAGGTAATTTATGATTTATGACCGTTAGATTGCATATAATCGACGGTAGATATGTATAATTTGGTGTTTCATACCTTTTTTAATTACTCAATTTTAATTATATGTTTTCGTTTCTTATTTTCTTGGTTGTTTTGTTGTTTTATATTTGTTGTAATTTCTTTTCTTCTTTTGGGCTTTCCTGGCGTGTTTTGTTTTTAAAAATATTCCAGTATGATGTTAGAATTAATAAATATATATATATATATATATATATTTATTTATTTTTTTTCCTTTGTTTACAAATAATAACAACTAATATATATTATACAAATTTTGAAGACAAAACATATAATTTGTATACCAAAGCGAAGTAGTTGGTAAGGAATGTTTTTGTAAATTAATTTAATCATTATTCATAAACCGTTTGCTATTTTAAGTTCAACTGTTTGCTGTATTGATCCATTATTAACCGATTTCTTTGCTGCATTTGATTTTTTATTTATTTTTAGGCATTAAATTTTTATTCTGGGTTATTATATAATTTTTTATGGTTTTGTATTATATTTGGGTTATTATGTTGTTTTGTTTTGCATTCAGTATAATTGAGTTTACTGTTTCTAATGTTTAGTCGTTTATTTGGATAATTTCGATAATTGAGATCATATATTTGTTTTGTTGTTTTATATTTGTTGTAATTTCTTTTCTTCTTTTGAGCTTTGCTGGCGTGTTTTGTTTTTTAAAATATTCGAGTATGATGTTAGAATTAATAAATATATACAAATAATAACAACTAATATATATTATACAAATTTTTAAGACAAAACATATAATTTGTATACCAAAGCAAAGTAGTTGGTAAGGAATGTTTTTGTATATTAATTTAACCATTATTCATAAAACCAATGAAAATAAGTTGTACTAAAGTGTTGGTAAATACCAATGAGTTGGTATTTTCTGTGAATATGGAAATTGTTTTCTTGTCTTCAAACTAAATAAGTTTCTAATTTTGTTATATGTGCAATTTTCTATTTACACATAATATTGTGTAGAAACTGATTAATTTAAAATATGTGTGTTTTTTTTTTTAAACAGTATATATGCATGTTGCTTTCTTGTTCTGTCTGGATCTTTTCAGCATAAGATTTTCATAGTGTACATGCTTAATTTTATCCCTTTAAATAATAGTATTTCAGTAGAATTAACTGTTATTGAGCTCTGTTATATTGCTGGATGTGGTATGTTTTAGTAAATGTTAATTGCTATATTTATAGAATAAACCTTAAACTACTGATTATATTGTAGTTTGTTTTCGTACGTTGGAACACAATTTTGTTTGGTAACTTATGAATTTGACTTGTTAACATTAGGCCGTAGTCTTTAACCCAAACTTAAATTAAACTTTGAACAAACTATAATTCAAATACACATAATTATAGAATTTAGCAATAATAGTACGGATGGTAGACTTCCTTAGTCTCTGCAATTAAAGGAAAACATTTAGACCAACGTATTCAACATATTATTAAAAAGTTATCGCCGTTGTAAATTTCCCCCAATTTGTTGACCACCATCTAGTTTTTTTCTCTGTTCTTCTTCTCTTCTTCTCCAGTAATTCCGCTAAGATGATTTGTGCAGTACTACTACTAAGAAGAATCTATCTCTTCTTCTTCGCTTCCCTCATAATCATCATCATCTGATGACTCGTAATAATAAAGTCTAGGAAAAGGAAAGATAATCTTTAAATGTTATCAAATATGAAATTTTAATTTTAAATTTTCAATATAGATAATATGAACTTACAGTGCTAGATCTCTTGTAAATTCTTGGACTTCGTCACCAAGAAAAATATATGAACATCTCATTTGGGACATTAGACCATGATTACCTAAACAAAGAAAGAAAGTTTAGATATTATATTATACCTTTTTTGGATACTTTTGTACAATTAACTTTGAATAACAGGATAATACCTCCAAAGCAAGACGTTCTCCAAAACATTAGCATACACATTATTGGTTCACCTTCATAAGTAGGGTTTGCAATTATCCTATCTCATTTATACATAAATTCCAAACAGGTTTCACCTACTGCCATACAATTAATCTCCTTGCCACTAAAAAGGAGAAAGATGATGAGTATAATACGCTTATTTTTGAGCGTCTGATTTTGTTTAAAAAACTCTAATGAAGTACTTTTTATAACTAATTTTGAAGATAAGTTAGATTACTTACTCGATGTCAACAACCTTAAAAGGAACTACATTTTTCTGGCCATCGTATCCACCTTTGTAATCAAGGAAATTAATATAACCACGTTGTCCTACTTCCAAGACCTTCCCACAAAAATCTACAAAACCGAAAGAAAAAAATTTCGGACTTGTGAGAAATTAAGAGAATCAAATCTTCTTTATTTGGAAGTGTGTCAAATCTTTTTTATTGGACTTGGATACTTCCATGCATTGGTTCCGATTTAAAGTTTCTTTTATTTTTCCAAAGTTTTTTTATTATGTATATGTATATACAGTTCCATAAATAATTGTCAATTTTTCTTTTTAAAATTATTGTTTTTTAGTTTTAAATAAATACTAAGAATATAAACTAATCATTAAAATTACTTAAACAAATACTAAACAATTGAAAGAAATTATAACATGTCATAGAGACTAAAAGAAATTTGGCCTAAAGTAAGGAAAATGACAATGAGACAGATGCTACTCATTTCATAGGCACCTGCCAAACAGCAGCTATTTGAAGTAGTAATACTATTTGTAATTTATAATAAATGATTTTTGTTTTTCTAAATAACATAGTTACAGATAAGTACTATTGAAAAACTCAAAAGAAATGAACTAATAGTGTTGAATACCTAACTTAATATTTTCAAAGCAATATAATTATGAAAAGTTGTTGTGCGTTTTTAAATTTTCTTAAATTAAAAGACATAGTTTGAAGTTGTGTTTATTTTATGAAAGAAAAAGTGTAAAACATTTAGAACAGTAAAGATGCTCATTTTTCATGTGTTTAGGTCACATTTTTTTCCTTACTTACCTTGTTGTGTGATTTTTGGTTTACCGTTCTTTGCTCAGATGCCAAATATGAATACTGTAACTTCCATGTCAATCGTTTCTGTATAGATTAATAAGGCAGTTAATTTTATTACTGACCAATTTCTAGCAGAGCTCAACCTTTGCATCAACCCTGTTATGACAATCATCCATGAGAACCACGTTCAACATGAGATGGCCAGCTGAGAAATTGCAACACGTGGATCCGATGAGCATCTCGCCTTTGCTTGCATTAAAAACTGCAGAAAGACAAAGGATCAAAGTAAATACAGTATTAGCACAAAGATAAGTCATATAATTTGAAGATACTACACATCATTTTCTAAAACTTGTTACCTGGTCCGCAAACTTGTAGCTGTGAGTAGTATACTCCATTCCAAGGAACCCATGAGACCGCCTGAAGAAGATCAGTCAAAGGCATCGCCGATTGATAAAATCATCATCCAAAACCTGAAACAAAAAAACAAAAAGTAAATAACATGTAGCTAGAGCCACAAAAAAAACCACAGAAACAAAGTGAATATTCAAAAACAACTAATAGAGATACGTTTAGATGCTTGAGGACGATCAGTCAAAGCCATCAGTATTGATAGGTTAAAGCTTCATCCTAAACCTGAAACAACAAAAACGACAAGTAAACGACATGTAATTAGAAGGAAAAAAAAACCTAACAAATATCCAAAAACAAATAATAGAGATGCCGCAGATGCGTCTAGAGCAAGGAACCCATACAAACGCCTGAGAAGATCAGTCAAAGCCATCACTTGTCGATAAAAGCATAAACATACCTGAAATAACAGAGAGAAGAGGTTAAAATCGCATGAACATAATAAACAGAGTGACTAAAAATTATATGATAAAAATGAAAATCATGGTGACAATAATGTTCTTACCAATCTCCTAAGTACTGCATCATCCAACTCCTGTGTCATATGAGTAGAACCTGCAAAACATTGCATCCAAGTAAATGACTGATGGACCTTGTGTAGACATTATAATATCTATATGAGAACCAGAGTAAAACATATTCAGACCTCCAGGTGACAACATGTTTATCATGAGTGATCATGAATTCAACACCTAAAATTTGAACACCATTGATGCCAGAAGCAAGCAAAATAAACAACCGTCAATGTGGATTCACTTGTGCTTCTTCATATTTATATGTTAAAAGATCAAAGATAAAAAATTAATCACCTGCACATTTTACCAAAAGCTTGCAGTCTTTCAGATACTTGATTTTACCATCTCAACTTCTCCTTTTCACTGACCATATAAATCAACAAAACAATCAAACTCATCACATTAAACTCATTCCAACAACTACAAATACGATCACAACTGGTGCCCGAAAGAAGCAAAACAAAGCAGGCCGTGATAGCAATTTAAACATAGGCAAAATAAAAAAAAACAGAGATAAGGAGAAGGAAACCTGATCACATTTCCATCAAGTCCAGCTACAATAATTCAGCATAAGTGTGTTTCCACATACTGCAACCAAAAACAAAATAAGACACATGAAAACAAATCATACATTACCAACAATAACAAATCTCTGAAAGTCATTAGGGGGAAAAAGAAGATGTAACCTTACCTAAACAAATGATAGATGAGAAGATAAGATTCAACATAGTAATCTCAGTGCCTCGACCCGACGACTATCTGCATCAAATAGAGAAGATATCTTTAGCTTATATACATTAAAAATCTAACATAAAAATGTATCCAAAGAAAAACATTAGGTCATCATAAAGAACACTACAAAAAAAACAAAGGGATAGAAGAGACCGTCAAAGAGGTAGCAGACTAACAGGAAGTGACGACATATCAAAGGTGTCCTTCAATATAACTGAGACATTCACAGAACAAAGGAACTTTTGGTTTTAATAGAGAAGATGATAATAGAAAGACGTAGCACAGAAGAAACCCATAAAGATGACAGACCAGAAGAAAGATTTGGCATATCACTATACTTGTCCCGGTGCCTCCACGATCTGCATCAAAGAGAGAGAGATATATTCAGCTTTAAGCGTACCAAGAAAAACAAGTTAGAAAGGACGAAGTTAACAAGAACAAACTCGTCTAGGAAAGAATTTGAGGTGCATCTCTCATCTGAATGTGTGCACAGCAAGAACATCTGGAAAACACAACAAAAAAACAGAGGATCAACCATAGACAATATTAAATAAAACAACCGATAGGCAAAAAGATTTATAGATGCGAGGTAACCTGAAAGTTAAACTCAATTAATGTTTTTTCTTTGAACCTCCCACACAGCAATCCAGGTGCCTCAAAGAGAGACTGAGATGTTTATTCACTTATCAGTTTAGAGATAGACTTAATAGAAGCTAGTGAGGAAAATATATGAAAACAAACTCGTTTAGAAGAATATTGACCATTAGAGAAGTTGGTGAAGAAAAATTGGGAAACAGACACAAAGGAGAAGTCATACATACCTCAAACCAACACGGCCTTGAAACTCCGCGATCTAACACAAAAATTTATGCAAATAAAAACGTTAGCTGATCACAAAAATACTAAGAATAGAACAAACGAAAACTGAGACATAACATAACACATGAACTTGTGGTTGTAATAGAGAAAATGATAATAAAAAGATGTTGCGCAGAAGAAATTGTTTCCGTTTCTTTTTTGTATCAACAATTAAAATAAAGTAATATAAAATCGTGG
Source organism: Camelina sativa (assembly GCF_000633955.1). Classification (NCBI taxonomy): domain Eukaryota; kingdom Viridiplantae; phylum Streptophyta; class Magnoliopsida; order Brassicales; family Brassicaceae; genus Camelina; species Camelina sativa. The sequence continues at coordinate 8,133,473 of NC_025704.1, forward strand.
AAATTATGAAAGTAGATAGAAAGTAGATGAATGAGATAGATGAATGAAATTGGAGAAGAGGGCATTATATAGGAATTGAAGTAACCAAAATTGAATGGTAAGTCGTGGGATTACTATTGAAAGAGAAAGCATTGAAGGCCTGATTAGGGGGTTTCAAACGTAAACAACACAATAGCTTTAGAACGGAGGACACATGAAAAGGCGACGGAGGAAACATGAAAAGGCGTGGCGCTTCAGCTCGTACAGCGGCGGCCAGTGGAGAAGACAATCGTGCACAATGGGTAAGATTTGTGGACACGCGGATCATTAGATTAGGAGCCCAGAGAATTTCATTAAAAAGGCAACGAACTGGGCTTCTAAAGAGACTATAGGATACGTGAATGGGCTTCATTAATTTGTTAAGGTCTTATTTAAACAATTGGGATGCTGACGTGGCAGCACCAGAAGTGAGAAAAAGTCAACTTTATATATATAGATAGATATGAATTTATTTTGTGTATTTAAGGTTTGTAACGTGAGTTCTTCTTATATAATAACATAATCATGAGATTTGACTATCTTTTGTGTTATTTTTTTATATTTCTTTTAAATATCTTTTTGTTTGTGTGTTTTGCAGTTCCAACTTCGCTCTTCGATTGTATTTATACATTCTTTTCCATGAAGTGGCTGGACGACCTGCTTCTTGGTGTATATTCTAATTCGTATATATAACTGCATATCTCTTATGCTAATGTCGATTTGATGTAAACGAGTGGTAGAGAGAAGTGTCACTTTTGTATACCATTCGATGTTCTGCTTGGTGCTTCTAAGTGGATTAGGCTTAACAATTGATACTCTTAAGTATTGATTTTGTGTTTAAATACTATTTTCTTTGGCCAAATTTAAATTGTTTTTTTTTTCTAAATTGTAATTAGTTGATGACTGGAATAGATTCTTTAGATTATTTACTTTACAATATTTTGGTAGAGCAAACATGGCAGAATCTCACACATGAAATTCTTTAAAATAATTTCTTTAAGATTCCAGTGTCCTTCCTATGCTTATTGATTCATCCTTTGCAAGTTGACTGCGATTCATTCTTTGGTATGTCTTTCAAGTCACAACTCACTATGGCAAGATCAGACAGTTCAAACTCGAATTTCTTCTCTCAGGAAACCAGAAAAACCGTTCATGGAGTTCAGCTCACGTCCTTAGGAAGTTATACTCTGTCTTCTTCTTGCTTAGGTCTTCTGTACTTATTTTTGTTTTCATTAGTTTGTTAAATTAGAGTAAAAAACAAGGATGTCGTAGATGTAAACAATGTTTTTTCCATAATATATTTACATTCATTCCAATAAAAAAAGAAGTAAATTGCACTATATTATAAATTGAAATCATAATAGACAACTCACCGTAATTTAGATGGATTTTTGGTTTCTAAAGACAACTCGCAATTGATGCCTTTTTGGTTTTACACGGTAGTTATTTTTTGGGAGTTGAGAGGAATAGTTTTCGAAGAAAAAAATGGGGTTTGTGTTAAGTCAAAGTCTCTGTATACATAAGAGAAGGAAGATGAAGGTGTGAATATTAGTACTGACGCGGTGGAGAACGAAGTATCATAAACCTGATTCCATGAGTGGAACACTAACATTGAGGACTTCATTAAGAAGGTAAATTTGTGTTCTCTTTTGTTATTTAGTAAATAGCGTTGAGTCAAAATAATTCATGTATATACAATTTCGTCATTTAAATTTTTGATATGAAGGTAAAAAAGTCTTTTTATGATTTATTTGTGTTTGATTGTGGTACTTAAAAGGTTTTTTTGGATTAGCAAAGCTTCAAAAAATTAAAAATAAAATTAATAACTTCTCTGCAACCTAGCCAAGGTTTATATTTGAAAATTTGGTATACAAGTTTGTCACAAACTAACTTATCGACATTTTTTAAAGTCTGTTTAACTTGATATATATAGAGTGTTATTTCACAGTCAATAATTATTTTCTGGTATAGCTTGCTATATATATAAACTTTTGTTAGAAAATAACTTATCGATAAATTATATAGACAACTTATTGTTACTATATCATAGACTTAAATTTCTTATAAGTAATGAACCTGGTTGGAATTTTGTCATTTAGATGTTGAAATCTCTAAAAATGGATTTTGGAATTAAAAATATATGAATGGATTTTTTCAATCTAAAAATATGAGTATAAGTAAAATTACTAAAATGAGCAAATGCAAAATATTAAATTTTAAAAACATTTAAAAATTTAACTAATCTTACTTGCGTCAAATAAAATAAGCTTAGAAATCTATCCCACGTCGTAGCGCGGATATTTACCTAGTCAATACAATAAAAGAAGGATGCGTTGCTCTTCTCATCTGACACATCAGCTTCAATATTGAAGTATGTCTTGACACATCATTTAAAATCAGTAACCAATTAAAACATTTCAATTAATACACCTAAGATTTATTTCTTCCACGTCATTCAATTTAACCCGCGCGCATAGCCCAATAAGTAGTATAACGGGTTGGGTATAGGCCTTGCTTTTGAAACCCAAACTTTTGCGGTCTCGCGGACTCTATCCATTTAGTCTGCGGGTTACGCGGTCATTCCCATCGCGAACTGCGGGTTTGCGGGCGACCCGAAGAGGCGATGGAAGGTTCTTCATCTTCGGCTTTGTTAGTCTCCAAATCAAACAGTAAAGTGGACGATGCTCGATCTGCTAACGACTCTCACTTTGAAACGACTCCTAGCTTGAATCATTAGTGTCAAACCCCGTTCCTCTTATTATGTCTTCTCAATCTCGGAGTTGTTCGTGAAAGCTAACAACTACTGACTACTGCTAACAAGCCAAGTTAGAAATTTAGAATTGAACTTAGTGTTTGATGATTTCAAATTGTGCTAGCAAGAGCTATATATATGGTGAACTTGAGTCTACGTGGGTGTTGATTTCATCTGTCAGGTTCTTGAGATACATACAACCATTGACGCGGAAGGCTTGGTGTCCCGGAGGTTCTCGTTGCTTGAGTTGTTATGCTCTTTGGTAAGATTAAAATCAAATACAGGAAGACCACCAAGAGGATTCTTCTGTTATGTTTTTCCTTATGTGTATCAGTGGTGTTCTCAGACTGTTGAATAGGTGGAGAAGAAGGAATGACCTGAGCTTGTGGTGACATCAAATTGAGAAACGTTGGTGGACATCCCTAAACTCAACATTGCCCTATCAATGGATACATTAGGCAAAAGGTGTTTTATATGCAAATGCAAACAATTCAGTCTATTATTCTAGCTAAAATACTGTTCTTTATGTCTCAAGGGGAGAATTGGTAACATTAACAACTTGTGAATACGTGCAACACCTTCAAGAAACCATTGCAACATTGTTCCTTTGGCTGTTGTTGATTTTAGTTGGTCTTTTGAAGCATCATCAGTCAGAAAGATGGGTTTGCAGGTTTTAGATTTTCTATTGTTATCTTGAAGCTTGAATCTCTTTGGCTATTTGATCATTTCTCTGCCTCTAGAATAAAGAGCTTTCAGCTCTGTAGGAATAAGAATAGTGTAATACAATTATCGTGAATTGGTTTAATGTTATTAACATACAACATGAGAGGTTCTGATTTGTAATGAAGTGGTTATATATATTTTGCTCAGGTACCTTTCTACATGCTTCCTTTTCTTTTGCGGTTTTTATCTTCCTCATTTGTGTTCAAGAATGGCCTATTAGGTAATTTCTGTTTTCAGTTTAGTACTTCTTGGATTTGAATATCAGTTTTGAGTTTTAACTCTAGTTCAAGTTTTAAGTTTCTATTTCAGGTTTGGGTGAGAGTTTAAGTTTGTGTTTCAGAACCAGTTTCAGGATACAACAGTATATATATATTTTTTTCATTAAGAAAGATTAAAAAGCTTTTCATAATACTTGGAAGCATAAGGTTTATGTTCTTGAAACTTTGATGTTCGAACTTGGTCTTGTACTCTTGTATCGATGATTTGACAAAGTAGATACAAAGTATTTTTCATAAAATATATTGTAGAAACAAATACAAAGTCTATGTTTAATACAGTTTAGACGAAATTAATGTATAAATATAAAATTATACATTAAGTTAAATTGAATTGATCCGGTTGGGTATAAAAAGATATATAAATAATTCTATAATTGCGATGCATGAATTCTATTTTGATAGCTGATTATAATAATCAAAATTTTATATAGTCGATGTTTACATAATGAAATGTTTAATTTGGTAAGACACATTTAATGGTTTTGAAAGTGATGATAATAAACAAAAATATGCAGGCACAAAATTAAAAAAAAAAAACTGAAAACAACAATATTAGCAACGATCATTGTCATAAACTATACTCCTTCTGTCCCACAAAAATTGATGTTTTTGGATATTTTTTGTTCCACAAAGATTGATGTTTTGTAAACTTTAAGAAGTAATCATTGAAAATATTTAAAATTTTGAATTGTTATTGGTTTAGAATTAAATAATATCTCTTTAGTCAAAGAAAAAATATATTTAAACTCAGTAATCATTGTTTTCTTAAAATGTGTAAATGCTTATAAACATCAATTTTTAGGGACAAAAGGAGTATTAATAATGATTTTTTTATTACAAATAACATACAAAAATTAGTTTTTCAGAAAACAAAAAAAAAAAATTTTAAAAAATAAATAAAAAAATAAAATGAGAAACAATCCCGCGGCATAGCGCGGGTACCGACCTAGTTACACGTAAAAAGTAAAAACTCAATATTTTATAGAATTATTTACTTTGATTAAATATAAGCTAACACATATACGTACGTATACTACAGTTTGATTAAAGACAATAGACTATGTCTGGCCATATTTCCCTTTCTTAAATCAAGTAGTGTCTTTTTGGAACACATTTGCAGTGATGCTCATGTTGAAACTGGTTTCAATAACAAACTCTTGATTCTCCAAATGGAATTGAAAATGCCGTCTATCACACCAATGTTGCTAATCAACAACCAATATTATAGTGACAAATGACAGTATATTATATGAAGGTATAGCTCTCCACTCTTAAACTATACATATAATAAAGAAACATAATTCATTAACTATAAAACTTCATAATTATATCGCACAACTTATTAAGTTACAGGTTTAGGTCACATTAGAGCATGATTACTGGTAAGTGCTATATGGGTTACTCTTTAAATTGGGTCCCAATTTGTTAATAAAAAACCCAATAATAATCTAAACACAAGAGAATCGCTTCTGTGGGAAGGATCAGAAGAAACACCTTAAGAACGCTACGTGGCGGTTTCTCATAGGTTGTTTTTTAAATATAAAAGCGTTTTTTTTTTCTTCGCCATTTTCTTCTTCTTTCCTCTCGACATTCTCTCTCTCTTCTCTGGCGATCGAAACGGCGAGAGAACAATCGAAACCTGTTCTGAAATCAGGAAAATCAGTGGATTCACGTCGAATCCTATGATTTTTCCGACTTAGATCTTATGGTTGGTTGTTTACCCGGAGGCGATGGCATCCAGATCGGCGAAATCGTTAGATGCGACGGTTCGTTTGTCGGTGGAGGTTGCTATATGGTGGGACAACGACGGCGGCTGTTTCTGGTGGTGCCCTGAAGCTAACGGCGAGGTCCAAATCACAACTAATCGGAGGGAGAAGGTTCGTTTCTCATGTGTTTGTAATTAGGCGAAATCGTTAGATGCGATTGATTGCATGTGGTTGTAATTAGGCTCGGGTGGTT
>NC_025704.1:8139497-8140919 GCF_000633955.1 Camelina sativa
AATCGGAGGGAGAAGGTTCGTTTCTCATTTCTGATTGATTGCATGTTTTTGTAATTAGCCTCGGGTCTTTAATTGTTAGGGAATCGTTTTAATCCGATTGATTGTTAGAATGGTTAAATTTTTGTGTCGATTTGACTTATTAGATTATGAGATTAGTTTGATGTTCAATTGAATTTGATTGGAACATATACGGGTTTCGGATGTCTGATCACCTCTAGACAAGCCACCATAGGTTTTATAAAAAACTTGAATTTTACTGTTATAATTTTCTTGATTTCTCTGTTATGATTTCTTCTTATCAATTTGTGCTTTGCTTGGTTGGGGTTAATAATGCTAGTGGGAATGCTATGGACGGGAGAATCTCCAAAAGCTGAATCACTTAAAGAGACAATGGAGTCTTACTTTGTCTTCAATCATACATGGTTCTGTTACGCAAATTGTCTATTCCAGCTTCAGATTGTTGCAGGGTTCTGTCTCCTTATATATGAGTTGCTACCTATCTACCACTGCAAATTAAGCTCTTTTTTTAGCTCAAACTACTGCAATTGTGTCATGGATTCTATTATATAGTTGAGAAGAGTGTAGTTTGGTGATGTATGTGAGAATGGTTTTGTTGGCTTTGGGACTGTAGAAACGGAGAAAGGGATCTTTGATGCTATATTGAAACGGAGAAAGTAATTGATCTTTTTCCACAGAGATTGTCATTTCTTAGTTATGATAACTTCTTCTTCTTGTATTCTTACTCGAATGTTGAAAATGTTGTTGGTTGCAGAGAAGGTGGAGAAGCATTGGATTACTTTGATTTGGTTTGTGAACAACTCTATCAAGTCGAGATAGGAGAGGCAATTGAAGCAGCGGGTTTTCGTTGTGGATGGGACAAGTTCGTGAAAGATCATTGTGGGTGGAACAAGTTCGTGAAAGATCATTCACTAAAGGAGAATGATCTATTGGTCTTCCTGTTATATCTCCAACTAATATTTTTTTTGTCTTTTGGTTCAGTCTTGTTTTAGTGTTCATCATAACTAAGTCATATAACCAAGTGGTTTTGCTTTGGTTTGTAACATTTGAGATTTGTACAACAATTATATTTTCTTAAATTTTATTGTTTTCTATTTTATGTAACATTTGAGATTTGGTTCAGTCTTGTTTTAGATTTGTAAAATTTAATTGTTTTCTATTTTATGTAATGTAAAATATTTAAATAATTGTTTTATCATTTTAGATAATTAAAATTTGATAATTAATCAACATAAATTAAAAATTTATTATTTAAATGCTAGAGACCCATCAATGGGGTTCTCTAGTAAATGAGTGATTTTGCATGGTTACTCTTAGAGTTGCTTTAATTAATTTAGTATTAATTATATAATTATTTAAGATGAGAGTAACCATGGAAGGTTACTCCACTAATGATGGTCTTAC
>NC_025704.1:8141787-8151910 GCF_000633955.1 Camelina sativa
AGAGCATCATTAATCGAGAACGACTCAACGTTTCTCAAAAAAACCAAAAAAAATATTTTTTTTATAAATTATTATTATTTATTTATTTCCTCATTGCTGTTTCACTTAACAAGTGACACATGTCACACTTGTTCTGAGAATCGATTCTCAAGTGACTTGGGAAAGAAACGATTCCTTTCTTTTTTTCCTTCTCTCTCTTCCTTTTATTATTTTCTAATAAGAGTATCTGAGAGAGTTACTCCCAGTAATCATGGTCTTAACATATATATACTTACCTATGTAAGTCTTCTTAGATGAAGGGTTTTATAGGGGCAGGTCTGCAGAGAATGGGAACAGGATCTCGAGATTGTCCAACGAAATTCATGGCCTTAGCCTGATACTCCAGGAGAGGCCCACTCGGATACTCTCGAGCCATAAACGAGATTGTCCAACTAGCTCCTCCAGCATTTCTAGTGGCTCTCACAATACTATCAAATTCCACAGTCTTTCCCTTCAAGTAAGCAAGAAAAAAAAGAAAATGATCCAATCTTATATTTATTTTCTGAAGAAGAGAAAAAAACAAAGCTTTATTCTAATCGGAGTACTAGCTGACCTTAACCTCGTTGAGTTTCTTAACGCACATGGAAGCAAGACCCGCCAAGTACTCCCTATTAGTCATGTTTCCATAAGCTGGTCCATCCAGATTCTGAATAGCGCCAATGTAATTGAATGGATCTGGTAAAAACCCCTACCAAAAAAAAGAAGACTTTTTTAAGGAAATTGAAGGCAGACAGAGATATAGCTACTAGTTTGTTTAGGAAGAAACGATGGCATTGAAATTACGTACCCTATCCTCCAGAGCCTGGATCCTTTCTTCGCGGTATTCCATGTAATCATTTTCGTTAGCAAAGCTGTCACGAATCTCTGCATCTGATTCGTATTCCCGACCATCAAAGCTGTCCACATCCCACTCCGGTTCCGTTTCTTCCACGTCTTCTAACCCTCTGTAATCCATCCCGTCTTCTACTTCGCCTTCGCTCTCGCTCTCGGTTTCGGTTTCGAATTCGCTTTCAAAGTATCCCTCGTCCAGCTTCTGCTTTTTCATCGGCAACAAGTTAAGCTTGTCGTCAACCGACGCTGAAGCTCGTTTCACCATCACATCGCAGCTTATCATGGTAGTTATATATCATCGTCGCCGCAGAAACGAACAAACCCTAGAAAATATCCTTGAATACGATTTGTGAGAGATTTGGGAATTCCACCAACTAGAGAGAGAGAGAGAGAGACGATGATACACGCACGTATACCAAAATTAATGAATGAATGATATACTCGTTGGCCGTGTCGGCCCACTCAGTAGCAATTTCTTTCGAAAGAAAATATGGGCCAGGCATTGTATGGATCAAACCCAATTAAAACCCCCCAAACAACCTTCACCACTATACGGTGCGTATCAACTATCAAGTATCATCAACAAACCAATTGCTTTAATTTGATATGGTTCTACCTTGAACAGTGTGATGGAAGTTAAGTTGACCGCACACTTAAAAAAAAAGAAGAAGAACAGTGGTGGTTTATATAATTATCTATTTGAAAAAATTAGAAAATTAAGATCAAAGGTAGGGTAAATTACAATTTTGGGTTTTATGGTTTAAGGATAAGGGTGGACAGCGATGGTGGTGGACGGTGGTCCGTTGGTTTTCCGACAGTGGTCGGATGGTACTCTGGCAGCTTTTCGGCGATGGTACGACTGTTACTGGTGGTACGACGGTTACCGGCCATGGCCCGGCGGTTCCCAGCGGTGGTCCGACAGAACTCTGGCAGTACTCCAACGATTTTCTGGCGGTGGTCCGGCGGCTGGAAATGGTGTGATGGTGGTAGGAGGTGGTTGTTAGGAAGTAGAGGAGGGTGTGGTTGGTGGTTGTAGGGATGAGTATGATGGTAGTTGAGATGGGTATAATAGGTTTATATGGTATATATTGTATATTGTATAGAGAATTTATTAAGTTTATGATTAGGGCAGTCAGTTATTAAATTTTGGTTTTTGTTTAGTTACTCTTGCCAATGTTCCTTTTTGATATTTGAACTATTATTCATCTTATAAATTTGATGGGTTATACATATCACAGTCTGATGATATGAAGTTATGAATAGAGGGTTTGCCGTTTCCAACATAAACTGTTCATCTTATATAAAAACCGGATCACCAAATATAAATTACACTACACCTGCTTAATTGTATAAATACTTAGATTTTAGCATACACGGTGATCATTCCAGATTTATATACTGGATTCGATTTATTATTTTTTCAAAATTGTAATTTCTTAAAGAAAGAAATCACTGCACTCTATAATTTGTTCTGTTACATGCTTGTTCTTGAATCTTGAGTATCCATGTTTTCTTTTTACAGTACTATATATGTAAAAAAATTTCTATGTGGTGATGAGCATATTAGAAACAAATTAATTACATATTTGGGATGTACACATGTGTGGAGCATGACCAATAAGAGTTTGTAAGTCTTGATTTGTTCATAGTTAACCGCTCTCTCTCCCCGCGAACAGGTTGTGCTGATTTGCCTGTCCAACGAGTGAATATGACACCACACAACGTTCTGATTGCTTTTTTTCCCAATGATATATTAAATTAACACACATTTTTTTCCTTCAAAGATTGATTTTTTTGTGTGTGTGGCAAACCCTCAGAGATTGATTAACATATCTTTGTTTTTTGAAATTCAAATCATGACATATGCAAAAAAAGAAAAAAAATCTACATATTTATTAATCATAGATAATATATGATAATTCAACATAATTTGTAAATGAAAACAAAGTAAAATGATAGAAGAATCATAATTTAAAATCTTAACAAAAAACTTTTAAATATAACAATTTAAACAATCATATGGTATAATATCAAATCGTAGGCGTTGTTATTGGATGAATGATTTTTAAATCTATATTGAATTGCAATTATGAAAATCAAAACATATATGTATTTTGAAATAACATATTTTATCCTTGGATTTGAATCATTCTATTTTTACTTTCAAATCCATTGAAAACATAATATGAATTTTGAAATCCAAACACAAATCATTAAATGAACAACATGAGATTGTAAAAAGTATTTATAAATTATAGAACCAATAACACATAATTTGATAATTATTTTAAAATCAATGATTATATAACACATGATTTTTGTTTGGACTTCTAAATCTATTAAAATCATAGAACCAGTAACTCCCTTGTAGTTTTTAATGTTTGATTAGTTAAAATTTTTAGAAAATAATTATTGATTTTCGTCCACAATTAATTAGAGAGAAAATGAAATATTTTTTATGAAAACTAATAATTATTTAAAATATTTTATTAGTTTTAAGACTTAATTAACATTTGCATTCCCTTAATGAGAGATTTTAAAATAATCTTAAAACTAATGACATTTGATATGAGTACTTCTTGTTTAATAGTATAAATATTTATGCTAGATAATTGAATCATTAATGCAAACTAATTTTATTGATAATGTGGGAATTAATGAGTAATTTTAGGGAATTCTATTGTTATGCAAATCAGCAAGAGACTCCAAAATTCATAGGCATGTCCTTCTCATTGTTGCCTCTAGGAGGATGAAAGATAGAACGTTGTTCTTTGTTTTGCAAAACTCTTGGTAACTTGCATGGGGTGCTAAATGCTACGAAAGGTTAATTATTGAAACTTCGCATGGTTTGTGTAAAAATGTTTCAGTGAATCCACACTTTGAAGATACCACAGCGTGAGCCACCAAGAGTTATATTAGACATGTTCTAATCATTTTTGCTAATGGATTCACACTTACTGACAAAAAAAATTATTGATGCAAAACATGTCCAATATATATAGTCTATCTTCATGGTTTGGTTGAGTAATTTGACTTTGTAAGGAATATTTTTTGGTGTGAAGGCCATAGTATTAGGTTATGTTACTTACTCATATCTTGTTTTCATGGATTTAACTTAATTAATTAACTTTATCTTGTTTTCCGGGTTAATAGAGATATATATTATCTTGTTTTAATGGAGAGTTTATTGTAAATCATAATTATTTGTTCTTTAAAGGGTTTTTTTGCAACGAATTTTAGTGAGGAAGAGTAAAACGTAGCAACGTAGTGGTACTTTTGCAATGATTTAGTGACTTTGTAACGAATCATCGCAAATATGTCGCTATTTTGTGACAACTTTGATCGTCACTAACTTGTGGTCAGTTAGGGAGGGTCGACTTAGAAACACTTTTAAGATGTCTAGGTCATGGCTATTATTTTTGTTAGATCATGGCTATTATTTTTAAAATAAGGAAGAAAACTAACATTAGTGTTTATAACCCATCGTAGCAACATTGTCACAGATATTCCAATTAATTCGTTACAAAGTTGCCGCAGCATAATATTAATCCGATTAGTTTTTAAATTGTAGGAATAACTTAGCAGCGTTTTTGTGACGATGTTGTAAAATGGTCACAACAGCACAACATTATTTTCTTTACTAATAAACCTCATTTGAATAGTGTTCTAACGTTTGCAAACGATGCTAAGGTGTTGCTATTGAGAAGTTAATTTATAACTCCAACTTATCACATTAATGGATTAGAGAATGAATAAATAGCTTTGGTATTGACTTACTTTATGTAGGATGATGATATTTATGAATTTATCTAAGATAATATTTTTTGGTTCACATATATATATAACATGTTGACACGTACAGTTAATTAGGATATCAATTATATTAAACAAGAAGTGAAAACGTCCCACATTCAATCTCAACAAAATTTTACCATTTTACCATTAATGAAATTTCCCTTGATGTTGAAATATTTTGCCCCTGGATGTAAATTTACCTATTTTCGCATTAAAAATAAATCAAAAATCAGTTTAGAAATAATCTAATTGCATAAAAAGTTATTTGCAAAACTAGAATTTGCTAAATTAATCCCTAAATTTTCCGGAAAAACTCTCTTAGACGTTTAATTGGAGAATCTATGACCATAATCTATCATGCACTAAACGAATTTGTTATAATTAATGGGCTTAGATTTTTTGTAGATCAACGTTAATCTAAAAATTAATGGGTTTCTGCAGAAAAAAAATCCGACCACAATAAACCTCCTTACTAGAAACCTTAAAAAGATAGGTCTTTTACAACTATAGATACAATGATATTCTCTTCAAATTCACTTTTAGGGTTTAATTTTTTCTCGGCTTTGTATCGTTCGAGTTTCTTCAATTAGTTTGATGGGTTGTTAAAAAGGTTTGATCTTTGGTTGATCTACAGATTGGCGTTGGAGGAGGTGAAGGTTTTGCAGAAGCAAAGAGAGAAATTTAGGGATCCCAGCTTTATCTTCAACGGCAGCGAAAGATAAAGAGAAAGAGGAGCTTATGTTGCAAGATACTTTTTCTCAAGAGACTGTTTTTTTTTTTATTGAAGATCCCAACATGTAAGCAAATCTCTCTCCGTTTAAAAATTTAACCTAATTTTCTAGAGTGAGCTGCCTTTACAAGTGTTTTTAGGGTCGTTTTGATTCGTTAGGGTAAAGTACATTGAACAAGAATTGGCTAAGAAGAGGGGGAAAAATATTGATGATGCAGAGGAGGTTGAGAATAAGTTGAAGCGAGTGGAAGATGAGTTATATAAGATACCTGATCATCTTAAAGTAAGTTGCTTTGCCTAATGTAACACATTGGTTGTTTATTGTTTTATGTGGTACAAGGGATTACGAATGTTGTTACTAAATACCTTCCTTCTCAGGTTAAGAAGCGTAGTTTCGAAGAGAGCTCGACACAGTGGACTACCGAAATAGCAGAAGTCCAACTCCCAATCGAGTATGAATATTGTTAAATACACTTTCTTTGATTTGATAATAGTTTGTTATAATGACTAATGGTTAAATCTGCTATTCTATCGAGTATGAATAGCAGAAGTCCAACTCCCAAGTGTTTTAATGACTAATGGTTTGTTATCTGGGTGGATGGTATAGATCTGCCAAGAAGCTTTTGCAAGAGAAGAGGCTTATATATGGGTCGGCCAAAATCAGAGTTTAGTATTTTATTTTCCTATTTGTGTAGTGGTTTTTTGGAGAGGTATATTATTATGAATTTTTCTCTCTTTGAAGATAAAGCTGGGATCCTTATTGTACAGGGCTAGCATTTAGGATATTGGTCACTAATTACCTTGGTTTAGACGGCTTAAACCATCCTCTATGCGAGGAAATTCGAGAAGCTGATTGATTCTACTGAAGTTACTCTTGCTGAGTTAGCTGAAGAGCTGATGCAAGACGATAACACTGACATTGTTCTTTGTGGAGTAGTTAGTTTTGTTGAGAAGAGGAAGGTCGAGCGAAGCAAAACCAAGGAGCTGGAGGATATGTGTAAAGTAATTGATGATGACTACATAGTTGATGATGACGAAATATACAATGGTTATAGGAATGGTTCAAATAAGAAGAAAGGGAAAGGAAGAGGCAGAGGGAAAGGGAAAGGAAAAGGAAATTAAGACTGAGACTTAATCCTTCCTCTTTATGTGTCATTGTGGTTTTTGCTTAATATTGCTTTTACAACTCTGTCCTGAAGTGGTAACTGCGTTTTGTATCTATGTCTGTCCAATTTGTATATGATTTTCTGATAGGGACCTTAAGGAAATTGGTTTGCTATATTGGACTGTACAAGGATCAACTTCAAATTGCAAAAGTTACTTCTTAATTATGCGGAGAAGCTTTCAGATTCTTCTTTGGGAATAATACAGATGAAGCGAGAGAGAACTGATGTAGATTCCATCAGTGATCTTGACATGAGATGGAGACTGATCAGCAGAAGAGTTACTTCTTCTGAAAGCCGCATGTTACCGTCTCAGGCACTAGCCATTTTTCCATGTAAGTGCCTCTGCAGTTCGAAATTGAGAATTAGAACTTTATGTGATATCAGCTATTTTGTTTGGATTAGATAATTAGTACTGTTAGACAAAGGACAACGACCTAAAAATATTACAGCAGTAAGCTCTAGATACATCCCTTCACTTTTATACATCTCTTCATAGTCTATAGCCTAAGTAACCCGGTTAACAAAGACAGCACCAAACTTTTTCAGATTCTTCGATCGTTTGGAATGATGAGATGGGGAAGGAAGAAACATGTTTCTTCTTCATCTTCTTCCGGGTTGTCTCGTGCTCTTCCTGTTTCTTGGTTTTCAAAGTTGAGCGGTTCTTCTGACTTGAAACCTGCAAAAGAGAAGAAGCAAGATGATAAAGCTAGCCAGACCATGTCTACAAAATCTTCCTTGAGTTCTACTAAACGTCGAAATGATATTATTGAGAGCAGAAAAAGCTTTCAGAGAGTACAAATAGAAAAGGAGAACACTGCAACAAGATCAGCGGATAGGGAGTCAAATGAAAAGTTTGAAGAGATAATGAGCAGTGTTAGGAAGAAAGTAAGAGACTTCAAAAGAGAGACGTGTGGCTTTCTGGAAGTAGAGGCAATGGATAGAGACAAAGGAACTGTGATCATGACGCCAAGAATTCAGGTGAACAGAGATAAGCAGAGATGTGAGAGACGTGACCAAAGGCTTCTCGAACAAAAGCCAAAGAGATCAGAACAAGATGTAGAGGTCAAAGCGAAAAAACCAGCGAGAAAATAGGTACAAGGAGTTATAGTAAAGAGGATTCTATGAATCTTGGTCATACTGTAACAAAATCGGCTCCTCAGTGGCAAAAGCTCAATGAAGTATAACTAAGAGAAGTGAAGCTGAAGGCTGACCAACAGAGAAAATCTCTGTACCTAAAAAGGGAGCTAAACATACTAGGAACAAAAGAAAACAACAAAGTTAGAGTATTTTCACCAAGAGCATCTGAAAAATGGAGAGTTAAACTGAGAGCACGGGAGCAAGAGTTTCTGATAGAAACAGCAGATGGAGGAATGGAGAACGAAAAGCTTTGCAGTAGTGAAATGCTCGAGCGATCCTTAGAAAGATTTTAGAGATTCAATGATTGAAATGATCATGGAGAATGGTATTATCAACCCTTGAAGAACTCAAAGAGCTTCTGGTTTGTTATCTCAGACTCAATACCCATGAATATCATGATATGATCATCCATGTGTTTCAGCAAGTGCATAGTGATATGAATTTTCATTAATTTTGGTGTATAATATATAGTAATATAAAGATCTGTGCATGATTGATTCATCATTATGATCTGTGAATAGTTTAAGCTGTCTAGGACGTACCTCCCCTAACTTCATGCTTCTTGGTTATAATTCTATATGATTGAAAGAACAAGACCAATACAAAAGTTGAACCAAAAGTAAGACATAATAACCATATGCGGTTTACAGAGTATGAAAATTCATATAAAGATGTAAGCAAGTTTTATTATATATCTTTATTTTGTAAAAATCATAATCGCAAAGATAAAACTTATGATTTATATAAATTTACTAACTTGAAATGATAGAGATGGAAATAACTATTGTTTGAAAAAGCAAATGAACATATCTCATGAATATATATAAATGTTATATATATTTACTTAAATGGATTGTTATCTTTATAATTATAGATATAAAAAATTTAAAGTGATAAATATGGGAATCATCACCTTTTAATTATTTATTAAAATAAAAAACGATTACTATTAAAAATTTACATATTTGAAACGGTTATGATAAGACATGAGAGTGCCAGTGATTGTATTGAAGTTGTCTTCACGCTATTGAATGGCAGGTAAACACATTTATTTTACCTTTAAAGATATTTACATTTTAAAGTTTTTTTATGTTAGAATTTATATTAAGTTGCTAAATCTGTAGGAATGAATCTGTAAAATGCCATGCCATAAAAATGTCTTCTTTGGAATCAAACGGTGCCATCTTACATATCAATCCAAACCTGTGTTTTGTGTATTGCGCTTTTGGAAGGTTAAAGAATTTGAAGGTACATACCATACATCTAACATAATCAACGAATGGTAATCTCAAAATTAACTTTAAATTGTAAATGTCTCTAAGTGCAGCATGTATTGTAAACACCTTAGCCTCCTCCAGGATCTTTATAAAACCAGAGTTTCAAGGACTTGCATCACAAGGCTTTGTAAGTTGTTATGAATACTAAAATCAAGTTGTGTATGATGTTAGAGTAAAATTTTTAAATACACTTTCTATAATTACAGTTCTAAATTTGCTGGACGTTTTCACATAAACTATGTGATGGAGCATGAAAGTGAGAGTTCAGGGACTCAAATAGAAGGAGTGGAGGCTTAAAGATCTTTAATGTGTATTTGAACGTTTACTTATAATTCTTAATGTTTGTAGTAACCGCTACTTAAAATCCAAATATGGGTTGTCTTTATTTTAATTTTATAACCGAGATAACAAATTATAATCTTAATCTTTTGGGAAGTTGCTTAGACTTATAAAAATATTGAAGGAGCAATTAAATATTAAATTTTACAATTTGTTAATGGGGTTTCACACTTTTACTACAGTTTGTTTCTTTTAAAGACTAATAATTTATATTGAGTATAATTCTTTCATAAAGTTTTAAAAAAATATTTATATAATAGCTACTATATGAATAAATTAAATAAAAATTATTAAATATAATCAAGAAATACATATTTAAAATGACATGCGATATAACTATTTTATTACTAACATAATGGAATTAAAAAGGTTCTTTGCCCGCACACTTTAACGTATTAAATACAAAATTTACTCATATTTTATGATAACACTTTTATTAATATATGGAAAGTGAAAAAGGTTCACTAATTTATATATGCAAATTGAAGTATATGGTCTCCAATACAAATTTTTGATAATCCAATAAAATATTATTAACTTTTTTTGTGTTCGGTAAAGATAAAACACTATATCTTAAAATGACAACTATTTAATATTAAAAATTTAGATTATCATAAAATTTAAAATATCTTTTACAAAAAACACTATATCCTAAAGTGTTAAAACTGTTTTTCTTTTTAAACTGATTAGCAACACTTTGTAAACCTAAATTCTGTCTTTTTCCCAAATTAGATGTTTGTGGATGTATAATGGATGTGGAAGATTGTAACGCCCGCGAACCAATTTGTGTATTTTTGGTGTGGGTGTCG
>NC_025704.1:8151970-8153711 GCF_000633955.1 Camelina sativa
AGTGGGTATGGGACCACTAGTAAATTAAGGTATTAAAAAAAAAAAACAGGAAGGGTTGTTTCAAAGATAAAAGGAGGCCTGCGAGTATCATTGATAGTAATGAAGTTGTTCTCATATTGTTCAATGCCAGGTAAAAAATATTTATTCTACCTTTAGGACAGTTACATTTTAAAGTTGTCTCTGTTAAGATTTTTATTGATTTGATAAACACGTAGGTGTGAGACTGTAAAGTGTCATCTCAAAGACAACTACGCTTCTCAATTCATGACCATATGGCAATCAAACAAGTGCCATCTCATATACAAATCCGAACATGTGTTATGTGTAATGCGGTTTATGAGGGTGAGAGAATATGAAGGTATGTAACACTAATTAGTTCTGATATAATCATCATAAGGTGCAATATATTCACTTTAAATTCTAAATGTCTATAGGTGCACCATGTCTTGAAAACACTTTGGCCTCTTCGAAGATCTTCATAAAACCAGAGTTTGAAGGACTGGAGCATCATCAGGCTATGTAAGATGTAATTATGTTTATTAAATCAAGTTATGTATGATGTTAAAGTAAAATTTCTTAAAACACTTTATATATTTACAGGTCTGGATTTGCTAAACGTTATTACATAAACCATGTGATCAAGCAACAAGGTGAAAGCTAGGGCACTCAAGTGTAAAGAATGGGGCGTTGGCCTTTGATTTTTTCTTTTAGAATGTCTATAAAATTTAGTATGTTTGTATTAACCGCTACTTGAAATCCAATTTTGCATTACTCTCATCTTTATTTTGTAACTGAGATCATACATTATAATATATAATTTTGAACTATTGGAAATTGCTTACGCTTTTAAAATTTGGAATTTACTTATTGAATTTCAATATCTGTTTTAGTTTAGTAGTTTATTTTAAAGACTCAATTAATATTTCACATTGAGAATATTATTTATATTTGGTAAAATAACATTTCTGTATATATGCAAATACAAAAACTTCTTGACAATCCAATAAAACATTTAAAACTTTTTCAAAAGATAAAACACTATATTTAAATATGTCAATTATTACATATTAAGTCATAAAAGCAACATATCATAAAGTTAAAAAACAGTTGTTATTAAAATCTTAATACCGCGCTTTAAGCGCGGGTACCTCCCTAGTATATTTCTAATCATAACCATGTTTTTACTAAAAAAAAAATCTATTTCTGAAACGACCGACTTTTTTTTTTAATAATAATAAATAATAAATATATAATATAATATAATAATAAAATACAACTAGTGGTCCCATACCCACTAGCCACCTAACCACAATCACAACCAACAGCGGAAAACCAATACCAATCAATAACCAAATAATAAACCAATAACAACCAATAATCATGACATCAACACTAACAGCCTAACCATGTCAGACAACATAAAACCGAGTCCCTAGAACATTCTCCTTTTCATTGCCTGGATTCCACGATCACATTTTGCCTTTACCTGCACCACAAACACATATTGCAATGCATGAGTATTTTATAAACACTCAGTAAGGCAATCCTCCCATCTACTGGGCTATACACACAAGCAATAGAGTATCAATAACCATCACACAACAATCAACAAACAACGAATAACAAACCAGGACTTAGCATCGACCGACGCCACACATGCATCGACCGATGCCAAATGGGGAAGCATCGATCGACACAGAAGCTGCATCGACCGATGCAAGTGTAACTTGCATCGACCGAT
>NC_025704.1:8154710-8193342 GCF_000633955.1 Camelina sativa
CGATGCCAAATGGGGAAGCATCGATCGACACAGAAGCTGCATCGACCGATGCAAGTGTAACTTGCATCGACCGATACCCAGTCTGCATCGACCAACGCATGCTCGACGTAACATGAAAACTCTAGAGTTTACGCGCCGTCCTCGCACTTGCATCGACTGGTGCAAGGTATGCATCGATCGACGCAACGTCGAGCACCGTGATATCCCTGAAATTTCTTGCCGGATCTTCGTTCCTACAACCACAAAACTCGATCCCAAGCCACAAGAAAGCTTCCTAACGTCCATAGCAACATCCTAATACGTCTAACAACACACAACCAGAAGATTAATGAGTTCTCTAGCTTAGATAAGCCATGGTCATGCACTTACCTTTACCACAGGAGAAACCAAACCTTAAACAATCAAGAACACGCTCCCAGGAAGCTCCTACAATGATCCTAGCTACAGATCTCTACAGGAACGCCCCAAATCTCCAAGAAAACACCAAGAACTTTCAAGAACTCTTTCTCCCTTCTATTTTCTCTCAAAAACGGCCACCCACGTCTAATGAGACAAAAGACACGACCCTAAGGGTTTTTCTTTTCTCTTTTTCCCCAAAACGCAGCGTTTGACTTAAGTCAAAACGCAGAGAATTGAGCCAGCATCGACCGATGCTACCACTGCATCGATCGATGCACACCCTAAACCGGGATTCCGGTTCGCGGGTGTTACAATTCTCCCCCACCAATCTAGATTCGTCCTCGAATCTCGAACATCCATCAGCCAAGGACTCCCGTGCAACCGTCTCCACGGCCCGCACTCTTCCGACCGATCTACAGAAGGTCACCTCTAGGCNCGTGGCTCGTGTAAAAAAATCTCAATGTCCTACCAACCACATATCCCCTCACCGAGATACCCCATGACCACACAAGGATCATATACACGCCACAAGGACCGCCACAAAGGCCAACAAAATTTCCTAACGAGGACCGCCACCAAGGCCACTCGTCCCGAAGGACCGTCACAAAGACCATCTGTCCCGAAGGACCGACACAAAGACCATCCGTCCCGAAGGACCGTCACAAGGACACTCTGGCTAAACAGCCTGCCACAAAGGCCAACAATTGGCTAAAAGCCTGCCACCAAGGCCACACAATTGGTTAAAAGCCCACCACAAAGGCCACACAATGTCTAAAAAGACCGCCACACACAAGCACACTGACTCGAAAGTCCGCCACAAATGCCACAAAAGCCACAAAAGCCCCTCCAAGGCTTCCCACCGCTAAAATGGACAAATTCTAATTCCCGTAAAACTTTCCGTATTTAGCACTTTACATTTTTGGAAACTTTCCACTTTAAGAAACCTCCATCTCAGGAAACTTTCCTCTAAAATTCCCGCCTCACGGAAACTTTGTACCCCGAGCACCACCTCATCTTGTTACTGAGTCGCACAACCAACCACCCCAAGCGACCGAGTAACAAGAGAGATGGGCTGGAATACTCCATTCCCGCTCCAGCCACGGATTACAGATGGGAACAGGCTAAACAAGCTCAAGTCACGGCTTGCTTCTCATACCACTTCTTGAACCTTGCCTTCATCTTTGCCTCAGGCTCCCAAGTCTGCTCCTCCACACCATCACAGTCCCACAGGACTCTCATCAAAAGAATCTTCTTCTTCCGAAGTTCCTTGATCCTCCTCTCGAGAACCCTCACTGGTCTCGCCTCCAAAGTCATGTTAGGCTGAAGATCCTCAGGAATCTTAGCCAACACCTCCTCTCCCTCACGGAGACACTTCCGCAACATAGACACATGGAAAACCTTATGGAATGCACGCATCACCTCAGGTAACTCCAATCTATATGCCACTGGTCCAACCCGCTCAATCACTCTGAATGGACCCATATACCTCGGACTCAACTTAGTCTCTGACAATGACCTGTTCGGACCCCGCAACATGGCCATCTTGAGGTACACTCTGTCTCCTACCTGAAACTCAAGATCTCTCCTCCTCCTATCTGCATAACTCCTCTGCCTATCCTGAGCCTCCTTCATGTTCAGCTTGAGAACCCGAATCTTCTCTGAGGTCTCCTGAACAAAACTAGCACCAAACATGCTCCTCTCCCCCACCTGAGTCCAGCATAATGGTGTACGACATGGCCTCCCATACAAAGCCTCATAAGGAGCCATCTTAATACTCGCCTGATAGCTGTTGTTGTAAGCAAACTCTACCAGGTTCAGGTGATCTGCCCAATGGCCACCCCAATCCAACACACACATCCTCAGCAAATCCTCCAGCGTCTGGATCGTCCTCTCAGACTGTCCATCTGTCTGGGGATGATAAGCTGTACTCATATGCACCTTAGTGCCCATCTCTGCCTGAAATGCCTTCCAGAACACCGAAGTGAACTTAGAATCCCTATCAGACACAATGCTCGCTGGCACCCCATGCAACCTGACTATCTCCCTCACATACTTCTTAGCCAAGACCGCTGCTCCATCAGTCTTCTTAATGGCCAGAAAATGTGCTGACTTAGTCAACCGGTCCACAATGACCCAAATAGCATCAAAGGTCCGTGACACTGGCAATCCTACCACAAAATCCATGGTGATCATATCCCACTTCCACTCAGGAATGGGTAAACTCTTCAGTAACCCGCCAGGAACCTGATGCTCAGCCTTCACTAGCTGACACACATCACACCTCGAAACCCAACCCGCTACATCCTTCTTCATCCCGACCCAATGATAGTACCTCTTGAGATCACGGTACATCTTAGTCGCTCCTGGATGAATGGATAACTTGCTCGCATGAGCCTCTCTCAGAATCTCCTGCCTCAACTCCTCATCCTTGGGCACACAATCCCGACCGTGCACCAAGAGAGTACCATTATCTGAGACCTGATACTCTGAATCCACATCCTTAGAGGCATTCACCAGCCCCAAATCCTTCTCCTGAGCCAACCGCACCCTACTCAGAAGATCTGCTCTATCTACTGCTTCCAAACCCGACGGTTCCTGTGAAACAGCACACAAGCTCAAAGCACTGATCTCCCCTACCAGAGACTCCATCTCCTTCTCCTGAGCCGGAGCTACCCTCTTCCAACTCAGAGCATCTGCAACTGTGTTAGCCTTACAAGGATGATAGGCTATCTCCAAATCATAATCCGCCACAAGCTCCATCCACCGCCTCTGTCTCAAATTCAACTCAGGCTGAGTGAATATATACTTCAGGCTCTTATGATCTGAAACACCTGTACCTTTGCACCATAAAGATAAGATCTCTAAATATTCAGGGCAAAAACTACAGCACCCATCTCCAAATCATGAGTAGGGTAGTTGCCTTCATGCACCCGCAACTGCCGCGAAGCATAGGCAATCACCTTCCCATGCTGCATCAGAACACACCTCAAACCAACTATAGATGCATCTGTATAAACCACATAGAGTTCTCCCTGCTCAGGCAAAGCCAACACTGGCGCAGTAGTCAACATTTTCTTCAGGCTTGCAAAGCCTTCCTTACACTCTTCTGACCAAACAAAAGGAACATCCTTCCCTGTCAACTTAGTCATAGGACGTGCTCTGCTTGCAAACCCCTGCACAAATCTCCTGTAATAACCTGCCAATCTAAGGAAACTCCTGATCTCTGTGGCATTCTGCGGTCTAGGCCAATCTCTGATAGCCTGAATCTTCTCTGGATCTACCGAAACTCCCTCTGCAGAAACAATGTGACCTAGAAAGCCCATCTCACGCTGCCAAAAACTACACTTGCTCAACTTGGCAAACAACTTCTGCTCCCGCAGCTTCTCCATAACTGCCCTCAAATGCACTGCATGCTCCTCAGGACTCTTAGAGTAAACCTAGATATCGTCGATGAAAATGATGACAGATACATCCAGAAACTCCTGAAACACACTGTTCATCAGTCTCATAAGCGCTGCTGGTGCGTTAGTCAACCCGAAAGGCATCACCACAAACTCACAATGCCCATACCTCGTCCTGAAAGCAGTCTTCCTCACATCTACCTCATCTTCGGCATCTGATGATAACCCGATGCCAGATCTACCTTAGAGAACCAAGTAGCACCCCTCAACTGATCCAACAACTCATCAATCCTAGAAAGAGGGTACTTGTTCTTCAAAGTAACCCAGTTTAAACCCCATTAATCTATACACAAACGGAGACTTCCGTCCTTCTTTTTAACAAACAACACCGGTGCTCTCCACGGTGATACACTAGAACGTTTGAATCCCTTGCTCCATAAATCCTCTAGTTACTTCTTTAGCTCAACTAAACAAACACTCAAGTATGCCGACATCAACTCGCCGCCACCTGAATATCAGCCCTCTTATTTCTCCAAAAACCTTTAGTAACTTGCCAGTTAGGAAAACTTCCACAAGTTAGCTTATTCCAAAGATAGCTTTCCGCTTGGCAATTCTCCACAGCAAATCATCAATACGAACGTAATAAACAAACAAGTACCATACACTCGCATATTCTGATTCACCGCTTCAAATGCTTTGCAGGCCGCTAACTCAAACCACTTGACTTATTCCCTCAAACAAGCTTACCAAACCTTGAATCTAGCAACCCTGTCCATCTCCAATGAACTTCATCCAACATCGTCGCAACGATTAGTTTATCCTGCCATGAAGGCTTCTCGTGAACTTATGTATCTGGCAAACATGCCTTTCCCGGCTCAAACCTGCTGTAACTCCCCTTCTCGGGACTCCAGCACCACCGGCCTCACAATCCTGGCGAAACAGCCACACATTCATAACCGCTATGGTTCATAAAACCCTGACCCATTGGTCAACACATCTAAAACCCGAGATTAAACCACCATCAATCTCTCGAGGTCTACATTCAATCGGGTTGTTTATACTCACGTCCTAGGTATTGCTTGCTCCCAAATCCACCACTCTTAGGTCGCAACCTTCGAGCCATACCAATCTCAGTTTCAGACCAGCGTCTTCGAGTTATACCGCCTCAGGGGAACATCATCCCCTCTGCCACTCTCGGAGCCCTGGGCCCCTCGAGCTATCGGTATTCAGGGGAATCACCATCCCCTTAGGAGCAACAATCCTTAACGACTATAAACATCTCTCGACACAAAGTACCTCCTGTGGTCCGAGTATAACATTGCAATGTTACACCTACCTACTAAACTTCTAATATCCAACTGGATTAACCCCCAAACAGAGAAATATCTGCTCCAACTGCATATGTCCACCTATCCGCCTCTCTAGGTCTGATACCTCTTGAGAATAATCTCATACCGGTCATCTACAACCGCTCCATCCTCTTAACATAAGGTGGAAAGTCCTCAACATCCGCAGCCCTCGACTGCACCCCGCCACATGCGGCACAACTGGAGCCTACACTGGTACCCCTCTCGGTAACCGCTCCAACAGCACGCCAACAGATCCGCCAAGCGATCATCTCGACCCTGGGCTCCACCTGCTGCAACCCCACACCTGGGTTCCCAGCACCCCCGGCACGCTCACCGGCTAACCCCCTCTGGTCCCTCCTGATACGCTTGCGACCCTCTGACGTACCTCCTCGTGGAACTCTGGACCACACACTCGCTGGCCTCGGGACCCGCCCGACAATGACCACGACCACGTCCCCGTCCACGACCAACAACTCAAACACCTTAACCACTAATCTTCCAAGAACAGAGGCTAACAAGCAGAAAACAAATCAATACCACACAAAGAAACATAATAATAACTCACCATGGAATCTCATTGAAGGCTCGAAGAGGATGTTCTAGGACTCCATGCCACACACATTGACTAACTCACATAATCAATCAAGCATGCAAATCCACAACATCTACAACAGAAACCTAGTGAACCCAAACCTAGAACCATAAGGGCTCTGATACCAAAATGAAACGACTGACCTTTTTTTGTTTTTTAATAATAATAAATAATAAATTATTAATATAATATAATAATAAAATACAACTAGTGGTCCCATACCCACTAGCCACCTAACCACAATCACAACCAACAGCGGAAAACCAATACCAATCAATAACCAAATAATAAACCAATAACAACCAATAATCATGACATCAACACTAACAGCCTAACCATGTCAGACAACATAAAACCGAGTCCCTAGAACATCCTCCTCTTCATTGCCTTGATTCCACGATCACACTTTGCCTTTACCTGCACCACAAACACATATTACAATGCATGAGTATTTTATAAACACTCAATAAGGCAATCCTCCCATCTACTGGGCTATACACACAAGCAATAGAGTATCAATAACCATCACACAACAATCAACAAACAACGAATAACAAACCAGGACTTAGCATCGACCGACGCCACACATGCATCGACCGATGCCAAATGGGGAAGCATCGATCGACACAGAAGCTGCATTGACCGATGCAAGTGTAACAACTTGCATCGGTCCGATACCCAGTCTGCATCGACCGACGCATGCTCGACGTAACACGAAAACCCTAGAGTTTACACGCCGTCCTCGCACTTGCATCGACTGATGCAAGGTATTCATCGATCGACGCAACGTCGAGCACCGTGATTTCTCCGAAACTTCTTGCCGGATCTTCGTTCCTACAACCACAAAACTCGATCCCAAGCCACAAGAAAGCTTCCTAACGTCCATAGCAACATCCTAATACGTCTAACAACACACAATAAGAAGATTAATGAGTTATCTAGCTTAGATAAGCCATGGTCATGCACTTACCTTTGCCACAGGAGAAACCAAACCTTAAACAATCAAGAACACGCTCCCAGGAAGCTCCTACAACGATCCCAGCTACAGATCTCTACAGGAACGCCCCAAATCTCCAAGAAAACACCAAGAACTTTCAAGAACTCTTTCTCCCTTCTCTTTTCTCTCAAAAACGGCCACCCACGTCTAATGAGACAAAAGACACGACCCTAAGGATTTTCCTTTTCTCTTTTGCCCCAAAACGCAGCGTTTGACTTAAGTCAAAACACAGAGAATTGAGCCAGCATCGACCGATGCTACCACTGCATCGATCGATGCACACCCTAAACCGGGATTCCGNACATGCATCGACCGATGCCAAATGGGGAAGCATCGATCGACACAGAAGCTGCATTGACCGATGCAAGTGTAACAACTTGCATCGGTCCGATACCCAGTCTGCATCGACCGACGCATGCTCGACGTAACACGAAAACCCTAGAGTTTACACGCCGTCCTCGCACTTGCATCGACTGATGCAAGGTATTCATCGATCGACGCAACGTCGAGCACCGTGATTTCTCCGAAACTTCTTGCCGGATCTTCGTTCCTACAACCACAAAACTCGATCCCAAGCCACAAGAAAGCTTCCTAACGTCCATAGCAACATCCTAATACGTCTAACAACACACAATAAGAAGATTAATGAGTTATCTAGCTTAGATAAGCCATGGTCATGCACTTACCTTTGCCACAGGAGAAACCAAACCTTAAACAATCAAGAACACGCTCCCAGGAAGCTCCTACAACGATCCTAGCTACAGATCTCTACAGGAACGCCCCAAATCTCCAAGAAAACACCAAGAACTTTCAAGAACTCTTTCTCCCTTCTCTTTTCTCTCAAAAACGGCCACCCACGTCTAATGAGACAAAAGACACGACCCTAAGGATTTTCCTTTTCTCTTTTGCCCCAAAACGCAGCGTTTGACTTAAGTCAAAACACAGAGAATTGAGCCAGCATCGACCGATGCTACCACTGCATCGATCGATGCACACCCTAAACCGGGATTCCGGTTCGCGGGTGTTACAATTTCACTTTCATCAAACCATTGCATAAAAAAGGTACTTATAAACACTATTAATACTAGTTTTATTCTACATTTTCAGAACAATTACCAATATTAATATATTGAACTTGAAAACTTATGTACTTGGGATTGTAATTCACGCATTGCAACGCTTTTGTAACGATTCGTCTCAAAGTTGTTGTGAAAAGAAAATACTTAGCAACGTTTTGTGACGAGCCGTCATAAAATAGTCACAACAGTCCATCGTCATTTTTTACCCTAAACCTCATTTGAATAGTGTTTTAACTTTTGTGACGTTTTAGCGACGACTTGACCTAAGATCGATACTAAGATGTTGCTCTTGAGAAGCTTATAACATATTTAACATCAAATTATCAGACTTAAGAATTATAGAATAAATAAATAGCTTTTGTATTGACTTACTATATATATATAGTAAAGTTAGTGACGATTTTGTGACGATATAACATTAGGGAAATATCTGAGTTGTGACAGATTAGCAACATACTCGTTGCATTGATTTAGCGACGATTATTGGGAATCGTTAACTTTGGGACTTTTTAGTGACAAAATATGTGTCTTTGTTTTGTGTTGAAATGATCCATTACTGATTCGTCGTAATCATATAGTGACAGATTAGCAACGTTTTCTTTGCATTGATTTAGCGATGATATTTAGAAGTCACAAACGTTGCGACAAATTAGTGACGATTTTGTCTTTGTGTCAAGCTAGTAGAAACGAATTTTGCCGTCACTAAGTCGTTGTTTTAGCTTGTTTGAATGTGGCCGTTACTAAAACCATGTTTTCAATAACAAGAAGACTAACAGAATACTCATATACCTTTAAATAAATATATAGATCTAGATTTCTGGTTTAGGACTTGGTCTGCAAAGAACTGGGAAAGGAGGTACCTCCAGTTTCATTATAGAATGTATAACCTTGGCTTGGTACTCAACAAGAGGCCCATCACCATACTCACAAGCCATGAACGTGATGTACAACTTCCATTTAGCTTGTCCACTTACAACATTTTACCAATTCCAAAGTCGTTCCCTGTGAAAGATATGTATAAAAACTCAAAGATGATTCAAAACCAAGAATCATATCTAAACGGTAAAAACCTTTCGACTTATACTAATTACCATGGTCTCGTTGAACTTCTTAACACAGACATTAGCAAGATCTGCAGTTAAATCCCTCTCACCGTTCTTCCTCTCGATATTGAGGTCGTAGATTCCGACCGCAGGATCAGGAAGAAAACCCTATATATTACAATACCGAAATATTATATATATTTTTTTTGATTTCTGGAAAATATAAGTAAACAACATCAAATTAAGGCATACACAAATCTATTGTTGCAAGTAATAAAGAAAAACGGATGAAATTAAAAATTACTTCACAAAAAGCAGATGGATTTTGCAGTGATTGAGAGACCAGTAAGCGAAGAAGAGTTTGACTAAAACAGATCGATATACCAATAGATTGATTATATATATACCTTACTCTCGAAAGCCTTAAGCCTGTTGTTGTAGCCTATTATAATAGATATAATAGGTCAGAATACTTAAGCCTTGATTGGAAGAGCATATGAAGAAGCTCTTTTAATTTTATCATCCAATCAACATCTATTAAGAGAGCATATAAGGGAGCATTTAGAAGCTGCAGATGCTCTCATATGCTCTCTTCCTATATGCTTTCTTCCTATATGCTCTCATTTGAAGTATTTACCAAGCATTTAACTCTACAATATTAATATATATTAAAATAATTTTAAATAATTAATTAATTTTGTAAAAAGAGAAAATTATGATTTCATAGAAAATAAAATTATTTTTTATAAGATAATATATATGAGAAACTACTTAATGTTATTATTTAAAATAATATAATAATTTATTTAATATATTAAAATATTAATGTGGATATAACATTTATAATATATATTATTGTTTTATTTAGTTTAATTTGTTCTATTATATATATTTTTAAAAGTTATTGAAATTAAAAATGTAAATATAGATATAAACTTTTATAAAAAAAATTATAATATATATTAATTATTTTTAATTAATGTTACACTATAAATATATATAATTAAAATTTATTAAATTACACATTTTTATATATAACAACTTATTAAATTTATTAAATGTAAAATATATTTTTAAAAAAATATATAGCAGTGAGTGATAACTAACTTTTTTAATGATACACATTTAAATTATATTTTTTTATTTAATATCATATATTAAATATAAATATAATATCTAATACTCCCCTGCTATACCAATCAATTAAATGTGTTATATTAATCATAGCATACAGCCTATGCACCTTAATGTTTATGCTGCATAATGCTAATGCTTTAGTATATGTTGTTCCAATCAAAGCCTTAGATTCCCACCCACACAACCTTACAAATAGCTTAAAACTCTCTCACTTGAATACCTCTGCTAGCTTGTCGTCAACACATCACAATGCAATTTAGTCAGAAACATTAATTAACAGTTATAACTTGGCAGAAACAATCCAAATCCCACTGACGAAATAGACACAATTAAAACGAAGAAGATTAACATAAGAATAATAATACCTTTTGAATATATATAGAGATCTAGAGTTGTAGTTTAGGACTTGGTCTGCAGAGAATTGGGAGAGGAGATACCTCCGGTGTCATTACAAAATGTAGCACCTTGGCTTGGTACTCAACTAGAGGCCCATCACGATACTCCCGAGCCATGAACGTGATGTACAGCTTCCATTTACCTAGTCCACTTACATTAACTCTCACAACATTCACCAATTCCAAAGTCTTGTTCTGTAAAAACATAAAATAATTTATAAACGATCCAAAACATGAAATATCAATCTTAATTCAACTGATACTAATTTACCATGGTCTCGTTGAACTTCTTAACACAGACATTAGCAAGATCTGCAATTAAATCCCTCTCACCGTTCTTCCTCTCGATATTGAGCTCGTAGATTCCGACCGAAGGATCAGGAAGAAAACCCTATATATTACAAAACCACAAAATTATATATATTTTTATTCTTTCTGAAAAATATAAGTAAACAACATCAAATTAAGGCATACACAAATCTATTGTTGCAAGTAAAAAAACGAAAACGAATGAAATTGAAAAATTACTTCACAAAAAGCAGATGGATTTTGCAGTGATTGAGACCAGTAAGAAGAGTTTGACTAATACATATCAATATACCAATAGATTGATTATATATATACCTTACTCTCGAAAGCCTTAAGCCGGTTGTTGTAGTATATGTCGTAAAGTTGCTGGTTGGGAGAAAAATTACGAATCCTTGGATTGATTTTGAATTCGCGACCATCAAAGCTATCGTAGCCCCACTCTGGTTCTTTTGAAACGTATCTATACTGAATCCACTCGCTGTCCGTGCCGAAATCCATATCGATGTCGCTGCTACCGCTGCTATCATCGTCTTCCTCCTCGTCGACCTTTTGCTTTTTAATATCTAATCTCTCTCTCTTTTTTCCTTCACTACAAAATCAGTGAATCTCTTTTTTCGTAAATAATAGTAATATTCTTCACTATAAAACTGATTTTTTTTACGGTTCAGAAAGAAATAGTTATGAACGATTCGTTTAATTACATGTAAAACCCCAATTTTTATTTAATAAAATATAAGCTAACACATATCCGTACTGACGATACACACACATGCAAAATTCAATTAAGCTTAACGGACACGCATTGAACACAAGTTGTTGTTTGTTTATTAGTTTTCAGTAGTAAACTTACGAAAACCTTAACACAACCTGAAAATAATTGAAGAAAAAAATGAGTCGAATGAGAAGGAAAAAAAAGAAAAATTTTGGGTTCATCCCTAATTATAATACCGGCCTCTCTCTCTCTCTCTCTACGTTTTTTTGTTCTTTTTCTTTCTATCTCTCCATGCAGGCTCTGGCTCTGCTCCGTACGTCGTATATTGTTTAATCAAACTAATCCTATTCCTACGCATGCTTAATTTGCCCTCAAAGAAATCTGACGTCACGTACATAACATTAATTTTGGTATACATATTATGTATATATAGGTAAATTCTTATGGGATCTCATTGTTTTAGGTTTTCTTTTTCTTTCTGTTGAATCACATCACAAAAAAATATTCCCTGTACAATATACATTACAATACATACAATAAGTCAATATACAATATATACCACTCCCTCTGGTTTTTATTCCTTGTCATTCTAGAGATATTTTTTTTCTTTTAGATTACTTGTCATTCTCATTTCCAAATGTAACTTATACAATAAAGTTCCAAATATAAACCCTATTAAACTAACACAATAAATAAAATAATAAATGATTTGTGAGGTTAAACTTGTTAATTTACACAGTTTCTTAATTTGCGTGAAATTCTCTAGAATGACAAGTAAATAAAACCGGAGGGAGTATAAAAGATTGCCAACTATTTCTATTTGAGTGATACGTCAGCAATGGAAAGAGTGTCACTTATTTGTTCTCATTAAAAGCAAATTACATAACTAAATTAAATGGAATATGAAACATCCTCCATGTCTTCTATTCTTTATTTTTTATATAGCAAACAGTTTCAATATTTCCTTAAAAAATTTAGAGAGGTTTATAACATGTTCCAAGAAAATAGATGCATCACCAAAAGACAAAATAGCCTCAGGAGTGAATCAAAAAGTCACTTCTTTCTCTTGGCGTACATCATGAATATATAGACATATGGTTTACGTGTTACAATTTTGTCAATGGTTTGAAAAGTCGCAGCAGTGATCAAGATATTGGTTAATATTGTAGAGAAATTCATGAAACTTTGTCCTTAAAGAATTAAATTTGTATATATGAAGAAGATTGAAGTTTTGTTCACTATCAAAAGGAAGATAGTTGAATAAAACTGTAGAACGCTGGTTTAGAAAAATACAGAGACAAAAAGGAAGATAGTTGAAGAAATTTGTGATGTTGGTATTCATATTCTAATATTTAGAAGTTGTCAAAAATAAAATTAAATGAACTTCTTAATAAAAAACAAATTCTAGAGTTATCTTCAAGAAATTGAAAAGCTAACATGAAAGGAAGATGTCTATTTTAATTATATCTATTAAAGAGTTAGCCAAACTGCAATTCTTGATAAAAGAAAATGTTAGTGTTTTATAGTATTTAATTGAGAAGTTTAAGTATGAATATATCTAAATACTTAAGCTTTTTATTTTTTGAATGATTGTAAAATTTATTCAACCAAAAAACTCTTTGTTACAAAATATGCATGCTTAGCTCAAACTTTTATTTGATATATGACATTTTAGACAAGAATTGTAGATTGTTTAAATCTCTCACAACAAAGTTGTTTAAGCATGTATCTAATAATTCAATTACAAAATGAGAAAAACTATGTGAAGCAAATTATATTTTTCAAGATTTATACAATAAAAAAACAAAAATAATCTCTATATATGTATATAGAAAAATTAGTAATAAAATTGTTTAAAATACGGTAAGCCATAAGCTCGCGCATAGCACTGAGTATTCATCTAGTAATATATAATTAAGTTAGCTTTATATAATGATTGCTCTCTATCAAAGAAATTTAATGTTTTGCAATAACTTTTATAGCTAATAATCATGTAGGTACGTAAGTAGACCCCACATATCAATCGTCTCCGTTAACCTGTGAGAATAAAGATAAAATCAATTTTGAATCTGTATGATCTCTATACATGTTTAAGGAAGCAAGGGATGTGTCAATTTTTGGGTCTCGGCTTTCATTCTCCCCAAGGGATGTGTGAAGATCATTGAGAGTATGTGTGCGAGGTTCTTGTAGTGTGGAGATATCTCTAAAAAGCCAAACGCTAAAGTCGCATGGCAAGATTCTTGTGGTGTGGAGATATCTCTAAAAAGCCAAACGCTAAAGTCGCATGGCAATCGCTATGTTTGCCTAAAGAAGAAGGTGGCTTAGGGTTTCGCTGCATAGCTCAGTGGAACAAAACTCTTTGCCTTAAGCTTATTTGGCGGCTTCTAACTGTTAGAGACTCTCTTTGGGCGAAATGGCTATGAAACAACAAGATCAAAGATGCAGTATTCTGGCAAATTGAGGCGGAGAAGTAGGGCAAACTTCTTGGACATGGCAAACAATTCTTCACCTGCGTCCTCGGGCTCTTCAGTTCCTTCGGTGCAATGTGGGTAATGGAAAGACAGCAAGCTTTTGGTATTGATTGGTGGTCTCTGTTTGGACCTTTGTTGGACTTTTTGGGGCCGACAGGTCTTTCCCAAACAGGTGTGCCATTAGTGGGGACTGTTTCTCAAGCGTGTTCACCCAATGGGTGGCTCTTGAGACCTGTGAGATCACCACAAGCGGAAATTCTGAAAATTCACCTTACATCAGTACCGCTGCCAACAGTAAGCTCAGAGCCAGATTCATTTACTTGGAAAATAGAAGATAAGGAGCTTCACATTTTCAGCACAATGAAAACTTGGGATGTCATTAGGCCAAGACAGCAAGTATGGTTCAAAGGAGCAATCCCAGGGCATGCATTCATGATGTGGCTGACGCATCTTGATAGGTTACCCACATGAACAAGACTAGCCAATTGGGGAATGCAAATCGAAACCTCTTGTTGTATATGTGGCAGGGTTCCAGAAAACAGAGAGCACTTGTTTCTCTATTGTGACCTTAGCGAGGACTTGTGGACAGAGGCAACAAGGAGGCTGGGTTATAGACCTTTTGTTTTTCACACATGGAATGCGTTTACCATCTGGTTAGATGTCAAGGATTCCACCTCCTCTTTAACTCTGCGGCGACTAGTTGCACAGGCAACCCTTTACATAATCTGGTCTGAGAGAAACACGCGACTTCACAACAACAAAGCAACAACTACGCATGTTCTCTTCAAGCTACTCGACAGGCTAATCCGAGATGCCATCCTTGCAAAGAAGCACTGCAAAAACTTTAGAGATCTACTCCAGGAATGGCTGAGATTTATGTAAGTTCCCTCTTTAGTTAAAAGGGTTTACTCAGGTACCCCTCTGTTTTTATTTTTTTTTGGGCAGGGGCTATCTTTTTGGTTTCACAAGCTATTGTAATATCTACAATTGAGTTTCAGCAATGAAAATTCACAGTTTTACAAAAAAAAAAATGTTTAAGGAAGCAAGTGTGAAACAAAACGAATAATGAATAAAATAGTTTAGAGGCTTACGTACCAAATAGAGAAGTGAGTAAATGAGGATCTTGGGGAATGCGAAGAGCAGACACTTGAGAATGCATGTGGTTGAGTGAAAATAAACTTTGTTAAGAAGTTATTTAATCTTCTGTCTCATCTCTTTGCCTATAAATAGAGTGGGAAGCCAAGAACCTTAATTTCGTGGACCAACCTCTTCAAGATTTGGCAACTTTGTCATTGCAGGGTTTTGACTATCTTTGGCATTTACGTAAGCTTTTAGCTTTTCATATAATGAAATTTCGGATTTGGGTAATGGTATGAATGCTAATGTTGGATAATGGTATGAATGCTAATGTTGAATTTACTAATGGTATGGTGTCTTCCCCTACTGGCCAGCGTTCTCGGCGTATCTTGACGACATCAAGACTGATGGGGAAGAATTTTATCTTTTCTCTTTATTTTTAATATCTAGAAATGCTAATGTAAGGGCGGATTCTTTGGTACGCCAAGCGCGTACATCTCCGCACCAAGTTTTGTTTGTAAACGATTTCCCTACCAATTGGCTCGTCTGAGCTGATCTCTTGTTGACAAAAAAAAANNACAAAAAAAAAAAAAAAAAAATCGAAGATGCAATATTATTATTCTTGGGCAGTTGAGCTTATGGTTTTTTTGCATGTAAGCTGTTTAATTCTCTCTAACGGTCAACACCTCTAGTATACATTAAATCGATTACTTTTTGCCGCTTCGGTTTTTGGTTTTGGGTTAAGAAAAAAAAAACAGATCCAAAGTAAAACTATTAACATCTATATTAACATTTTTTAAATACTTTTCGGTTGATGCTTTTTATGTTTTGCTTATTTAACTTGTTTTATTTACAACATTAATGTCTAATGATTTTTCTAAAATAACATTTCGTAGAAACTCAATTAATGGAACTATTTAAATCGACTTAATTTTGATACGTTTATTGTCATAAAAAGTTTGACAACATTTATACATTTTGATTTCTCCAAAAACAACTCTACGCATTAAATTTTTAATCCAATAAAAATCTCCAAACATATTTTAATAGATCTTTAGAGACTGTATGATCCCTTAAATTTAAATGACACAGCCAAATTTGAGTAACAAATGATTACAATCCCAATAATTATTATAACGTTAATAAAGTTCATAAACACGAGAACCCAAATTTAAAAACTCAATAATCGCAAATATTTAACTTTAGCAACAAGAAATACATTTAATTCAGTATATATCTCCTTTAGAAACTGAATATTGTTCTGCAATAATGTTATCAACTCAAATAGGAAAACATTAAAATCTCTCTTTTATTGCTACGGTTCGTAAACTTACTGCTCATCAAACATTTTTCCAGAGCCGGCCCAGACCGGAAGCTGGTGAAGCAGAAGCTTTAGGCATCATATTTTCTTTGTAATTTTAGGGGCATCAATTTTTAGTTTTTATGTCTGAATCGTCTTCTACCTCTCGATCTCAATTGTCTTTTTTTTCTTTCTCGGAGAATCGCCGAGTTCTTTAAAATAACGTGGGTGTATTGGGCTATTAATATTATCTCTTACTTTTATTTGTTTTACATTTGGATTTTAGTTATTTAAGTTAAAAATAGACATTTTAGTCAATAAAAGAGAATGAACTGTTGGATTTTATTTCACATGAACGTGTTACTCTTAGCTATTATAAGTCTTTTTTCTTCTCTTGGTTTCTAAAATTTAAACAAGTACTTTTTAAAATCCATCTTTTGAAGCTTTGAATCCAAATTTTTAACACATTACTTATAAACACATTTGACCCAAAAATATATCAAAAACATTACTATGCCATATTGCCATAGAGGTTTTGGACTTTTTAGTACTCTTTTTTTTCTTCAAACACTTTAAATTCTTATAATATTTTTAATATATTTCTTAATATACTTGTAAAATCTTATGTATATAGAAGAAAAAAAAAATCATTGCGCAACAATTTTTATCTATGCTTTGGGCATCATTTACCTACGGACCGGCCCTGCATTTTTTCATGTATAAATATCAACTTCACAAACGAAACACAACACCCACAACCAAAACCTAGAACCGCATAGCTAAACAAATTGAGAGAAATAGCTGCAACATTTGTTTTCTTGAGAGATGTTTGCCCTTACAAGACGGCGTGGAGGGTGCAAGTGGAAGTTATTCACTTGTGGCGTCAATACACAAACAGCACAGGAGAAACCCTGGAGTTGATCTTGGCTGATGAAACTGTAAGAAGCAATCAATAAACATAATTTCCATTATTCTCATTTATTATTCACATGAATCTTACTGTTCTCTACTTTAATCATTTCAGGGAATGAAAATCCATGCATCACACGGTATATTAACCATCTACCTATTGGTATGTTCACATACATATAACAAGCATAAAAGTAACAGAAATCTATTGATAACAACAAAATTAAAGTAATAGAATTCTATATTAAACTATTAAAATGTTAAAAAAATCTTTACAACATACACCATCAATTAAATTAAAATTTAGTTATAAATAAAATATAAGTTTGCGGTGTACCGCAGGTTAAAATCTAGTTCATTTCAATTTGATTCGTAATTCCACTCGATCGATCGGTCCAAGTTTAAAATATTATTTGATTAGAAATACAATTTTGGTTGGTATCATGTTAGTATACTAGGTTTGAACCCCCGGTATACCGCGGGACAAAAATTTCTAGATTATATTTTTTGTTTTTCATCTTCTTTAATTAAGAGTTTGTTTATTAATTTTGATACTATGTGATTTGAATAATATGTTACTTTTTAATACTATTATTAGTGGATATTGTTTAAAATTAAATATGTTAGTTACTTATATTTACTCATTATTTTAGTTACATATTAATAAATTGATTGGAACCTTTAGTACACCGCATGATAAATTTTAATTTATTGCGATAATAATTTTTAGTTTATTCAGTTTTTAAATTTACAATATAATTTTGTAATTAGGTTAGTTCATATTATTATTCATATAGTTTAAAATTATATACATGTTTTTTTACTATATGTCTCGTTACTCGACCCTTTTACCCAAATTATTACCTGACTCGTAAGTACAATTTTATTAATATAATAGAATTGATCAGTATTTTGTTTTTATGTAGTGTATTCAATTTACAAACATATATCTAATTTATATTATTTATACATAATGTAATAAAAGAAATAATAGATAGAATTTTTATCAGTATTTATAGTTTCACTTTGTAAAAACATAATATACTGTAAAAAAGCATTTCAGTAAAAAGTGTGTTACATGAATATGTGAAATCTTTGAATTTGTGAATAAGGATGTAAGTAACATAATGTAGTGTGTATTATTAATATAACTTCATACAGTTTTAAATTTGGTTGTAAATGTGTATTTTCCTAATTTGGAATAGTTCTATATTTTGTTTTGGTAGAAAAAGTTGTGTAGCATTTATAGATTAACTTTTTTTTTTAAAAAAACTCTACTTTTAAAATGAAGTAAAGTATAATTATGTATTTTTTAATTATTATTTTTATGGAGTTCCATGTCAAATGTATGACTAATGACTATGTGTTGTACATGATCGACTCTGCCTCCACAAGGTTAATCTTTCGGTTATTGGGCTTGCTCTTGTATGGGTTTTGTCCTTTATTTTCATTTTGTTATTTATGTTTCTATCTTAATAAAAACAAAACAGAAAAAATAATTTAACTAAAAACCCTGTTAAAAAAGACTGTAAATGACTATCGAAGAAACAATTTCTTGTCGGCAACACACAGCCGTCTCTTGTTTGAATCTATTTTTTTTATTTGCGAAATAATTAACAATAAAACGAAGAAGCGCACTTAACTCATCTCCATGGACCCGTGAAACAAAGCCGCTTCGATTCGATTTGATGTATGAATAAATTGTTCCGGTGTCAGCATCTACGTTAGGGTCTTCTGCCATTGAATTGAACACTACAAACTTCGATTCAATTCTTAAAGACACCTGCAAAGGTAATTTAGTTTATAAAATTTATGTTTCTGCGATAGAATTTTGGATAGTCTGGTCAAATTTTGGTGATCTTTCTTTGATTGGTCTTGGATGATAAGTTAAGAAAATTGGCAAAGTACTAACTCTGCAAAAAAAATGCAGTCACATTAGTAAAAACAACCCTTCTGGAAATAAAAGAAAAACCAAATTATTCATTAAAAGATCGTGATCAAGCACGAATACGCCAATATAACCAACATGAAACAAAGAAAAAAAAAATATTATAAAGTTCAGAAAGCAACAATTAAAACTAAATAAAAAAAAGCTTTGTATTTCTTCTCACTCATGCATCTACTAATTCTTCATCTTGCAATAATCTAGCGTTTTTTTTGTTAAAAATAATCTAGCTTTTCCTCTATCAACCTTATCACTCTTCACGCTTTCAGTCTTCAGTTTAATCGCTTCATTCATCATTTGAGCATTGCTTATCTATCAAAACTGAAAACGCAAAATAGATGTTTAGTTTAAAGCGAGTAAATCTAACCAAACAAACAAACAACAATCTTACCAGCATCATTCTCCATTGTCCTAGAAAATAACATTTTTCAAAACGTTTTAGATGCTCTTTTTCACGAAAGCATGGAGTTTTGTACTCTGTAAAAGAAATTTTACGTGAGTATTTCTACATGATATAAAAGTTTAAAAAGGTGAGATAATATTATAAGAATATGTATATTACCTTCACATCACTGAGCACCATGTCGAATGTTCCACCAAATCTTGTTGTGTATGTATTTCAGGTATGGAGGACCTTCATTTTCACACACCACAACGTCTTGTATGGGTTCACGTCATTGAGGAATGCCAGAGACTGAGTCGCCATTGTTAATTACTATGAAAAAAAGAATTAAAAAAGTTTTTACTATGAGGTAAGTTGATGGCTTGATGAGTTAGGACATCTAATGATATTCTATATTTATAGAGAACTTAGATAATTAGGTTATTACTTAGATCGTTGATTGAATAACTTGGAGAGGAAGCACAATATCTTAGATACAATCAACCGTTTAAGGATCTTTTTAAATTAAAAGTCGAATGAAGATAGCATAGTTTTAAGCAAGATTAGAAGATATATGAAGATTGATTGATCGTTAAGATCTTTTATGATTGAATGATTGTTTATGATTGAATATTTCATGCAATTCTCTTTAGGAAATAGCCGTAAAGTCGAAAATGTAGTTAATACAGTGGAATAAAAGAGAGAATATGCTTTGACCAAAAAAAAAAAGAGAATATGCATGCTTTTGATTGAATGGTTAAGATTGCATCTATCATTTAAAGCTTTAATAACCCGATTAGTAAATTGGTTAGTATTTGATCCAATTAAAAGACCCATGGTTATACACGCGGATCCTATGTTAATTTTACAATCGATTAATTATTCGCACATTTGGCCTTTTTGATTTCAATTAAATGTTTCCTTTTGTCATAATTCGATGGCAATTGCTGTAATTAGTGAAGACATTTTGGACATTTTTTCAAATGTACTCTTAGATTGAAACGTGGGGTTATTGAGATGATTCGGTTGAAAAAATATCTATAGCATTTGGGTTATAATGAAAGACCCGTCACTAGCTAATACTATACGGATTCAGGCTATAATTAATGAGTTTTTTTGGTTCGGTTATATAGTTGCACAAAAATCAAGTATGGTCCGGTCCTGTATATATAGAATTTGTATGTTAAGGTTATTGAAATTTGGTTTGGTTTCAGATTTGATGTATTTGCAGTCCACTTCATTCTTTTAGTTTGATTCGATTTATCAAAGTATAAATTTATGTACCATTTGAATTAATATTACAAAATTTATTTTATTTCGACTTGATCAATGTTGGTTTCATTTGTTTCGGTTAATGTTTTGCCCATCTCTTTTTTTAGTTGCAACAAAATTAAGTTCAATTTTTTTTTAAGAATATACAATGATTAGTTATTTATTTTTTTTTTTATTTTTTTGCTCAAAAAAAAACATAAGTTATATTTTTTTTTTTGAAAACGTGTTAAGAAACAATTTTAGTGAATAATCTGTACATTTTTCAGATGTTAAAAAAAAAAAAAACTGTACATTTTCATTTTTGACATATATAATATTATTTGGAGAAAAACATCATTTAAATTTCCAATTCTTCTATAAAAAACACCCTCTTCCCTCAAAAAGCGTTCTTCCCCATTAACATTTCTGTAAGAAAACTCCAAAAAATTTTCTGCTCGAAACCACCAGGTTTTTCATTCTTCAGCCATTTCTTTGACTTTTTTTTAGGGTTTCTATGATTTTCTGATTTTTAAGGGCAGAGTTTTCTGTATTAGGCATTAAAGCTGACCACGGTGATGGAGGTATTGGAGCTGGAGGAAGTGATAAAGGCAAAAATATTCCAAATGCTATAAAGCAAGAGCAAAAACGTCGTTCTCAAAATCCATATTAACCAAATCATGCGATAGAAGAAGGCTTTGATGAACCTCAAAGGGTATATAACACTTGTATTCTTACTTTCTTAGTTAGTGGGGGTTATTGGTTTAAGATTTGAAAAGAGTTTTAAAGATTTTAAATGTTATGTAGAATCTGTTGTTATTAGATCAAGATTTTGTTAAACTCTGTTAAAGTTTAGTGTTATTAGTTCGTGATTTGTAAAAAGTCATTTAAAATCTTAACAAATCTGGGTTATTGGATTCAGACTTTTATAAAGTCATTAAAAGTTTTGTGTTATTCAATTAAAACAAAAGAATCTAGGATTGTTAATGAGTTCAATTATTATGTTATTGGTTCATGATTTTATACACTTTCTTTACAAAATAAAGTCATGGAAAGTATCATAAAAATACAAAGATTGTTTGGAGGACTTTACAAGATTTTAGAAAACTAATCAACAAAACTCTCTAGCAATCTTTAACAATCTTTCACTTATTCATTTTTAATGATTTTGTTGAACTCTTCAAAAATCTTCATAAATCTCAAACCAATACCACCCCCTTAGTTTCTTAAGATCACTATCTCTTTCTTTTCCTTTTTTTTTCCATGGCCATACAGTTTTTAAGTGGGGGTTATTGATTTAAGATTTGAATATAGTTTTAAAGATTTTAAATGTTATGTAGAATCTGTTGTTATTTGATCAAGATTTTGTTAAACTCTGTTAAAGTTTAGTGTTATTTGTTTGTGATTTGTAAAAAGTCATTTAAAATCTTAACAAATCTGGGTTATTGGATTCAGAGTTTTATAAAGTCATTAAAAGTTTTGTGTTATTCAATTAAAACAAAAAAATCTATGATTCTTAATGAGTTCAATTATTATGTTATTGGTTCATGATTTTAGACACTTTCTTTACAAAATAAAGTCACGGAAAATATCATAAAAATACAGGGATTGTTTGGAATACTTTACAAGATTTTAGAAAACTAATCAACAAAACTCTCTAGCAATCTTTAACAATCTTTCACTTATTCATTTTCAATGATTTTGTTGAACTCTTCAAAAATCTTCATAAATCTCAAACCAAGTATAAGTTCTGGGTTTCGTATAGGTTTTTTGTTTTTTGAAGACGAAGAGGGGGGGTATTGGTTTGAGATTTAAAAAGAATTTAAATGATTTTAAATAAAATCATAGAAAGTATAAAATGAACTATTCTAAAAGATTGTTTAGAAAATGTTTTAAAATCTTGCTGATTTGTTTTCCTAATCTTGTAAAATCTCTCATCAAATCTTTCAAACTTTCTCAAAAAAATTTTGCACAACATTCTTGTTTACTTAACATTTTTGTCAAAAAAAAATTGTTTCATTACGAGAAGTTTTTTCATTATTATATATGTAGGTTTTTTCACAGATTAAGATCATACCAATTTGTGAATATATTACCAATTAGTGAATTTGCAATTTGAGAAAACTCATCAACTATAATGTATCCACTTCCTTGGAGTAGGTAAATAATTATTGTATGTAATCTCAGCATAATTAAATAATTACAAAATAATGCACTCCTGGTTTGATGAGGTTAACGAGATGATGATGGTGATGGTGGAGGAATCATACGTGACGGTTCATGGTGATGCTGGAGGAATCATTACTCGATTTGCCCTCTCTTGATCTGTTAATTTTTCTGGTTCTGTTTTGCTCTCTTGTTCTTCATTTTCTACAAAAGAACAACAAAAAGTCATGGACTATGATTCACATCTTTCTTTCTGATGAAAGAGTTTACATGACTTTTTTTATGAAGAAAATAATATAGAATCATAAACCAACAACATAATAGTTGAATTCATTAACAATCCAAGATTCTTTTGTTTTACTTGAATAACATAAAATTTTTAATGACTTGATAAAACTCTTAATCCAATAACACTAGATTTATGAAGACTTTAGATAACTTTTTACAAATCCACAACTAATAACACCAAATTTTAAGAGAGTTTTAAAAAGTCTTGATTGAATAACAATATATTTACATAACTTTTAAAATCATTAAAATTCTATCCGAAGAGAAAGAGTTTAAGGAGTTTTTATAGCTTTGTTGTGTTTAGATATTTAGAGTGGTTTTAACATCATTTATTACATATCCCATTTCAGATTCATTTCCCTATATTTTTTATACTTACACTAATCTCAGACGGTCCTAAACTTAAAAAGTTTTGATGAACCTCAAAGAGCCTGAGGGTTTGTGTCCAAGTTCCCAAATTTTTTTGTTGTTGTTTTTATTTTCTTTATTTTAATGGCTGTGTAGTGTTGTTAGTCTCACGTTAAACAAATCCAACACATTATACAAGAGCTCATAAATACAACAAATCAACATTTTTTACAAGAACTTGGGGATGGGAGTCGTCTTGTCTTCGATTTCACCTCAACACACTTACATTTGCTTGGAATAATTGAAGAGCTTTCAGACGGTATATATTCGTAGTAGATGACTATATACACTACAGTTTTCGTGTTGTATAGTTACGAAGAATATTGTAGCTATGCATTAATATTTGTAACAAAATCCGAGTTGCTACAAATTTGTTTCGAAATTTTTTTTGCGCCTATAGGTTGGTTGCAAAATGTCGGTTATGAGAAATTGTAGCAATTTAGCTACAAATTTGCTACAAATGTTCTTGTGTCCATTTGCTTCAAATTTGTCTCAGAAATAGTGTAACAAATTGTTACAACTTTCCCACAAACCAAGTTGTCGTTAATAGCTACGAATACTACAAGTTTGTTGTGACAAATTTGCTACAATTTGTCATTAATAAAACTGTGTTAATTTGCATTAATTTTGTTTCAATATTATTGTAACAATTTGTTATTAATACCCACAAACTATCAGTTGCTAATATGCTACGCAGAGCTACGTTTATCTTGTAATGTACGGGCTACAAGCTAGGGACGTTTGGTATAGTATAAGAATCTAGCTAGTTCATTCCAAAGTATAAAAGAAATGGATAGGGAATTAAACGTTTGAAACAATGAGGATTGAGTAAGAATTGAAACTGTTACCTTCAAGTACAATTCATCTTCATCAAGCTGTGTGATCTCTGAGCCATCGTTGGGACTGCAGACGGAAGCTTGAGAGATGGCTTCCATTTGTTTTTGAAGTTCTTCGTCAATTGACTGTGCCCGTCCATCCACATAAGTCCTATCACGTCTTCGATGAGTCTCCCTCAATACACGCAACAGGGAAGGCTTAATGCCTTCTCTTTGTCTCTACAAAACAAACAAAACATAATAGTGTTGAAACAAGGATAACTTGAAAGACTTATACTGATGGTAAAGTGAATCACATGAGAAACAGAGTAAACTTACGATTAGGTCTCTGACTTGGCTAAAAGATCTAGCACCTGCTGTATGAGCATGTGGCCCATATCCATCCCTAGCTGACATTCTATTGTTTGAAGCTATCTTGCTTCTCTTCTTAGCCTCATATGAGTCCCAATACTCCAACATAATCTCCCAGATTCCTCCACTTATCCATTCTGCCTTGTTACCAGAAATCTTTGCTTTAGAGATCATGTCTCTAAAACGAGCAGCCACAACATGATACCAAAGTTGGTAAACCTCTGCACCATTTGTTACACTTATACTGTTGCTTCTCTGTAGCTATTTACTACAAAAATAATTAGTAACTAGTTACTACAAATTAAGTTACTAATCACAATAGTGGGTATATTTGTTACAACAATATCCTTACTTAAGTATAACTAATTACCTCAAAATAAATTAGTAAAATATGTTTAGAATTGTCACAAAAGTATAGTTGCTTATCAATGGCTATTTCTCACAAACTATTTTTTGTATCTAATGGTATCACTAACTATTACAAATTACTACAATTTTGCTACTAAATTTTTAATTTAATTTTTTGTAACTAATTAGTAACTAATCGTTGCAAAAATTAGCTACAAAAAAATAATGTGACAAATTCTGAAGCTATATCTTCCAATCTTTGTAGTGATAGTTTATGTATCAACAATTTCTATATAGCGTAATAATTAATGCAAGTCCGTGTTTAATATATACTAGGATATATCCCGTGCTTTAAGCACGGGTCAACATTTTTTAAAAAAATTATAATGTAATAATAAAAATTATTGTTTTATTTTTTTAAAAATTATTTTGTTTGAGATAATATTT
Organism: Camelina sativa; assembly: GCF_000633955.1. Classification (NCBI taxonomy): domain Eukaryota; kingdom Viridiplantae; phylum Streptophyta; class Magnoliopsida; order Brassicales; family Brassicaceae; genus Camelina; species Camelina sativa. The sequence goes on from NC_025704.1 coordinate 8,180,300, forward strand.
ATTTTTAATTGTTATGTAAATCTATTAGTCTATTTGAATACTAATTATTTTAGAATATTATAGTATTTTATTTTTGACGTATTATTACAGTTTTATATTGTTTATTTGTTGTATTTGCATAATATTTTGTGAAATATAAAATAGTAATTTTAATAATATAATTGTGAGTAAATAAAAATTATTAATTTATCATCAATATAAATTTAGTTTTACCAACCTGCACCTGCCAATATGGAAATTAAAACACACATTTTCATACATTGAGTAATATATCTTCATTTTACAAAATTTAAATCACAGCATATGCAGAAAAAATATGCATTTTATTAATTATAAGTATTATATGAAAGTTCTAAACAATTTGTAAATAAAATAAAATAAAAATGATAGGAGAATCATAATTTGAAATCTTAACAAAATCTTCGAATTTAGTTATTAAAAATAATTGTATTGTATACTTGGATATAAAATCTTAGTTTTTAAATTTTCTGATTGGTTTATATATTTTTTTAAAAAAATAATTAGTATTTTCATCCATAATTTATTAGAGATAGAAAATATTTTTTTAAGATTTTTTTAGATTTTTTAATATTTGATATGTGAGTGTTTTTATTTTTAATTTAATTATATTTATTTAAATTAGTTAATTAAACTTAATTAATTTTTTCTAATGGTAATTGAATGTAATTTTTTACACATTTTAAGGTTAGTTTCATATTTGTACTTCTCAATTAATATAGTAGGATAGATACTCTTAGAAATTGTCGTCCGATTATGTTTTCAATTTTGTATGATTGAAAGAGTTGCAAGTTTTATAACTGAGTAGTGTTTGGCTGTTTCTTGGTATATAAATAAATCAATCAAATTAAAAAGCATATTTCTTCCGAGTATTTTACGTATTTGCATATTTTCGATTAATATAAAAATAAAACATATATATATATATATATATATATATATATATGTGTGTGTGTTAACGTTAAACAAAAACCCAATCTGGCTTTTAAGCCAACTTTTTATTATACTAGAACTCTAGCTACACAGTTGATATAATACTAGTTAATAATAATGCTATACTTGTATGCAGATGATTGTTGGGCGAGAGTTCTCCGTAAGATCTTGGAATTCGGGTACAACATGAATATTCAAAATGTTGCTGAACATAAGACTTTGTCAATGAAAGATCTCATTAGCGTAGTCAAATCAGTAAGGGAAAAAGCTCAGATTCAAGGAGGGGGAGGTAGAAAAAAGAGTTTGACAATTGCTTCACTCAAAAAACCAATAAAGTTCATTCGTGAAATAGGACTTGAAAAGGATTTCGGAAGAACTAACATGGTAAATGCTTATGATATCCACTTCTTTTTTCTTTGCATCTGATCCAATCCTAATTATTTATTTTTCTTTAGAATCTGAATAATTATATTATTGATTTTTGTAATATAATTTCAGACAAACATGTTTAGAGTGAAAGGAGATTTTATTACAAAGCCAAATGCAGTTCCTTCAGAATTTTTTGGAAATTATATAAATCGTTGGAATTATTTTTAAGAGAATTTTTTAGAATATTCTTAAGTGTGTTTATATAACTCACGGATTGACCAATTAATTTATAAATATTTTTTGTAATCAGCTTATATTTAACTTATTTTGTAACCAATTTATAAAAATTATATAGTATACAAATTTTTTTTTGTGTACTTCCCTTTTATTATAAAAGGATATATAATTTAAATATTAAAACTTAGCATTGTTTGTATAACAATGTTCTAGGGAATCTACACTTTGAAAATACCGCAGGGAGCCACCTTGGATTATATAAGACATGTGCTAATCATTGTTTCTTATGGGTTCACACTAGATGGCAAACTTTTGTTCTTGGTCCAAAACACTTGGGGGAAGGATTGGGGAGTTGGCGGATATGGAAGGATCTTCATCGCTGAGACATGCCCAATAGTGTATCTTGATCGTTTAATTAAGTAATTTGGCTTTTTAAGAAATATTTTTTGTCGTTAAACCTAAACACATATAATCACGAGCAGAGTATTCCCCCTGTTCGTGTAATGTAGTAACGCTATTCTTCGATAAGATTTATTAAGTAGAAGTAATAAGTTATGTGTTATGTAGTTTTCACTATTGTCACATTTACATTATGACAGTCTTGTTATAATTAATCATTTCTCAATAAGAAATTTCATGTAATCATTTTACCTAACACATATATAATGATATATCAGTTTTACTTTTAAGTTGATCAGTTTTACTTCTTATAAATATCAATAAAATATTAAATATGTTATCAAATCATTCACTAACTTAAGAAAATTATATTAATTTTTTGTTTTGATTATCTTAGTTTTCTTATATTATGCTAATCACTAATTTTAACGCATTAAACTTTGTACACTATAATCATTTTTATTATAAATTTCTTTTTGCTATATGATTATAATAAATAATAATTGCAATTAAATTGCAAATATTTTCCTTATTAATTGCACATTTTCTTATTGAAATTTGTAACTTAATAGATAATTTTTCTATTATAGTTAGTGATATAATAGATTACTTTTGGTTTTATATATTTTCAAAAATATGAACTGTAATCTTTTTATTTTTAGAATTTTTTTATTTTTTCCTACAATTATTAAATAATTTTTTTTTTCACATATGTCAAAATATTATCGATATACTTAACACATGTCGCGATTATATAAATTACTAATTTTGAAAACTTAAACTTTTTTTTTCTTGTCAACCATTGGGCCACAACTGGCCGGCCCGTTAGCCAAATTCCTACATTCGTAGGAGCCGGGACTCGATCCCGAGTGTGATGGTGCCTTCTACAAATGGACTTACCTCCTGCCACTGCACTAAAATCACTTCCCTAAAACTTTATATAATAAGATCTTAATTGTGAAGGATATATTAGGTTATGTTTCTCTTTGTCTTGTAGTCATGGATTTAACTTAAGCAGTCTTCAAAGATTAACTACATCCCCAATCTGAGCATTTATGATATATGCATTGACAGCTTGTTAAGATTTGGAATTCCGAGTGAAGGTTAACACTTGTAAGCTAGAGGTCAAAGGCGACAAGGCAAACACCAATTTTGCGTTAGCATCTAACTCGTGTGGCGGAAGTCACTTTTGATATTCGATGAGTTTTTTTTTTGAGAAAGCCGTATATCCTAATTATCGTCTCTCTTGTAGATATCACCGACGTAGGGCAATTGTTTAAATCTTAGAGAGATCAGAGAGGCAATGGTTTATAGTAATACTTGAGATCGAAAGCTGTGCATCATTAATGCATATATATAAACTTCATAATCTATTACACACACAAACCATAAATATAGCACAAGATAATTATGAACCAATGTTATAATAGATATAATAGGTCAGAATACTTAAGCCTTGATTGGAAGAGCATATGAAGAAGCTCTTTTAATTTTATCATCCAATCAACATCTATTAAGAGAGCATATAAGGGAGCATTTAGAAGCTGCAGATGCTCTCATATGCTCTCTTCCTATATGCTTTCTTCCTATATGCTCTCATTTGAAGTATTTACCAAGCATTTAACTCTACAATATTAATATATATTAAAATAATTTTAAATAATTAATTAATTTTGTAAAAAGAGAAAATTATGATTTCATAGAAAATAAAATTATTTTTTATAAGATAATATATATGAGAAACTACTTAATGTTATTATTTAAAATAATATAATAATTTATTTAATATATTAAAATATTAATGTGGATATAACATTTATAATATATATTATTGTTTTATTTAGTTTAATTTGTTCTATTATATATATTTTTAAAAGTTATTGAAATTAAAAATGTAAATATAGATATAAACTTTTATAAAAAAAATTATAATATATATTAATTATTTTTAATTAATGTTACACTATAAATATATATAATTAAAATTTATTAAATTACACATTTTTATATATAACAACTTATTAAATTTATTAAATGTAAAATATATTTTTAAAAAAATATATAGCAGTGAGTGATAACTAACTTTTTTAATGATACACATTTAAATTATATTTTTTTATTTAATATCATATATTAAATATAAATATAATATCTAATACTCCCCTGCTATACCAATCAATTAAATGTGTTATATTAATCATAGCATACAGCCTATGCACCTTAATGTTTATGCTGCATAATGCTAATGCTTTAGTATATGTTGTTCCAATCAAAGCCTTAGATTCCCACCCACACAACCTTACAAATAGCTTAAAACTCTCTCACTTGAATACCTCTGCTAGCTTGTCGTCAACACATCACAATGCAATTTAGTCAGAAACATTAATTAACAGTTATAACTTGGCAGAAACAATCCAAATCCCACTGACGAAATAGACACAATTAAAACGAAGAAGATTAACATAAGAATAATAATACCTTTTGAATATATATAGAGATCTAGAGTTGTAGTTTAGGACTTGGTCTGCAGAGAATTGGGAGAGGAGATACCTCCGGTGTCATTACAAAATGTAGCACCTTGGCTTGGTACTCAACTAGAGGCCCATCACGATACTCCCGAGCCATGAACGTGATGTACAGCTTCCATTTACCTAGTCCACTTACATTAACTCTCACAACATTCACCAATTCCAAAGTCTTGTTCTGTAAAAACATAAAATAATTTATAAACGATCCAAAACATGAAATATCAATCTTAATTCAACTGATACTAATTTACCATGGTCTCGTTGAACTTCTTAACACAGACATTAGCAAGACATGCAATTAAATCCCTGTCACTGTTCTTCCTCTCGATATTGAGCTCGTAGATTCCGACCGAGGGATCAGGAAGAAAACCCTATATTACAAAACCACAAAATTATATATGGAAAATATAAGTAAACAACATCAAATTAAGGCATAGACAAACCTATTGTTGCAAGTTAAAAAAAAAATGTATGATATTGAAAAATGATTTAACAAAAACAGATGGGTTTGCAGAGATTGAGACCAGTAAGCGAAGAAGAGTTTTGACTTAAACAGATCGATATAGTAATATACCAAATGATTAAACAAGGAAACTAATATACCTTACTCTCGAAAGCCTTAAGCCTGTTGTTGTAGTATATGTCATAAAATTGCTGGGTGGGATACAACTTACGAATCCTTGGATTGATTTTGAACTCGCGACCATCAAAGCTATCGTAGTCCCACACTGGTTCTTTTTCCGACACGTAACTATACTGAGCCCACTCCTCGTCGGTGCCGAAATCAAAATCGCTATCGCTGCTGCTATCGTCGTCTTCCTCATCTTCGACCTTTTGCTTTTTGATGTGCGAAGAACAAGAGTCAGCCTCCTCCTCAAACGCCCATGAATCCTTCCTAAAACTTTGTTTCGTCATCGATCGATCGCTTAGTACGGTAGCAGCCATTGTGGGTGGAAACGCAGAAACCCTAGATGACCAATTCAGGTTTTGGGGATTTCCAGATTCATCCAAACTGTGTAAAATAATAAATATAGTCAATCTAGTGTTTTGGTAGCAGTTGTTGCTCAAAAGTACTTTTTTTTTTAAAGTTTTTACATTTGATGCATTGACTTTAATATTACTCCCTCTGTATTAGAATAGATGATGTTTTAGAAATTTATCTTTTTATCACAAAGATTGATTTTCTGTATTTTTTAATAATTAATGCTATTAGATTGTAGATTTCAAGATTCATTGATTGAGAATTTAAAATTTTAATGAATTACTATTGGTTAATAGTTATGAGAAATATGTATCTTATTATATAAAGTTGGGTTTTGAGAGTTAGTCATTAACAGGATTTTGACATGTGTCAAATTATCAATCTCAGATTTTGACATGTGTAAAAATAAATATTTAATAGGAGGACTTTGATAAACTATTAATAATGTAAAAAGATAATTATCAAAAATTACAGAATTTATAAGAAAAAATTACAAAGTTTTTTAAAAAATAATTAGGAGATTATATATATATATTTTATAAAATTCGAATATTATTTACTTATTTTTAATTTTAAGTTATTAATTCTACAAAAAATATAGAAAAAGGGATTAAGGAAAATTTAAAGTTCATTATTAATTCTAAATTTTGTAAATATTCACTTCTATATAAACATAGATCATCCCATATTTAAATAATTTATTTAAAAAAACTACTTTCAACTTTGTTTAATTGAGAATTTTTTTTTTAATGGGAAGGTAAAGTTTTCTTATTTTTAATGGGAAGGTAAAGTTTTCAACAATACACAACATCAACAATTCAGCCAGAAAGATTAAATGTTATCCCCACGAGATCTCATGAAATTAACAAAATAAACAACAAGAAGACTAACAGAATACTCATGTACCTTTTAATATATATATATAGATCTAGAGTTGTGGTTTAGGACTTGGTCTGCAGAGAATTGGGAAAGGAGGTACCTCTGGTTCCTTTATAAAATGTAGCACCTTGGCTTGGTACTCAACAAGAGGCCCACCACGATACTCCCGAGCCATGAACGTGATGTACAGCTTCCATCTAGCTTGTCCACTTCAATTTACTCTCACAACATTCACCAATTCTAAAGTCTTGTTCTGTAAAAACATAAAATAATATATAAACCCAAACGATCCAGAACATGGAAAATTCATATCCATCTTAATTCAACTTATACTAAGATGGTTGTTGTAGTATATGTCGTAAAGTTCCTGGTTAGGAGACAACTTACGAATCCTTGGATTGATTTTGAATTCGCGACCATCAAAGCTATCGTAGCCCCACTCTGGTTCTTTTGAAACGTATCTATACTGAATCCACTCGCTGTCCGTGCCGAAATCCATATCGATGTCGCTGCTACCGCTGCTATCATCGTCTTCCTCCTCGTCGACCTTTTGGTTTTTGATACGCGAAGAAGAGTCAGCATCCTCCTCCAACGCCAATAGTTCCTTCGTCGAACCTCGTTTTGCCATCGATTCATCGCTTAGTATTGTAGCCATTGTAGAGAAACGAAGAAACCCTAGAACAAACCGAGCTGTAGTTGGGAATTCCTTAATTCCAACATACTCAATACCCCTTGCCTTACTTGGTAAAGTATAACATGAAGTTACAGTTATGCCCTCACTTTCATTAAATAAACCGAAATAAGAAGGCGTTTTTGACGTCCCATTCATAAAAGAAGAGAATTTTGTACAATCTGCCATGAACAATCACAAACTGTCTTAGGAATGCCACTTTCAATATTTGCTTCTCCCGCCTGCCACACACACTGCAAGAAGACCTCTATACCCTCCATCAATTTGTCCCCAAAATTAAATAAAAGAATTTTTATTAAAATATAATTGTAATACAATTTAATTGCTTCTTAAAACGCAACTCGTTTCTTCTTCTCTCCTTAGAAACTCGTTTCTTCTTCTCTTCTCAGAAAGATTTGCTTCTTCGCCTCTCTCGTCTTATTATTCTCTTCTTCGTTACTTCTTTATCGTCGAAAATCCGCCTAAACAGCCCGTCGTCTTAGGGTGTCATGATGAATTACTTATTACAGTCACTTCTACGGCCGAATCCGCTTCTTCCGCCTCCACCCGCTGCAGTCGGCGAGACAGAGGAACCTACTTATTATGTAATTCATCATTATGTCTCCGATGTAGATCTGATGTCGATGTAGGAACTGAGAATGTTCTACCTTTGTTGGACCAGTTTCAACAGTGAAGGTATGTGGACTGTAATTTTGTCACTTGTTTGTTTTAGTGGACCAGATTCAATAGATACAGTAAGTGTCCACCATTAACATGTTTATCCCTAATGCAAGTCTGATGACGATGTAAGCGCAAGACCTGTCATAGATAAGGTGGACTAGTTACAGCAGCCAAGATATGTCTACCCCTGTAGTTTCTTTCGGTTTTTTTAAGTGGAACAGACTAAACAGCCCTGGTACATGTCCATCAAAACCATGTCCACCACTATCTTATATGTCCTCCATTCACATGTTAATATTTGTTTGGTCATCCATTCTTTATTGTGACAATTGTTATTCAAAATCTGTATGTATATCGCTTAACCAACAACTAAATATCTCTTCACTGCAGTAATGTTGACGGAGTCCTCACTAACAATAATATGGCCATGGTGGACCAGATCAGACAACAAAGGTAGATGTCCATTCTTTGATGGACCATTTTTAACAACACAATATGCATTAGTCCATTATTGTACAAAAACACTAAATGTTTTACTAATATGGTTGTTATCCGTTGGACAGTTTGGGTGATGTTTCGATTGCCACTGGTGAAGTTTTTGGGGACAATAGCAATTTGTTGCCCGAGGAATCTACTAAGGTGGAGAACCTTTACTATAATGTAACATCTTTCCGCGTATGTCCGTCCAATGCGGCGAATAGCCCTGGGCGTTCGGATACCCGAACCCGATCGGGTTCAGATCTTCGGATTTTTGGATCTTCGGATATACGAAAATAGGATCCGATTGGGTATTTTATAGAATCGGGTCGGGTTCGGGTTTTATCCGAACGGGTTCAGATAATTTCGGATACACCCGAAATCCGATGTGAATTTTGGATATCCGATGGATTTCGGATATTTTTATCCGAAATTGATAAAAATACCCAATTAGGTAAAAAAAAACCCGAAACATACCAATATACCCGAATTAATATATAACTTAAATATCAAAAACGGTTATAAAAAAAAACGTCAATTAGGAATTTTAGATTACATATGTATATATATATATATAGATAAATATTTAATGTTTTCACACAATAACTAAGGTGGCAAAATGGTTTATGATACATCAAATAATGTATAAGGTACCGGGTTCGAGTCCCCATTAGTGCATTTTTGTATTTATTTCGGGTTAATTCGGATATCCGATCGGATTCGGATAATATCCGAACCCGATCGGATATCCAAATTTCGTAAAAACTAAATCCGATCGGGTATTTCATGCCACCCGAATCCGAACCGAACTGCCTATTTCGAGTCGGGTTCGGATTCGGGTTTCGGATTTGGTTAAAATGCCCATGCCTAGCGGCGAACATGTATTTATGTTGTTTTTGTCTAGCTTTCCGCGAATGTCTGTCCCAGGCGGTGGACATTGTTTTTCTAATATTTTTGTCTATCTTTTCGCGTATGTCTGTCTCACGTAGTGGACATGTATATCTGTTGTTTATGTCTATCTTCATTATGGATGTACAACCAATGTAGTATTTTTTAATCTACCTTATTGTCATCTCTCTATTATAATATGCCGATAGACAATTTTATGAAACTTGTCTATAGACAATCTAATGCTGATAGACATTCTAATGCCGGTAGACATTCTAATGCCGGTAGACATTCTAATGCTGATAGACAATCTAAGTATAATATTGTCTACCCCATCTTTCTATTGTCTACTTTCTAAACAATAATTCTCCACCATGATCACTCGATAGTCTACAAGCTGATCTTCTCCCAAGCTCCTTGTAAACCCAAAAATATTCTCCAAATTTTCCTTCAGGTCTATTTTTGGTCATCCAATGTTCATAGACCAAAAAACCTTCTACAAATAACAAACATTATGTCCACAAACAATAGACAAAGAGAGTTCTCCACCAGTAGATAACATGATTTGTCTATCTCCGTCGACCAACTTCGCATTCCAGTTTTTATCACTAGCGGTAGACAATACCTTTTGTCCACCATCAATAGTCAACGCTTTCTTCTTCTTTAGTGAAATGTACAAATACATTCCACCACACTCTTCATTCTTCACTTTAAACTATTGAAACTCAACATCACTGCCTACTGAAACAGGGGGCATCTTACCTTGTGTGAAGACAACTGTGTCTCCTGGGTGCCAAAAGCTTAACTCTGTGTTGCTTTCCTCTTGTTTGACACCCAACAGCTCTCCTATTTTAGCCTTCACCCCTACAAACATTGTCTCTCTCTCGATAGACATAAATCTTGTCATTTTCCTATGACGGACTGAAAACTCCCACAATCCAATATCTGAACATGTCCATTCACCCACTAAAACACACACTCTACCATCCATCTATAGAAACATCGATTACATGTTTGAACACAATTTACGCAATTCTTTTGCAGGTTCCCAGATTAAATGTGAGGACATGCTTAATTAATGCGAATACATATCTCTGATTGTCCGATAACCACCAACTCTACCTCCTCTTCACCAATTCTGTTCTTCATATTTGTTTAGGACAGTCCTAAACAATGGCATTATTAACTCTCAATAACTCCTCTTTAACACAATAAAACACTAAATTGACAGCCCGTCTATGCCATTAATAGACGTCCCATCGTCATTAATGTCGTTTTTTTGAAATTGTCAGTGTCTTCTCTTCACCTCTTTTAACAAAAGGATATTTTTGTCATTTCCTCCATCCTTAAATAAACAAAACTGACATTTTGCAGAAGAAAATAAGCAAACTGGCATTTCTAAGAAAATTTTCAAATAAAATGGCATTCTTAGCTAAATTCCCATAAAAGAATCCTTTCTTAGGTGTTGACTGGTTCTCCCGCTACCTCTCGCAAACACTGCGTTTGCGGGTGGTGGCGGTTGCTAGCGATTGGAACCAATCACACAAACTTCTCCTAATCGCTCCAATCGCTCCCAATCGCTTCAAACCACTGAATTCCAAAAGCTGCTTCCCGCAAGCGTTTGCGGTTGCGAGCGATTACGTTTGGAATATATATATTTTTTTTGTAAAAACCATAAAGAAATCATTGATCATAATTTTTTTTTTGTTATATCTTCTATCTAACCATTTTACTCATTAAGTATGGGAGAAAATGAAGTACGGATACGATTGCAAAGATTATAAAATAAGCAATTAGAAGAAAATAATATTCCAATTAACGATAACCCGGAAAACTTGTTGTAAATTTAATGATATGTTGCACATAAGTTCAAAAAAATCTAAATAAATATAATATTTCATCAGAAATTTAAGAAAATAAGATTATTAGTGAAAAATATTAAAACAAATCACCAGTGATTCTTCTCAACTCTCACTTGACGATTCCTGCCGATGCAACTACTGACCCACGATCTAAGAGAAAAGATCTACGATCTAAAGCATATGTTATGTCATTTATCAAATTAATTGATTAAATTTTTGGTGAAAAGCCAAATGTATAAAGGAATAAGTATTTCAATATGAAATTTATTTATTTTTTGAATAATGATTTTAGTATTTTTTAATAAATTTTAATCATAAACCAAGTTTAATAAAAATTTTGGTGTTTTTAAACATTTATATATTATATATCACATTTATTATGTTCCAACACCTATTGCATCCACTGGTCAACCAGTCGTAAACCTCCCGCAAACGCACGCTTCCGCAATCTCCCGCAACCGCAGCGTTTGAACCAGCCATGCCCTTATATGCGGCTCACTAACGTTTTAGTAAATAACTAGGTTTTAACCCACGGTACACCGCGGGACTATATTTTTAAAAATAAAATAAAAATGTAATGTTTTTAGTAGATTAACTATATATATGACTAATGTTGTGTAAATTTTAAATATATATCCCTTATATCCATATATTATTTAGTTTTACCGGTTTAAATTGTTAAATTCAGAATATAACTTGTGGTTTACCCAAACCCATCCCGCTAGATATCCAAACATAATTTTTCGTTTTTGCTTAAGTACAACATGCACGTTTTCAAAATTCAAATAACGAAAAAATGCAAAAAAAAAAAAATTACATTAGTTTTATATACTTTATGATGATTTAAAGCAAATAAACTAAATAAATCAAACAAAGATGATAGGAAAATTATAATTTTAATTAAAAATATTATTTTATATTTCAAACAAAAACTTTTAATTGTGTTTGGTTATGAGGATAGTATAGAATTTTTATTGTTAGCATTAAATATTGTAATGAATTAAGGAGATATTTTAGGAAATTTACAAAACAAATATTTAATGAAATATTGTAATTAGTTGTTGATTGATTAAGGAGATATTTTAGGAATTTTTGTTCTGCACAAAATCTTGGTTTTAATTTCATTTTAATTTATAAATTTAAAATTTAATGTTAATGGCATTCCTTGTAAATAAGTACCAACTTCAGGATTTATTTGCTAAATGTCTCCAAAAATGTATATATAGATTTCTAAAAATTCTTACATTTAAAAATTAATATTTACTACATTTAAATGATGATTTACTACATTAATTTTTTTTTCAAAAGAAAAAGATGATAAGAAAATAAAATTTTAAATCTGGAATAAATCTTCTCAATATCTATCTTAACTGTTTTGATATGATATAAGCATTTAATAGCATTGAATAATAAATGTTTCTAAAAGCATATTTGAGCAAAAAACTGCTGTAATCCTACTATATTAATTGGGAAGTACAAATATAAAACTAACCTTAAAATGGGTAAAAAATTACATTCAATTGCCATTAGAAAATTTTAATTAAGCTTAATTAATTAATTAAATAAATATAATTAATTTTTAAAAAAAAAACACTCACAGATAAAATATAAAAAAAATTAGAAAATATATTTTCTCTCTCTAATAAATTATGGACGAAATTACTAAATATTTTTTTTTAAAAATAAATAAACCAATCAGAATTTTAAAAACTAAGATTTTATATCCAAATATACAATATAATTTGTTTTTAATAACTAAATTTCGAAAATTTTGTTAAAATTTCAAAATATGATTCTCCTATCATCTTTATTTTATTTTATTTACAAATTGTTTGGAATTTTTATATAATATTTATGATTAATAAAGTACATAATTTTTTCTGCATTTGTTTTGATTTGAATTTTTTAAAAACGAAAATATATTAATTAATCTATGAAAAATGTATGTTTTAATTTCTACATTGGCGGGATGGTAAAACTAAATTTATATAGATGATAAATTAATAATTTTTATTTGCTCACAATTATAATATTAAAATTACTACTTTATATTTCACAAAATAATGAATCAAATACAAGAAACAAACAATATAAAACTGTAATATAAGTTAATAAAAAAA
>NC_025704.1:8194059-8209227 GCF_000633955.1 Camelina sativa
AAAATGTATGTTTTAATTTCTACATTGGCGGGATGGTAAAACTAAATTTATATAGATGATAAATTAATAATTTTTATTTGCTCACAATTATAATATTAAAATTACTACTTTATATTTCACAAAATAATGAATCAAATACAAGAAACAAACAATATAAAACTGTAATATAAGTTAATAAAAAAATAGACTAATAGATTTACAGAACAATTAAAAATAAATATTATCTCAAAAAAATATTTTTAAAAATATGTAACAATAAATTTTATTATTATATTAGAAATCTTTTAAAAAATGTTGACCCGTGCTTAAAGCACGGGGTATCTCCTAGTTATACTAGTATAGATACACTTATCAATTCCACATACTCTCCCTATCAGACAGTGAGAGTCATATCATATATTTTGATTCAAATAGAATATTGTATGGTGATCCAATCAATCAGACTTATCACTTACATTGTCCTCGTCTCTCATCTTTATTAGTCCAGTTTTTACCCGCTGGCCGGTGCTTCCAAAGTACCAAAATCGTAGATCCCGTAGAAAGGAATCCCAAGAAAGCTAAGCAACAGGCGAATTGTTTCATGATATGCTATTGAGTTTTGAAATTTGACATGCTACGTACAGCGAATCTTGTGGTGCAGAGAAACATCATAACATACGTACGTAAGATTTATTCCTTTGAGAAACGACAACTCTGACAAGTTTTCACCACCGTCACCGACTCACCGTAACTATAATATACTTCACGTATTTTAGATTACTACAAAGTACAAACTATAGTTCTTTTTTGTTTCATTATAGCAAGCGTTTTGATAATCCTTTGTATCAGTCGTTCCGTCTGAACAACAAAATTTTTGCCTCTACAAGTTATTTTTTCTAGCCAAGAAACCACTTGCCAAATGAGACCTTATCTGCTAGATAGATTAGCAAAAAGAGAACCACAAGGTTATATGCATCACTCCAGCGTATCCTTGTCTTCACTAGCCAAGCTACGCAATTTATAAAGAAAATAAATAACAAATCAAAACAAAAATATTCAAGAATAAAGAATCACGAGTAAAACACAAATAGCATATAACTAATTACCAGTGGTTTAGGGGCTGGTCTGCAGAGAATGGGAACAGGATCTCGAGAATCTCCAACGAAATTCATGGCCTTAGCCTGATACTCCAGGAGAGGCCCATTCGGATACTCCCGAGCCATAAACGTTATATACAGCTTCCAACTAGCTCCTCCAGCATTTCTAGTGGCTCTCACAATCCTTACGAATTCCACAGTTTTTCCCTTTAAGTAAGTAAGCAAGAAAAAGAAAAAAATGATCCAATCTTATATTTATTAGAGCTAGTTGACATATTCTGAAGAAAAAAAAAAACAAAGCTTTATTCTAATCGGAGTACAACTGACCTTAACCTCGTTGAGTTTCTTAACGCACATGGAAGCAAGACCCGCCAAATACTCCCTATTAGTCATGTTTCCATAAGCTGGTCCATCCAGGTTCTGAATAGCGCCAATGAAATTGAATGGATCTGGTTTAAACCCCTACAAAAAAAAAAGAGAGGAACACTTTTTAAGGAAATTGAAGGCAGACAGAGATATATAAATATATAGTAGTTTGTTTAGGAAGAAACGATGGCATTGAGAGATTACCCTATTTTCCAAAGCCTGGATCCTCCCTTCGCGGTATTCCATGTAATCATTCTCGTTAGCAAAGCTGTCACGAATCTCTGGATCTGATTCGTATTCCCGACCATCAAAGCTGTCCACATCCCACTCCGGTTCCGTTTCTTCCACGTCTTCTAACCGTCTGTATTTCCCGACCGTCACGCTTCCATCGCCTTCGCTCTCGGTTTCTTCACTTTCAGTTTCGCTTTCAATGTATTCTTCCTCGACCAAGTTTTGCTTTTCCATCGGCGAAAAGTTAAACTTGTCTGAAACTCGTTTCGCCGTCACATCGACATCGTAGCTCATCACGGTAGTCATCGCAGAAACCCTATAACTTATATTGATATATGGTATAACATTATATGGTATTTGGGCTACGGACCCATTAATTAACGACCTTCTTTTATGCGGTCCACTATATGACCGAACGTTTGTTTCGTAATGGAAGCTTGCCCATCTGTTTTAATTCAACGAAGACAAAGTTCTGTTTTCCAACTTTTTAAATTTCTCTTCTAAAATTAATAAAAAGATAAGAACCATCCCTATATATTAAGCAATAAATTAGCCAGTAAGAATTAGAGGATTGAAGGTGGGGTAAAAGTGTTCTCTCTTTGCATGAAAATCAGCCATAGAAATTGGCTAAACGTGAAACAAAAGCAAAAGAAATCGAATGAAAGGAAGATTCTTAGTGGCAGATGTCGTAGCTAGATGATATAACATATATATGCATATGATGCCTCACGGGGAGTTAGAACTAGGCAACTAGCTTGCCAACGTCCAGGCTCCAGCACAACTTCAACGCATGCATCATTGTCTTTGGGAGCCAATCTTCAACTAAAGAGAGAAGAGGAATATTAACCAAATTTAATCAAGATAGTCTTATAGTACTCTATACCGTGTTGTCTTATAGTACTCTATACCGTGTTTACTGCACTGCAAAACTTAACCGTTGACCCTTGTATACACCAATATATATCATTCAAAATTATGGTAGGAGCTAACACAAATAAATGAAATTCTTGATAATTTTGGATTATCTCCTACGGCTATATCATCAAATTACAGACCCCCAATTATTTCATCTCAGTTTTTCAGTCATCTCCATTAAAACTTAATTCCGGTTTGAGATAAAAATGAAAACTGTTGAAGAAGGTAAGAGCACGGAGAAAACCTTACAACAATGTGTTGCAAAAAGACCATAATTATAAAACACTCTGGTTAATATGTCATTCCAAAACATTCCCCGCATAAAAACATTAACCATTGATCTAAAATTGACCTTTTTTCTTGTTACTTCAATATATATGATTAGAGGAGGAAGCTTTGTGCGTGAGATATGCGCTAATTTTCCCAATGAGCTTTATTTTTTTTTAATGCACATGCTATACACAGCCTTGGTCATCAGGTGCATAGAAACACAAGATCATACATTTTGTCGAAACCAAATTCATTAAAGGTCATGATGACTCATGACTATATAGGTACGTGAATTTAACAAAATTGAGATGATCTGAACATGAGAGTCTGAGACCTCATACGTCACGTACACACTAACATTTTTGGATCTATCAAACATTAAATTTTTAGCTTTATAACATATAAAAACTATAACTTCAATGCATCTTAATATATTAGCCTTTGCTAGCAAGCGTCAACAATACACAACATCTACAATTCAGCCTGAAAGATTAAATGTTATCCCCCCGAGATCTCATGAAATTAACAAAATAAACAACAAGAAGACTAACAGAATACTCATGTACCTTTTAATATATATATATAGATCTAGAGTTGTGGTTTAGGACTTGGTCTGCAGAGAATTGGGAAAGGAGGTACCTCCGGTTCCATTATAAAGTGTAGCACCTTGGCTTGGTACTCAACAAGAGGCCCACCACGATACTCCCGAGCCATGAACGTGATGTACAGCTTCCATCTAGCTTGTCCACTTCGATTAACTCTCACAACATTCACCAATTCCAAAGTATTGTTCTGTAAAAACATAAAATAATATATAAACCCAAACGATCCAGAACATGGAAAATTCATATCCATCTTAATTCAACTTATACTAATTTACCTTGGTCTCGTTGAACTTCTTAACACAGACATTAGCAAGATCTGCAATTAAATCCCTATCACTCTTCTTCCTCTCGATATTTAGCTCGTAGATTCCGACCGAGGGATCAGGAAGAAAACCCTATATATAACAATACCACAAAATTAAATATATATTTTTTTCTTTCTGGAAAATATAAGTAAACAACATCAAATTAAGGCATACACAAATCTATAATCTACTGTTGCAAGTAAAAAAAAAGAAAAACGGATGAAATTGAAAAAATTACTTCACAAAAAGCAGATGGATTTTGCGGTGATTGAGAGACTAGTAAACTAAACGAAGAAGAGTTTGACTAAAACATATCAGTATACCAATAGATTGATTATATATATAAATATATACCTTACTCTCGAAAGCCTTAAGCCTGTTGTTGTAGTATATGTCGTAAAGTTGCTGGTTGGGAGAAAAACTACGAATCCTTGGATTGATTTTGAATTCGCGACCATCAAAGCTATCGTAGCCCCACTCTGGTTCTTTTGAAACGTATCTATACTGAATCCACTCGCTGTCCGTGCCGAAATCCATATCGATGTCGCTGCTACCGCTGCTATCTTCGTCTTCCTCCTCGTCGACCTTTTGGTTTTTGATACGCGAAGAAGAGTCAGCATCCTCCTCCAACGCCAATAGTTCCTTCGTCGAACCTCGTTTTGCCATTGATTCCGAAGAAACCCTAGAACAAACCGAGCTGTAGTTGGGAATTCCTTAATTCCAACATACTCAATACCCCTTGCTTTACTTGGTAAAGTATAACATGAAGTTACAGTTATGCCCTCACTTTCATTAAATAAACCGAAATAAGAAGGCATTTTTGTCGTCCAATTCATAAAAGAAGATAATTTTGTACAATCTGCCATGAACAGTCATCAACTTTCTTAGGAATGCCACTTTCAATATTTGCTTCTCCCGCCTGCCACACACACTGCAAGAAGACCTCTATACCCTCCATCAAGGGAATTTCACAAGAAATACCACTTTTAAAACAAAACTTATGAGAAATGCCAGTTTATATTTTTCTTTTCTAAACTACCACTTTTAAATTATATGCCACATATTAAAAAGACATAAATACCCTTAAACTAAAGAAACAAGAGAGATGAGACATGTGGTCGATTCTTTTTTGCGGCTTCCAATGGAACATTAATGACTCATTTCTCTTTTATTAGGTTGTGTCTGGATAGACAATATTTAAGATATTATAACATTGATTAATTATTGTCCATCCATAACATGGTAGACAATGTTATTATGAATCGTATTGTAGACAATGTAATTCTTGACATTGTTTTCTATCAAAATGTGGTAGGCAATCTATGCGATTAATGTAAGACAAACAAGTATTTTCTGCAGAAACTTTTTCATTGCTCATATTAGTGATTGACCAAAATATAGTACATTTAGAGGAACAAAAGAGTAGGGTTTACATAATAAAATTCTGAAGGTAGATAGACAAAAACGCAAGGAGGGACAACAAACAAACATGTCCACCGTAGATCAGTGCATTTGTTGTCAGCAGACCTGAAATGGATACAAAAAATGGTCAAACCAAACAGATATAGTCCACTTAAGAGAACGAAGGACATAATAGTGGTGGACAAAAACCTTGCATGTTAAAATTGGTCCACTGGAACTGCAGACCTGCTAGAATTTTTTTTTTGTTATCAATTGACATAAAGGGTCAAACCAAACATATATACTCCACTAATTAAGAAAACGAAAGACATAATAGTGATGGACAAAAAGTTTGGTTGTTGAATCTGGTCCACCAGAACTGCAGACTTGCAATGAGTACAATTTTTTTATTAGCAATAGACAGAAAGGTTAAGACCAAACCGATATGGTCCACTTAAGAGAACAAATAACATAATAGAGGTGGACAAAAATCCTTGCTCGTTGGATCTAGTCCACCGAATTTGCAGACCTGTAGTGTTGACATTTTTTTGTTTAGCATTGCACACAAAGGGTCAGGTCAAATGGATTTGGTCTACTTAAGAGAACGAATAACATAATAGTGGTGGACAAAAACCTTGGATGTTGGATCTGGTCCACTGGAACTGCAGACCTGCAGTGAGTACAATTTTTTTTGTTAGCAGTAGACACAAAGGGTCAGACCAAACATATATGGTTCATAAACAGAACGAATGACATAATAGTGGTAGAGAAAAACCTGGGTTGTTGGATCTGGTCCACCGTTTCTGCATATAAAAAATTTCTCCATTATGTGTGGGCGGCGGACTGAAGCAGATGGAGTTTGGCATAGAGAGATTCAATTTGTGCCAGCGACAGACTGAAAGAATATGAGATTGAAGAATATGAAAAGTTGAGAGAACCTGAGATAGAAGAAACAGAAAGTCAAAAGTTAGAATGAAGAGAGAGAATTGTGTTTTGGAGAAATAATTAGGTTTATGTTTCAAAAGAAAAAGGGTATAAAAGTCTTTTGACTATGGAGTTGTGGCAGGCGGGACAATGAGTAGGAGAAAATGGCATTAAACAAAATGGTTGGTACTGTTCATGGCAGTATTGACAAATTTCTCCTCCATCAATTTGTCCCCAAAATTAAATAAAAGAATTTTTTTTTTAAATATAATTGTAATACAATTTAATTGCTTCTTAAAACGCAACTCGTTTCTTCTTCTCTCTTCAGAAACTCATTTCTTCTTCTCTTCTCAGAAAGATTTGCTTCTTCGCCTCTCTCGTGTTATTATTCTCTCCTTCGTTACTTCTTTATCGCCGAAAATCCGCCTAAACTGCCCGTCGTCTTAGGGTGTCATAATGAATTACTTATTACAGTCACTTCTACGGCCGAATCTTTCGCTTCTTCTGCCTCCACCCGCCGCAGTTGGCAAGACAGGGGAACCTACTTATTATGTAATTCATCATTATGTCTCCAATGTAGATCTGATGGCGATGTAGGAACTGAGAATGTTCTACCTTCGTTGGACCAGTTTCAACAATCAAGGTATGTGGACTGTAATTTTGTCACTTGTTTGTTTTAGTGGAACAGATTTAATAGATACAGTAGGTTTCCACCATTAACATGTTTATCCCTAATGCAGCTCTGATGACAATGCAAGCGCAAGACCTATCATAGATAAGGTGGACCAGTTACAGCAGCCAAGATATGTCTACCCCTGTAGTTTCTTTCGGTCTTCTTGAGTGGAACAGACTAAACAGCCCTGGTACATGTCCATCAAAACCATGTCCACCATTATCTTATATGTCCTCCATTCACATGTTCATATTTGTTTGGTCATCCATTCTTTATTGTGACAATTGTTATTCAAAATCTGTATGTATATCGCTTAACCAATAACTAAATATCTCGTCACTGCAGTAATGTTGACGGGGTCCTCACTAACAATAATGTGGCCATGGTGGACCAGATCAGACAACAAAGGTAGATGTCCATTCTTTGATTGACCATTTTTAACAACAAAATATGCATTAGTCTATTATTGTACAAAAACACTAAATATTTTACTAATATGGCTGTTATCCGTCGAACAGTTTGGGTGATGTTTCGATTGCCACTGGTGAAGTTTTTGGGGACAATAGTAATTTGTTGCCCGAGGAAGCTACTAAGGTGGAGAACCTTTACTATAATGTAACATCTTTCCGCGTATGTCCGTCCCATGCGGCGAACATGTATTTCTGTTGTTTTTGTCTAGCTTTCCGCGAATGTCTGTCCCAGGTGGTGGACATTGTTTTTCTAATATTTTCTTCTACTTTTTCGCGTATGTCTGTCTCACGCGGTGGACATGTATATCTGTTGTTTATGTCTATCTTCATTATGGATTTACAACCAATGTAGTATTTTTTAGTCTACCTTATTGCCATCTCTCTATTACAATATGCCGATAGACAATTTAATAAAACTTGTCCATAGACAGTCTAATGCTAATAGACATTCTAATGCCGATAGACATTCTAATGCTGATAGACAATCTAAGAATAATGTTGTCTACCCCATCTTTCTATTGTCTACTTTCTAAACAATAATTGTCCACCATGATCACTCAATAGTCTACAAGCTGATCTTCTCCCAAACTCCTTGTAAACCCAAAAATATTCTCCAAATTTTCCTTCAGCTCTTTTTTTGGTCATCCAATGTTTCTAGACCAAAAAACCTTCTACAAATAACAAATATTATGTCCATAAACAATAGACAAAGAGGGTTCTCCACCAGAAGATAACATGATTTGTCCATCTCCGTCGACCAACTTCGCATTCCCGTTTTTATCACTAGCGATAGACAATACCTTTTGTCCACCATCAGTAGTCAACGCTTTCTTATTCTTTAGTGAAATGTACAAATACAGTCCACCACACTCTTCATTCTTCACTTTAAACTATTGAAACTCAACATCACTGCCTACTGAAACAGGGGGCATCTTACCTTGTGTGAAGACAATTGTGTCTCTTGGGTGCCAAAAGCTTAACTCTGTGTTGCTTTCCTCTTGTTTGACACCCAACAGCTCTCCTATTTTAGCCTTCACCCCTACAAACGTTGTCTCTCTGTCGATAGACAAAAATCTTGTCATTTTCCAATGACGGACAGAAAAGTCCCACAACCCAATATCTGAACATTTTGTCCATTCACCCACTAAAACACACACTCTACCGTCCATCTATAGAAACATCGATTACATGTTTGAACACAATTTACGCAATTCTTTTGCAGGTTCCCAGATTAAATGTGAGGACATGCTTCTTTAATGCGAATACATATCTCCGATTGTCCGATAACCACCAACTTTACCTCCTCTTCACCAATTCTCTTCTTCATATTTGTTTAGGACAGTCCTAAACAATGGCATTATTAACTCTCAATAACTCCTCTTTAACACAATAAAACACTAAATTGGCAGCCCTTCTACGCCATTAATAGACGTCCCATCGTCATTAATGTCGTCTTTTTGAAATTGTGAGTGTCTTCTCTTCACCTCTTTTAACAAAAGGATATTTTCGTCATTTCCTCTATCCTTAAACAAACGAAACTGGTATTTTGTAGAAGTAAATAAGCATTTCTAAGAATTTTTTTTAAATAAAATGGCATTCTTAGCTAAATTCCCTTAAAAAAATTCTTCTTATATGCGGCTCACTAACGTTTTAGTAAATATACACTTATCAATTCCACATACTCTCCCTATCAGACAGTGAGAGTCATATCATATATTTTGATTCAAATAGAATATTGTATGATGATCCAATCAATCAGACTTATCACTTACATTGTCCTCGTCTCTCATCTTTATTAGTCCAGTTTTTACCCGCTGGCCGGTGCTTCCAAAGTACCAAAATCGTAGATACCGTAGAAAGTAATCCCAAGAAAGCTAAGCAACAGGCTAATTGTTTCATGATATGCTATTGAGTTTTGAAATTTGACATGCTACGTACAGCTAGTCTTGTGGTGCATAGAAACATCATAACATACGTACGTAAGGTCATGTTTATCGGGAGTTCATAGCAAGGTTCTTAGAGTTTTTGTGACAAAAAAATAAATAAAAAAACAAAAAACCAGAAGAGGCTCTCTTATATAATAGACTCAAATCGTTTATAAGAGACGCTACATGTCCTTATATTGTTGGCGGACAGAATAATACAAAAGCAATTTTTTTTTTTTGAGACAATTAATCTCTTCTCTCTTTCTCTCTATTTCTCTCGCGATCAAAGTTTCGATCCGACAAAGAAAGGTCTGCTTTAATCGGAGGTTATAGAATCAATGGAGTGTTGGGTCGGAGGCGATTTGAATCGGCGGATTCCAAACCCTTCCTTCTGATTCCAAATTCCTCTAAACTCGATTTCTTTTCCTCTCTCTCTCTTTCTCTCATGATATGCTGAAACGACAAAGGAATTTGGAATCAGAAGGAATAATTTGGAATCGATTGATCTGGAATCAGAGGAAGGGTTCTGGTATGATCCATCTTTTTGATATTGTTAGTGGCGAATCCTTAATCGCTTGTGTGTGGTTTTATTTTGACAGATTTGGGTCTGCTTTTTTCTCAACTTTTATTGCTTTGAATCGTTTTTCATGTGGAATCCTTAATCGCTGGTGTTTTGTTACTACTCTTTGTTTTGGCTCTCATGGTTTCTGCATTCAGTAATGGCTTTTCATAAATTTGTAGTTCCTGATTAAGTTGTTGGACAATCTAAAGCTGAAGCTTCTAAAGAAGGGAGGACCTTAGCAGATTTTTACTATGGGTGTTTGGGATATTCCGTCTACATGACTGAGAAAGACTCATCTGCCATTAAGCAACATACAAAGACTCAACTTCCCTTTTGTGTTGGCCTTGAGGTTTGTTGCTCATATCCCTTTTCTCGAGTATTCATTACATTGCTTTTGAAAGTTAGATAATTATGCCATGGTTAGGCTTTCTTGTCAAACTATTTGTTGGTCCATGTGTATGTATGCATTATTTTGAAGACAGTATCATCTTCTGCAAAAATGGATAATGGTATTGGTATTGACTTGACTGCCTAATTGATTCTGCGTGAATACAAAACCTCAAAGTTAGATAACTCTTAGGTCTACAGTAATTAGTCTGGTAAAATTGATGTTCTTGTTAACGCTGCTGCTGGCAATTTCCTCGCTGCTGCTGAGGATTTGTCTCCTAATGGCTTCAGAACAGGTTCGGTTCACTTTTTGATTAATGATTTGAGAGGAATTGTGCCTGAGGTTTTGTCAATTTGAGTGTGTTCGTTTAGCTAAAGGAAACGTTTGTATTGTGTGTGTGTGCAGTCTTGGGCCTGGGAGAGACTCATCAACTGGTGGTGGTTTGATTATTAACATAAGTGCTACTTTGCACTACACGGCTTCTTGGTACCAAATTCATGTTTCTGCTGCCAAGGTAATTTCCTTTGTATGGTTAGGAAATCAAGAACTAAGTAACTGGAATGTAGCAAATGTAGCAAATGGGAATCTTAGGAGTTTTTGAAACTTGAAACAGGCTGCAGTTGATGCTACGACAAGAAACTTGGCATTGGAGTGGGGAACTGACTACGATATTAGAGTAAACGGGATTGCACCAGGTCCCATTAGAGGTACACCGGGAATGAGTAAACTTGTACCTGAGGAGATTGAAAACAAAACCCGAGAGTACATGTCTCTTTATAAACTCGGAGAGAAATGGGATATCGCAATGGCTGCACTCTACCTCAGCTGTGATTCTGGTATGCTGCTGAGTGAAATCACTGTCTTTTAGTATTAAACATATAAATTGGTAGATGCTGATAATAAATAATTGCATGATTTGTTTAAACAAGGAAATTTGTGAACGGATTGACAATGGTGGTAGATGGAGGACTGTGGCTTAGCAAACCTCGCCATTTGCCCGAAGAAGCTGTGAAGCAACTCTCTCGTGCAGTGCAGAAGAGGTCCAGGGCCAAGCCTGTTGGTCTGCCAACCAGCAAGCTTTAGAGTTCAGATCATTTGGGTGTCAGTCAGATCTCATAAAATTGTATCGGGTTATTGAATTACATTTGGAGACAGGGAAAATGATATTATCATGATGATGTAGATCAAACTATCTTAAATTTGGAGCAAATCAGTATTAAAATGATATTATCATAATGTTGTAGATCAAACTATCTTAAATTTGGAGAAAATCACTATTAAAATTAATCATTCTCTCCATTTATAAATTGCACTTCTGTTGTAATATGTATTAATGTTTTTATTATGTTTTGTATGTTTGAAAATTAATTAAAATGCATTATTTTCTAATTTTATAAAATCTTAAATATTTACACATTTATACCACTTCTATTCTATTTAAAAATTTTCAATTTTAAAAAACAATATTTTCAAAAATAAGAAACCCAAAATAAGAACCTACCAATAAAAGAGAAAATTTTATCTAATAGATCATGGGTTCTTATATTCCAAACAGTACACAATTAATTCATGAAAAAATTAAGAAGAGAAAAGTATCAATTATGCCACGAACAGTGGCAATCTTTCTCTTTTATGCCATTTTCACGAAACCCTTCTCCCGTCTGCCACAAAGGATTCTAAAACTACCCTTTTACCCTTATTTCTTATATTTTCTTTATTCCAAATTATTATTTTCTTCTCTCTTCATAAAAGATAAAAGCGTTTTCTTTCTCTTCATAATCCTCAACTTTTTATTTTTTGTCGACTTTCCATCTTCTCTTTCTTCAATATCAAGCCGTCGACTGAATCTTCCATTTCTTTGAGTTTTCCTGCATCCAATGATGAATTTTGTCATCTAGTCGAATCCTCTGCCTCCGTCCACCGTGACCGGGGAAATATCTGAGACGAGTTTCAGAGTTCCTAGACACAATTCTTCAACTGAGACCTTCGTCTGATCCGCCTACCTCCTCTGTGGCAGGCGAAACCGCTAAGTCTAGTTCCAGAGTTCTTATACCTGACAGCGGGCATGCAAAAGCGTAGGTCTGCAGATCCGATGGACTAGATCCAGCCGACCAGGTTTTGTCCATCCCTATTATGTCCTTCGTTTTCTTAAGCAGACTTATCTGTTTGGTCATCCGGTTTGTGTCCATTGCTAACAATAAAACTTGTCCACACTGCAGTTATGCAGATCCGGTGGACCAGATCCAGCCGGCCAGGTTTTTGTCCATCCCTATTATGTCTTTCGTTCTCTTGAGCGCACTATCTCAGTTTGGTCATTCGTTTTGTGTCTGTTGCTAACAATAAAACTTGTCCACACTCCAGGTTTGCAGATCCAATGCTCGATGGACCAGATCCAGCCGACCAAGTTTTTTTCCACCACTGTTAAACTTGTCCACAATATGGGATCTGGTGTCTGGTAAACCAAATCCAACCGACCAGGTTTTTCTATTGGCGATAAACATACTAATGTTGATGGACATGTCTTTCTGTTGTTTTCGTCTACCTCCCCGCGTATCTCTGCCCCATGCGGTGGAAATTGTTACTCAAAAGTTTTTGTCTACCTTTTCTTTTCTTCTATCTCTATCCTAGTCGATGGACATGTATTCTTGTTGTTTTTGTCTATCTTTAATATAAATATACTACTAATGCAGTTTTTTTTGTCTACTGCATTGTCATCTCAAAAATGAGACTTGTCCATATACATTATTATGCCGATAGACATTTGAATTCTGATAGACATTATAATTCCGATAGACAATCACAAAGCCATCTCCAACAGACAATGTTCTTGGACCAAAAAACCTTCTTTGACAACAGACAAGTGAATTTGCAGGTGCCCAGATTAAATGCCAGAATATTATTTCTTTCTTAAATACCATTATCTCTTTTTTAAACCTATGAAGCACACTGGTCCACTAATGAGACGGAAGGACATAATATTGTCCACTAACCTGTTCAGACGTTTAATCTGGTCCACCGGAGGCCAATAAGATTGGTTTGCGACAGAAAGCCTGCAGGGTGGAGAAAATGGTTTCATGTTACTGATGGACAAGGGTCGTCAACCAAGCGGTGTCCATTACGAGAGCGAATGATATAATTGGGATTAACAACCGTTTTCAACCAAGCGAATTTTGTCTACTAAAGAACGAATGCCATAAATATGGTGGACAAAACTTTTCGGACAGTAAATGTGGTCCACTAGAGGCAGATAAGATCGGTACATGCATAATCAGACTTGGTGATGGACAAGTAGAGTCAAACCAAGCAGTTCTGATCCACTTTAGAGGTCGATGGACAAATTGGAGATGGACTAAACATGATTGAGCATTGGATCTGGTCCACCATAAGTTCACGAGATGTGACTTTTTGTGCCGCAAAATTCACCACACCTCCAATTTTTTTTTCTTAAATCATCTCTTTTTTATTTTAAGGGTATATTGGTCTTTTCATTCTCTACTTACCCCACAAAACTGGCATTTTTGGCAAGAGAATAAAAAACTGGCATTTGGGAGAAATTTTTAAACAAAAATGGCATTATTAATAAAAATCCCAATTAAGAACTCCCCTTATATGAAGGGTTTTAATCTCGGGACCTCTCTACTCTCCACAAGTAATTCTGAAACGCTCCTCTTCTAAAATCTAATTTTGTTTCGATTTATTTTAAATCAGAAAATAAAAGAAAGACTTCATAACCCTTAAAAATATATAGGATTTACGACCCAGCCAATCTAATCGGATCTTCAATTACCCGAATCCATTGTGTTTGGGTTGAATCCATCTCAAACGATTAACAATTCTTTTTTTTCTGAATTTTCTGGAAATTGTCTCTTTGACACAATATAAAACCCAACTCATTCTTTTCCTCTTATCTAGGTAAAGTTACGCAGAACTCCAAATTTGTATAAACTCATTTCAGTTTTTTCTTTCTGATTGATTTGAGATTTTTTTTCTCAAAATCGTGTACAACTAAGAATCGATTGGTCTATATTTCAGGATTTATGAGAAAATCAATTGGTTTATAGGTTTGTACAAAAAATCTGAGCAAACATGGAGACCACATTCGTTTAGATGCAGTATAATTGATGAAAAGAAGAATAGTCACTGGATCCAATTGATTTTGAAGAAACAAAGCTAATATAATGGGGATTCAACGATATATCTCTTAACTGTGGACAACTATGTATAACTTGATATAACTACGTTAATTTTGTAACTTAGAAGTTTCATAAACTAAAATGTACAATTTGGTAAAACTTGGTGCAACTTCGTATCTCAGTTGTGTCAGTTGTACTAGTTGTTCCAGTTGTACAAACTCAAACCGAATTTCAAATTCTCATATACTAAATCGAACATATAACTGTTGAATATTAGTTTGATTAAAAAATTGTCGAATATTAAAATTGAATCTAAAAATCTTAGATCTGATATCGAATCTCAAATTATCAAAACCTAATAAGTGGGTAAATAAGGATTAGTTGGAAAGAGAGTTAAAATTGAAAAAATGATTTTTTAAAATTTATTTGAGCAAAATTCCTTGAAATTTGTGAGAAAATGTGGGTCACATGGCAAAATCATAAACTGCACGTGTACACATACCGCCGCCAAACATAACATGTAACGCCGCAAAAAAAAAAAAACACACAGTTATTCCTAGTTTTCAAGTTGTACCCACATACACATAGTTGTACTTTTTAAAATTTTGGTGTATAATCAGTTATACTTAGATTTAAACAAAACATTTTTAGTTGGATCCAAGATTTTAATTATTGTAGGAATATTTCCTATTTTTTCATGCAAAAATATTTGTCAAAATAGTTTTGCTTTGTGTTTTGCAATGTAATAGGGATAACAATAAGAAAGCCATATTAAAAATATAAGGTCTTTCTTGTACAAAAATGTATTTAATGAAGACTATTTTATAAATTTTGTTTAAACTAATGTAATTTAAGAAAATTTGTTAAATTGGTTATATTTATTAAGTGCATATGAAAATTTATAAATTTCTAACTATTTTCAAT
>NC_025704.1:8210392-8266264 GCF_000633955.1 Camelina sativa
GGAGAAATAATAATGAAAATTAAATTAGCATATAATGACTTGTACAAAAAATATCAGCTGTACAAGTTGTCTTTTTCTTAAGAATAACCGTTGTACCAGATATACCACTTGTAGTAGTTATACTCAGTTTTTATAGTTATACTCAGTCTGCAAATTGATTCACGGACCAAAAGCATTATTCTACGTATAATTCACTATGAATCAATCACTACAGTCCATTAAAATGTGTTAATGAACCCAGGAAACATGTTACCCATCCAATTTCCATTAATTTCTAATACCAATATCTAATCTAATTGAAATCACAGAATTTTAAATAAAACAACAAAATTTTCTAACGATTTTATGGATTAAGATGTTAGAAGTGGATCTAATATGTAGATTAAAGCATCGATTTCAATGGTGGAGAAATAGCTGAATTTGTCATGGACGAGGTGAACGTCACGGGAAGAGGAAGAACATGAGATGGGTGTTTGATTTTTTTTTTCTGATGATGATGATGGGTAACGTGGAATTCCTTGATTGGTTGAATATTCTTTTTCTCATTGGTCGAATTTGTTTTTTTTAATTAATTAATTCAATTAAAATTCGGTTTGCTGATTTGGTTTGAATCGGTTTGGTAAGGGTAAGTTTGAGAATTGAAAATGTCATTAAGAGTAGAGGAGTATAGCAGATTAAAAGAGAGTGTTTAGAATTATTTATGGAGAGTAGAGAGTCTTTGAGAATTTAACCCTATATGAACCCCCAATAATCTTGCTCTAAGATTTATTCCTTTGAGAAACGACAACTCTGACAAGTTTTCACCACCGTCACCGACTCACCGTAACTATAATATACTTCACGTATTTTAGATTACTACAAAGTACAAACTATAGTTCTTTTTTGTTTCATTATAGCAAGCGTTTTGATAATCCTTTGTATCAGTCGTTCCGTCTGAACAACAAAATTTTGCCTCTACAAGTTATTTTTTCTAGCCAAGAAACCACTTGCCAAATGAGACCTTATCTGCT
Organism: Camelina sativa; assembly: GCF_000633955.1. Lineage (NCBI taxonomy): Eukaryota > Viridiplantae > Streptophyta > Magnoliopsida > Brassicales > Brassicaceae > Camelina > Camelina sativa. Next base: position 8,211,403 of record NC_025704.1, read on the forward strand.
AGAATAGATTAGCAAAAAGAGAACACAAGGTTATATGCATCACTCCAGCGTATCCTTGTCTTCACTAGCCAAGCTACGCAATTTATAAAGAAAACAAATAACAAATCAAAACAAAAATATTCAAGAATAATGAATCACGAGTAAAACACAAATAGCATCAAAATCAATATAACTAATTACCAGTGGTTTAGGGGTTTAGGGGATGGTCTGCAGAGAATGGGAAAAGGAGGTCGAGAATCTCCAACGAAATCCATGGCCTTAGCCTGATACTCCAGGAGAGGCCCATTCGGATACTCCCGAGCCATAAACGTTATATACAGCTTCCAACTAGCTCCTCCAGCGTTTGTAGTGGCTCTCACAATCCTTACGAATTCCACAGTTTTTCCCTTAAAGTAAGAAAATGATCCAATCTTATATTTATTAGAGTTGACATATTCTGAAAAAAAAAAAAAAAAAGCTTTATTCTAATCGGAGTACAACTGACCTTAACCTCGTTGAGTTTCTTAACGGACATGGAAACAAGACCCGCCAAATACTCCCTATTAGTCATGTTTTCATAAGCTGGTCCATCCAGGTTCTGAATAGCGCCAATGAAATTGAAGGGATCTTTGGCTTTATTTTATCTTCACCTTAAACCAAAAAAAAAAAAAAAAAAATTGAAGGGATCTGGTTTAAACCCCTACAAACAAAAAAAAGACTTTTTTTTAAAGAAATTGAAGGCAGACAGAGATATATATAATATATAGTAGTAGTTTGTTTAGGAAGAAACGATGGCATTGAAATTACGTACCCTATCCTCCAAAGCCTGGATCGTTTCTTCGCGGTATTCCATGTAATCATTCTCGTTAGCAAAGCTGTCACGAATCTCTGGATCTGATTCGTATTCCCGACCATCAAAGCTGTCCACATCCCACTCCGGTTCCGGTTCTTCCACGTCTTCTAACCCTCTGTATTTCCCGACCGTCACGCTTCCATCGCCTTCGCTCTCGGTTTCTTCGCTTTCAGTTTCGCTTTCGCTTTCAGTGTCTTCCTCGTCCAAGTTTTCCTTTTCCATCGGCGAAAAGTTAAACTTTTCTGAATCTATTTTCGCCGTCACATCGACATCGCAGCTCATCACGGTAGTCATCATCGTCGTCGCGGAAACCCTAGAAATGTCCCTTTGTGAGAGACGACGATGTATTTAGCAATTTCTTTCGAACGAAAATATGGGCCATGCATTATAGGTATCAAGCCCAATTAAAACCCCAAACAACTTTTACGACTATACGGAGCGTATCAACTATCAAGTATCATCAACAACCCAATTGCTTTAATTTGATATGGTTCTACCTTGAACAGTGTGATGGAAGTTGACCGCACACAAAAAAAGAAGAAGAACAGTGGTGGTTTATGTCAATGTTGTGAATGTTGTGTTATTGAATGTATATTACAGAGATGATTACAGACTCATATATATACTGAGACATGGACAATTATATGCTATACAACATATGGAATGAAACAGAAACAAGGAATGTGAATATTGAGGTAGTGAAGACGTGATACGATCGTATCCTTGACAGATATGATTGAGTGGTGAGAACGTGATACGATTGTATCCTTGACAGACATGATTCTATCCTTAAAGTCCTCCTTCAAGATGGAGGAGCTTTGGTCACTCCAATCTTGTGACGTAGTTCAAGGAACCGTTGACGACCCAATGGTTTGGTAAGTGCATCAGCAAGTTGGTCGGTGGTGTGGACATGAGCAACACGAAGAAGGCCATTTTGAACTTGTCCCCTTATGAAGTGGTAGTCTATAACAATGTACTTCATTCGGGAATGGAAGGCGGGGTTGGCACAGAGGAATGTGGCACCAACATTGTCACAATATATCACCGGAGGAGCAGTTTGTCTTATCCCAAGCTCGGAGAGGAGATTACATATCCATCTTATTTCAGATGCTGTGTTGGCTACCGACCTGTATTCAGCCTCGGTGGAGGATCGTGCCACGCCATTCTGTTTCTTTGCTGACCAGGATATTGGATTGCTGCCTAAATAAACGATGTATGCATTGGTTGATACATAGTCATGGGAATCTCCTGCCCAATCTACATCGAAAAAAGCATGTAGTGATAGTGGTGTTTTGGCAGAGAGAAAGAGACCATGTGTAGGTGTACCGGCCAGGTAGCGGAGTATTCTATTCGCAGCCTGCCAATGAGCATCAGTGGGGCGGTGCATGAACTGTGAGAGGCGGTTTACTGCATAAGCAATGGCAAGCCGAGTGAAAGCCAGATATTGGAAGCTGCCTACGAGCTTTCGATAAGGTGTCGGGTCCGAAAGAATGTGTCCAGACGTAAGTGTGAGCTTTGGTGAGGATGCCATCGGTGTGAGGACTGCGTTGGCATCGGTCATGTTATTTTGATGGAGAAGGTCAACAATGTACTTCCGTTGGGATAAATGGAGCCGTGAGGAGTGCGATGTGCTTCGATGCCAAGGAAGTAATTGAGATCTTCAGGATCCTTAACAGAGAAGCGTTCAGCTGAGTAAGGTAAGAACTTGTTGTATGTGAGCAACATTGCTCCCAGTAATAAGAATATCATCGATGTAAACAAGGAGGTAGAGAAAGTCCTTCTCATTTTGAAGCGCGAACAATGATGTGTCGGCGAGGGAGTTCACAAAACCAAGACCAACCAGTTAGTTCTTTAGTTCGGTGTACCATGCACGAGGTGCCTATTTTAAGCCGTAGATCGCCTTATGTAGACGACAGACATGGTTCGGGAAGTCGGTGTTGACAAAGCCTGGTGGTTGCTCCATATAGACCTCTTCATCCAGTGTTCCTTGTAGGAATGCGTTATTGACATTGAGTTGTTTGATAGGCCAAGACTTAGAGACAGCAACATCAAGAACCAGCCTGATCGTGGTTGATTTGATCACTGGGCTGAACGTTTTGATATAGTCACGACCAAGCTGTTCAGTGTATCCTTTTGCAACGAGCCTTGCTTTACACCTGCCAAGTAAGCCATTAGGATTAAATTTGTTTTTATAAAGCCATTTTCAACCAACAACATTATGGTGAGGCTGTCTAGGAACAAGATCAAGAGTACGGTTCTGAGCAAAGGCATCAATTTCGGTAGACATGGCTCCACGCCAGTTCGGGTCTTTCAAAGCCTGAGTCACCGTTGAGGGTTCGGTGGTATGTAGGGGGATAAAGCGACAAAGAGGTTGAATTTTGGTTTGGGTTTGGAGATGTTGTTTTTCCGGCGAGTTGTCATTGCATGTTGGTTATCGGTGACAGCGGGTTGTGGTGCAGGTGGAGCTGGTAACGGGTTGATAGTAGGTGGTGATGGATATGGGGATGTGGGTTGTGGAGTTCGGTTTAGAGGGTTGAGTGTCGGGTTTGGAGGTTGAGTGTTTGGGTTTAGTGATTTGGTAATTTGGTTTGATGTTTGTGGATTGGTGTGGGCCTGTTTTGATGGGCCTGTGGTGGTGGATCGTCTAGCATATTGTTTGAGAGGAGTTTGTTGTTCAGGTTGAGTTGTTGGAGCATGGTGAGGGCGATTGTGAGAGTCATCAACATTGTTTGTAACAGCGTCTCGTTCGGGGTTGACGATTGATTAACTTGATTCAGCGATCACTGGCTGGTGACGATCTGAGCTCGGAGGTCCTGGCAGCGGTGGTGTTACGAGTGGCAACGATGACGGTGGAGGAGGCTGGGTTGGGGGAGTTAGAGATGGAGGAGGTGGTATGAGTATAGCAGAGGGATGTAGTTGAGGTTCCGGAGAAGATGGTAGAGTTGCGGATGATGGTGGGGAGAAATGTTGAAACGGGAAGCTGCTCTCATCAAACTTAACATGGCGCGACACATATATCCGACCGGAGCTTGGTTGAAGACATAGATAAGCGCTTTGCGTGAGAGAATAGACCAAAAAGACTCATGGAGTTGAGCGGTTTTCCAGCTTATGATTGGTGTACGGACGCAGCCACGGAAAGCATAAACGCCCAAACACACGAAGTTTGTCGTAGTTGGGTTCCGCTCCAAACAGCTTATGTTGTGGATTCTCCATGTTGAGCACCGGCGTCGGAAGGCGGTTTATGAGGTAAACAGCCGTAGCAAAGGTGTAGGTCCAGTATTTGTGTGGCATGCCGGCATGAGTGAGAAGTGATAACCCGGTTTCGACGATGTGACGATGCTTTCTATCGGAGATCCCATTGTATTCGGGAGAGTGTGGAGGTGAGGTGAGATGCGAGATCCCGGAGCTAGATAAGAATGATCGTAGAGCAACAAACTCACCGCCATTGTCAGAGTATAAGGTACCTATGCGTTTGTTGAAGCGGTTTTCAACAATGGACTTGAATGTGATGAATGTGTCACGGACTTGAGATTTAGTTTTGAGCGGGTAAATCCATGTGTATCGGGAGTAGTGATCAACGAGTATAAGGTAATATTTGAAGTTATCGATTGAGAGGATTGGGGAGGTCCAAACATCAGAGAAGATGATTTCAAGAGGGCAAGAAGAGACAATGGAGGTTTGTGAAAAAGGGAGTTTATGGCTCTTATGAATTGCGCAATCAGCACACAACATTGTTTGTGAATCTGATTGAGAAAACGAAAGAGAGAATTTTGAAATAATTGGTTTGAGGATGGAGTGAGAAGGGTGGCCTAGACGGGAATGCCAGTCTTTGAGAGATGGTTTTGATGAAGGTGAGGCGAAGAAGGATTTGATGGTGGAGATGGAGACCGACCACTCGTAAAGTTCACCCTTAGTTTTGCCTTGGAGTAATAGGACCCCCGAGATCAGATCCTTCACCTGAAAGTGAGCAGAGAAAAAATGAACAAAGATATTGTTAGAGTTACATAGGCGGTATACGGAAACTAGATTTTTGTGGATGTTAGGTACGCAAAGAACATTGGTAAGAGATAAAGGTTTAGAGTTTGAAGGGAGGGACAGTGAACCAGTGTGAGAAATTGAAAGACCCAAACCATCACCGATGAGGACTGCATCATCGCCCTGGTACGGTTGGTGTGACGCCAAATTACCAAGATCGCTGGTCATGTGATGAGTGGCGCCACTGTCAAGTATCCATGGATTTGTTATTTGTTGGTGTCCAAGAGCAAGGTTGGCATGCGGCTGCCATGGGCGGAACGGAGAGGGTAGAATACCGCTTTGAGAGCTATAGGAGGACTGTTAAAGATGGGAGCAGCGTTTGGCGCTGTGACCAAACACCCCACAGATTTGACACTTGCTTGGTACCCCTTGAGCATTCGGTTCTCTTGTCGTGGTTGTTGATAGTGATGCTTGTTGTTGTTGTTGTACCATGGTTGGTGTGGCCGGAATGATTGTTTCCCGGAGTTGAACTTTGGACGATAGGTCGTAGCATGAGCAGAGACTGGTCCGGTTGAAGCGGTAGGCAAGGAGAGAGATAGGAGTTGGCTTCTTTGCTGATGAGTTTTTCATGAACTTCAACAATGGAGGGAGGAGTGTCATGCCCTTCGACTTGATCAACAACAGATTTGTAGTCTTCGGGTAAGCCACCAAGGATGAACTCAAGTTGGTCCTCAATAGCAAGAGGTTTGCCAAGAAGAGCGAGTTGGTCAAACCGCGTGGTGAGCATCTTCATGTACTCATCAATAGTCTTCTCACCTTTTGACGCTTGCTTAAGTTGCAGACGGAGTTGTTGAATGTGGCCCCAGCTTGGATTTGCATAAGTGGAGGAGATTTGTTTCCACATCTCAGCAGAGGACTTGGTTTTGGAGACCAACGGTTGGAGCGCCGGAGAGAGTGTGCCAAGAAGCCCACTGTAGATCAGCTTGTCTTGGCGTCTCCACTTTGCGTACTATGGATTTGGAGTTGGCAGAGTGGTGGAGCCGATTGTTTGTTCTGGTGGGACGGAGGTGCCATCGATGTACCCAGCAAGGTCGTAGCCGTCGAGGAGAGAATGAACTTGAAGACTCCATGTGAGATAGTTTGTAGAGGTGAGCTTGGTGATGTTCATCATATTGATGTTAAGGAACCCTTGAGTTGAGTCAACGATTTCTGCAGCAGCCATTGTAGAGAATGGAGGAAAGAAGAAAAGAATGAGATCTGGGAATAAGATCTGAGAACGAGAGAAGGAGAAAGGAGATCGAAGAGGAAGAAACTGTGAAGGCTGGAAAGACAAAAAAAAAAAAATTATGAGTATCGGCTTAGCTCTGATACCATGTCAATGTTGTGAATGTTGTGTTATTGAATGTATATTACAAAGATGATTACAGACTCGTATATATACTGAGACATGGACGATTCTAGGCTATACAACATATGGAATGAAGAGGTAGTGAAGACGTGATACGATCGTATCCTTGACAGATATGATTGAGTGGTGAGGACGTGATACGACTGTATCCTTGACATATATGATTGTATCCTTAACAGTTTATATACTGGATTCGATTTATTATTTTTTCAAAACTGTAATTTCTTATACAAAGAAATCACTGCACTCGATAATTTGTTCCGTTACGTGCTTGTTCTTGAATCTTGAGTATCCATGTTTTCTTTTTACAGTACTATATATGTAAGTTTTTTTCAATGTGGTAATGAGCATATTAGAAACAAATTAATTACATAATTGGGATGTACACATCTGACACATCACACATGTGTGGAGCATGACCAATAAGAGTTTGTAAGTCTTGATTTGTTCATGACCAATAAGAGTTTGTAAGTCTTGATTTGTTCATAGTTATCCCCAACGAATATGACACTACACAACGTTCTGTTGTTTTTTCTCCCCAATGATATGTTAAATTAACACACATTTTTTTTTCTTGAAAGATTGATTAACATATTTTGTTTTTAAAAATTCAAATCATGCAAAAAAAAATCTACATACTTATTAATTATAGATAGTATATGATTATTTAAAACAATTTATAAATGAAATCAAAGAAAAATGACAGAAGAATCATAAGTGTGTGATAGGAGTTTAAAAAAAAAAGGTTTAGAGATTTAAATTAAATTATTGGTTTAGAGATTTAAATTAAATTTTTGGTTTTGGAGTTTGGTTAAGAGTTTTGCGTATAGGGAATTAGTGTTAAGTTTAGAAAAATTAGATTTTCTTATAAGTATTAAAGTTTGGTTTTATGGTTTATGAATTAATTTATAGGATTAAGAATTTAAGTTCAAGATTTAGAGTTTATGATTTAGGTTTTAAAATGTGGTTAAGTGTTTGGGTCACTAGTAAAAACCAGGCATATAGTTACGAAAAATTTCGTAAGTATTACTTGTTTTTCGTAGCAAGAAATTATTTGTTACAGTTTTGTTTTATTTAGTAACTATTTAGGTGTAGCAAATTTTAGTATTACTTGTTTTTCGTAGCAAGAAATTATTTGTTACAGTTTTGTTTTATTTAGTAACTATTTAGGTGTAGCAAATTTTTCGATCATCACTAAGTATAACAACTTGCTACAAATAAGCGACTATCATATATGTGGCAAATTGCTACTATTTTGTCACTGCCTAATGTAGCTATTTGTTACATAAAGCGTGTTTAAAAACCGTAACAATTTGCTACAACAAACCACGTAATACTTGTACTACATTTGAGACAGTAAGCTATAGTATTAGTTGTCGTAAACTAGTAACTAATTGCTACGATAAACTTATGGCTTATTAGTGACAATTTGTTTCGTCTCCGTCGTAACAGAGTAGTTTCTAGTAGCTACGATAATTTGTAACAAATTAGCTTCTATTAGCTACATTGAATCTTGTCTTAGATTTTCTACAAGTACTAACTGCGTGGTTGTAACAATATAGCAACAAATATTGTCGTCAAAAGCGTTAGTAATAGGGACAAAATGTTACGAAGAAAGGACGAAAACCACATCTTTAAATATTTGAAAACCCAGGATTTACTACAACTTTCAGTATCAAATTCAAAATGAAATAATATCCTGGGAAATGGTTGCCTTGTGGATGAAGTTTGGAAAAGCTCCGATTTAAACATTCAGACTAAAGACAGAACTTTTAAACATTCATACATAAAAAAAAAACAGAGTTTTTAAACAGAGTTTTAAACAGAATTCAGACAGACACAATACAGAGTTTTAACATAGTACAAGGGAGTAGAGAAATGTGGGAGAACAAGTTCTTTATATTAGTGCACCGCCAACAAGCTCCTCATCTTCATTCTCATCTTGCTCATGAGTAGCATCAGGGACATTGGTGGGATGATTGTACTGGACGTCATCAGCCATTTCCGAAGGGTCAGTCGGAGGATCAGGATTGGCATCTCGATTCTCCATGTTGTTGCCTTGAGTTGGACTGGTCACCGACGCACCAGTTGCAGAAGTTGGCTGAGTCGAGGGGAAAGTGTTTGCAGACCCTTCTGGCATATATTGTTTCATAAACTCAACCACAGATGCCAGTGTCTCTTGAAGAGAAGTAACTTGGCGTTCAAGAGAGATTCTTGAAACTGCACCAGCTGCACCAGCTAACTAGTCCCCCGAGACCGAAGATCCTCCCACTCTGAGTGGGTACCACCTACATAATATAGTATTGTTAGGATATGTCTACATAAACATCAATGTGATCGAAACTAGTTACTAACATCACTGCAATCGAAACTAGTTACTAACGTCTTCCATGATCTACTTAATAAGTGTTAAGCCGAAGTGTTAATTTTAACCTCAATCATGCAATCGAGTATATATATAATATCAACGACTGCAGACAACAAAAGCAGTAAATTAAAATCTGAGAATAACCTTACCTTATAGAACAGATCATCCTCATCAAGTCGAGTCAAACCTGTGCCATCAGAATCTCCTTGTGAGGCGCCATCCGAGGTTTGAGATAATGCTTCAATCTCTCTTTGTATCTCTTCTTCAATCGACCTGGCCTTATCATCCACATATGTACCATCAGCTTTGCGGTGAGTCTCTCTCATAATTCGAAGCATGGAAGGCTCAATCCCTTCTTTGCGTCGCTACAAATTAAAGGAACTGGTTAAACAGCTACATTATAACTTCGATCTATAATTATTGCTACTACTTATAAAAAAACTTACAATTAACTCTCGGAGCTGGTCGTACGAACGTGAACTAGAAGTGTAGATTTAGTAATTTAGAAACCGGTATATGGTTAAGATTTTAAGTCTTGGGGTAAATTTTTTTTGAAATATGAGTTTTTATAGTATTAAATCTTAGTATTATGGTACTAAATAGCGATTAATATGCGACTATTTTGCGACTAATGTTTTCTATATTATATCTTAGTTTTATGGTACCAAATAGCGACTAATATCCGACTTATTTACGATTCACATAATTAGGCTCATATTAGTCACCAAATTAGCTACTATTTTGTGACTAAAGTTTCATGTATGTAGTATAGTCCTAAAGTAGTTGCTAATTTTGCGACTAATGTGCGACTGCTGTATTTGGTGGCAAAAAGGCGACAATTGTACGACTAAATCTTTGGTGTCATAAACTGATAAAAGAGTCAAATAATAGTCACTAATTAGTCGCAAAATTTGGTCGTCAAATGTTGTTGGAAAAATCATGTTTTCTTGTAGTGAACATACGCTAGCTTATTTCTTTATTCATCTAAATCTTGTCATCTCGTTTTCACAATATTTAATACAATAAAAAAAGGAAAATAAAAACTTTTAATGTGCCTGGCAAAAAAAAAAGGACAAGTCGGTTTACATTCCATGAAATTGTAAGATCCACAATGAAATTACATGTCCCTCTGTATCATAAAGGATGATTTTCTAAGATTTTTTCTTGTATCACAAAGATTGATTTTCTGTAAACTTTTATCAATTAAAGCTAAGAAATTGTAGATTTCAAGAATCATTAAATGAGAATTTAAAAGTTTGATGGATTACTATTGGTTAATAATTATTAAAATATGTTATTATAAATAATTAATGCATTTATAGCTAAATATTAAATGTTTTTTTGATCAATGTGAAAATCTTAAAACATCATCTGTTGTAATACGGAGGGAGTATAATTTTTTTTTTATCTTTTAATTGAATTTGATTTTTTAGCTATATAATACGAATATGATCATTGCATGAGAACTCATTAACATAACACACAATAGTGATTCACCTGATCTTGCTGAGAGGTTGGAAAGCACCAAAGCCAAAAACTTTGATGCTGGAGAATGTAGCTACCCAGGGGAACATAGCAGTCCCCTTGATCTTGACAGAGGCGCGGTGGGCCCTATACCACCACTTCCCCCATGAGGACAGCCGCTTGGAACTGTAGAGGATTAGGTAATGACCTCGCAGTTCAACGTCTAAAGGAGATAAAGAAGACTTACTCTCCAGACATCATTTTCCTCTTTGAAACAAAACAAGGAGACGACGCTGTTCGAGGCATAGTTGCAGAGCTAGGTTATGATCGAGTTGTAACAGTCCCTCCTGTAGGTTTAAGTGGTGGAATCGCTCTTATTTGGAATAGTCGTATTTCTGTTTTCGTTCTTTATCAATCCTTAAACCTTGTAGATACGCATGTTCACGTTAATGGATTTGGTTTTTACTTGTCGTGTGTTTATGGTAATCCAAATCCATCCCTAAGACACTTGGTTTGGGAAAGACTAGAGCGGATTGCAGTGAATAGAAATGGTCCTTGGATATCTATAGGAGATTTCAACGAGATCAAGAACAATACTGAGAAATGAGGAGGCCCCCTACGACCTGAAAGCTCCTTCCTAGACTTCCGTAAGATGATTCAAGTTTGTGATTTTCAGGATCTTAAGCATACTGGGAATCCTTTCTCTTGGGTAGGAAAGCGTTATAGCCATGACGTTGCTTGCTGTTTAGACCGTACCATGGTAAATTCTGAGTGGTTAGCTCAATATCCTGCGTCTCATGTGGAGTTCTTGGAGCTCCTTGAATCAGATCATAGACCGGTCATCACTACCATCTCCAACGATTTTACACCTCGAAAAGGTCACATCTATTTCGACTCAAGATTGGTAAATAAAGAAGGATTCAGTGATGTTGTGCATAAAGGCTGGACTACTTTGAGACCCGGGCAAGCAATGTGTCTTCACTCTCGACTCAAAGAATGCAGACGATCCATTTCCATTTGGAAAAAAAAGGAAACAGAACAAACTCTCAGGAAGAGATAGGTATATTGAAGAAACTACTCGACCAAGCTCATACCAATGGCTCTCCTACGCACCATATTCGTGATCTCCGGATGAAGCTTAGTTGTGCTTATAAGGAAGAAGAAGAGTTTTGGAGAATCAAAAATCATAAAACATGGCTAGCAAGTGGTGATCGTAACACCAAGTATTTCTTCGCAACTGCAAAAAGCCATACTGCTCGAAATAAACTGTACTCCATTCTTGATGATGAGAGATTTGAGCATTGTGGAGATAGTCAGATTGGAAAGGTAGCAGAATCCTATTTCACAAAGCTTTTTAAAAGTGAGTTGTCGCCACAGAACAACCATTATCACGTTTTTCGAGACTTCAAACAAAGAGTCACACCAGCAATCAACCAGGATTTAACTAAGCCAGTCACGGAGGAGGAAATCAAGTATGCAGTTTTTGATAATGGTGCTACAAAAGCTCCGGGACCTGATGGTTTCACCGGAGCTTTCTATCAGAATTTTTGGGATACTACAAAAGACGCAGTTTCACAGGAGGTTCGTAATTTCTTTGATCAAGGAGTCTTCGACAAGTCGCTAAATCATACCAACATCTGCTTAATTCCCAAGAATACTGAAGCGAACCACATGAGTGAGTTTCTGCCAATAGCCTTATGCAATGTCAGTTACAAGATTATCTCCAAAGTTTTGGTTGGGAGATTAAAACAACATCTTCATCTTATCATCTCTGAAGAACGAGCAGCCTTTATTCCTGGCAGAATCATAACAGATAATGTACTCATAGCACATGAGCTCATCCATGCGCTAAAAGTGAAAAGGCGATGTGCAAATTCCTACATGGCGATCAAAACAGACATCACTAAAGCCTATGATCGTCTCGAGTGGGATTTCCTACAAGTAACAATGTTTAAATTTGGGTTTGATGTCAAATGGATTCAATGGATCATGACCTATGTCAGAACTCCAACATTTTCAGTCAACATTAACGGCAATCCGCAGGGCTTTATACAACCAAAACGGGGCATAAGGTAAGGTGACCCACTTTCTCCCTACTAACTCATCCTCTGTGCTGAAGTTCTAAGCCATATGATGAAACGGGCTGAGGCGCAAGGTATGATAAAAGGAATGAAGATCAGCAATGCCAGTCCTTCTGTGAGCCATCTCTTTTTTGCAGATGATTCTCTCTTTTTCTGCCAGGCAAATATAAAATTCTGCATAGCTATTAAAGACATCCTTTCACAATACCAGAAAGCTTCGGGACAACAAATCAACAAGAGAAAATCTTCATTAACGTTTGGAAAATGGGTTCCAGAAGCCCTTAAGACACAAATAAGGCATCGTCTACAGATTCATAATGATGGTGGTTGTGGCAAGTATTTGGGACTGCCAGAACAATTTGGTCAAAAAAAGATAGAGATGTTTCAATATATTGTGGAGAAGGTTCAAAACAGAACGAAGGGTTGGAACAACAAATTTCTATCCCACCGTGGTAAGGAGATCTTATTGAAAGCGATAGCGCTTGCAATGCCGGTTTATACGATGAATTGCTTTAAGATTCCAAAATGGATCTGTGAAGAAATAGAGAGGATCATTGCCAACTACTGGTGGAATACTCAACAAAATGGAAATGCAGTTCATTGGGTAGCATGGGATCGTTTAAAGTATATGAAGAAAGAAGGAGGACTTGGTTTTCGTGACATAGAACAGTTTAATGAAGCTCTACTTGCCAAACAAGCCTGGAGAATACTGCAGCATCCGAACAGCCTCATGTCACGTATACTTAAAGGAAGATACTTTTCAGATTCAAACATACTCGATGCTACAAGAGGAACACAACCTTCTTTCGGATGGCAATCTTTACTTGTTGGTCGTGATCTCCTTAAAAAAGGGTTACGATTTACTGTAGGTGACGAAACAAGCATCAAGACATGGACAGACCCTTGGTTGCCAGTACACCCTCCGAGACCCCCACGGCTAGCTAAGAATATACAAGGCGACTCATCCACAGTAAACACTCTTTTCTTGCCAAACAGAAGCAGTTGGAATGAGAGCTTAGTTCGTGACAAGGTTTATCTGGATGATGTCAATCATATTCTCTTGATTAAGAAAAGTCATTGGCAGAATCAGGACTACCTAGGATGGCACTATACTGAAAATGGTATATACCCTGTCAAGTCTGGCTACTGGCTCGCAACCCATCTTCCAGAACAAGAATTTCAAGTCAGACCTCCTTATGGAAATCCACAACTAAAAACAGATATCTGGAAAACAAAACTTCCTCCAAAATTCAAGCACTTCCTCTGGCGTATGTCTTTTCGCACTTTGGCTACCGGAGATGAATTAGAGCGACGTCATATCTCTACAAACCCATTTTGCAAACGATGTGTTCATGTTGTTGAAACTACCGAACATCTTTTCTTTACCTGTCCCAATGCTATGCAGATCTGGAGATGTTCTAATATCCCTATCAGAAGTCTTCTAAACCCAAATGAGCACCTCGAGGACAAACTCAAGGCGATTCTAGAATTTTATAAACAGAGGAGTCACTATGACCGTCTCTCCCTTCTTCCGTTCTGGATTCTTTGGAAAATTTGGACAAGTCGTAACAAGCTCATTTTTCAGAAGATAAATCACACTTGGCAGAGATTGCTGAGGGAAGCTAAGCAAGAAACGGATGAATGGCTAGCTATCATTCCTCCACCCTCACGAGTTAATCCTCAAGTCCCATGCTCTACCATCAGTAGTAAAAGGAACAGTTCTAACTGGCAAAAACCACCTTATGGATGGGTTAAGTGTAATTATGATGGCAGTTTTCTCGATGAAGACAGACAAGCAACGTCCGGTTGGATAGTTCGTGATGATCAAGGACATTTTAAAGAAGCAGGTCAAGTAACGGGGGCTAAAGTCAAGTCAGCTTTTGAAGCGGAGTGTCAAAGTTTAATATTTGCTATGCAGCAAACATGGAGGAATGGGTACACAAACGTTATTTTTGAAGGAGACTGTCAAAGTTTGGTAACGGCGATCAACAATTCTTCTCTATGTTTTGACATCTATAACTGGATACAAGAGATAAAAGGATGGGCGACAAGATTTAACAATGTTGTTTTCCGATGGACCTCAAGGCAATCGAACCATTTAGCGGATCAGCTAGCTAAAGTTCAGCGTGAGAGGAACATAGAATCCTCTTTGTACTTTTCAATTCCTTTTTGTATTTTGGCTGATTTCAACTCGGTATTCTATATTTCATAATCAATGCAGTTGAAGGGTTAAAAAAAAACCACACACACAATAGTGAGCAAAGAAATGGCTTCATCAGTTAATATCATCGAGGTAGCACGAGTCACCCCTTTGAACTTTGACTCGTCTGAGTCCCTCACTCTCCCACTCACCTTCTTTGACCTTCAATGGTACAAACTCCACACAGTTAAATGAGTCATCTTCTATAGACTCACCGACGCAACCTGCAATGTCTTCGACTCAGTCATCCTCCCCAAGCTTAAAACCTATCTCTCCTCATCCCTCTCCCACTATCTCCCACTCGGTGGCAAACTTGTTTCGGAACAACTAGACCCCAAACCAAGAATCATCTACTCTCCAAATGACGTCGTCTCATTCACCGTCGCCGAGTCAACCGCTTATTTCTCTTGTTTATCCGGCAACATATTGTTCTTCTCCATTGAATTATACTCGTTAGTCCCTACGTTAAGTGTCTCCGACGACTCAGCCTCTGCCGTGTTGTTTCAAGTCACGTTATTTCCAAACCAAAGGTTTTGCATTGGCGTAAACGTACACCATGGCGTTTTGGATGGGAAAACGACAACTGTAAGAGATATGAAAAGGATTCTCCTTTATTACTAAATATTTGATTTGTAACATATTAGGAACATTCTTATTATACTTAACCTAGGGGCTTCTCCTCTGTACATGTATGTATTGTTCTCTTTGTAATAATATACAAGACATTCTCTTAACATGGTATCAAGAGCCTAATTTTTTTTGCCGCCACTCAGATCTTCTCTTCTCTGTTTCTCCTCTTTCTTTCTTTTTTTTTCGACCATTCTTATTCTTTCTTTTTCCTCTCGTCATGGCTGCCGCTGAAGCTGTTGACACCACCCCCTCCCTCCTTAACATCAATATGATGAATATCACCAAGCTTACCGCCGTGAACTACATGACTTGGAGCCTTCAAGTTCACTATTTTCCTGATGGCTATGATCTTGCAGGCTTTATTGATGGCTCATCGATTCCTCCTGATCAAACCATCACCACTGGTGATCAGACCACCCTGCCTACAGCAAATGGCGCCGTCAAGACAAACTTATCTATAGTGGTATCTTCGGCACCCTGTCCTCTTCGATCCAGGCTGTATTTTCTAAAACTACAAGCTCTGCTGAGATGTGTAAAAAGATCTCTACCACTTATGCTAACCCCAACGTTGGGGTCATGTCCAACAACTCTGGATTCAGCTAAAGCACTACACCAAATGCGACAAATCCATTGAAGTTTATCTTCAAGGGTTAACCACTCGTTTCGATCAGCTAGCCCTACTTAGCAAACAGATTGAACGAGAGGCTCAAAATGAGTTCATCCTTGATGGTCTCCAGGAGGAGTACAAATCAATCGTTGATCAAATGGAAGGCAGGGATACACCTCCATCCCTTACTGAGATCCATGAGAAACTGCTCAACAAGGAAGTCAAATGAATGGCTACTTCTGTCTCCCTGCCCACGTCAGCGCTGATCTCTGCAAATATTGCTACCTCTCGGTCTCGCCCCTACCATGGTAAGCAGAATCAACGCTCCTCTCAGACTTGGCAGACTAACAGCTCTCACCAGTACTCTACTCAAAAACCCGACAACCGGATGAGTTAAGGGTATCAAGGTCGCTGTCAACTCTGTGGTGTGTACGGCCACAGTGCTAAACGTTGCCAGCAACTCCCAAAACACCACGGCGGCTACAACAACCAAATGACACCGCAGTTCCGTCCCTGGCAACCAAGAGCAAATTTGGTCATGGGAAACACGTCCAGTGCAAGTCCATGGGTGATGGACAGTGGCGCGACTCACCACATGGCAAGTGATCAACAAAATCTCTCCCTCCATCAACCATATAGTGGCAACAACAATGTTCTTCTAGGCGACGGTACTGGTATCCCTATAACGCACACTGGTTCACTATCCCTACCCTCTTCTACCTCACCTACTAAACTTTTATTTTTAACCAACGTTTTATGTGTCTCACACATTAGCAAAACTCTCATATCTGTTTACCGCCTGTGTACTGCTAACAAGATCTCTGTGGAATTCTTTCCTACGTATTTTCAGGTGAAGGATCTGTTCTTAGGTATCCTGTTAATCCGCGGCAAGACAAATGATGAGCTGTATGAATGGTCACTATCGACATCCACCATCACCTCTTTCTTTGCCACCACCACATCAAAACCGTCCATGTCCGATTGGCATCATCGCTTAGGACATCCCTCCCTTTCTATTCTCAAAAATGTTCTTTCTCTTTTTTCTCTCCCTTGCTCGCAATCTGTAACATCACCTTCATTATGTCCAAATTGTTCCATTAATAAAGCTCATAAACTACCTAGTAACTTTTTCGAATCTACAATTGTCTGATATTTGATCGTCCCCCATTACCTCAATCGAAGACTACAAATATTATGTCGTTTCAATTGATAACTACACCTGGTACACATGGATCTATCCTCTCAAAACAAAGTCACAAGTTCTTGAAACTTTAATACCTTTCAAAGCACTACAAGAAGTATGTATATTGTTAGCACGGAATAAATGTTATTATACATATTACATAGCGTTATCATAAATGCTATGACATCGGCAGCTATGGTAGATACCCCACCTATTATAGCGTTTTTCACATGCTTTGATAGATCCCCACATAAAATAGCATTTTTATATTATAACGCTAGTTGAATGCTATAATACATTTTATTGTAACACAAAACTAGTGCTATTCTCTTGTTATATAAATTTTATAATTTGTATATATGAATCTTGTTTTGCATAATTTATTCAATTAGATTTAATTAAAAAATATATATATTTCATAAAATCATCCACATACATAACATTAAATATTGTATTAACTAAAAGAAGTCTTACATAACACAAGTCTTACATAACAAAGTGTCAGTCTCAAAATAAAATAAAACTAACTTCACATTCCCAAATTAATCTCCTCTGTTTTGGTAGCCTCCGAGTCTTTGTTGTCATTCCAAAAAAGAGAGTCTCCATTTATCTGAAAATCTTACAAGTATGATGTAGTAAAGTTTCTGCTTGTATGTACAAAATCTATCACTGAAATAATACAAAGCCTACAAAAATATGGGAATGTACCCACTTAACAACCACTTACCAATCAACTCACACCAGAATCTGGTTGCAAACCTTAGCAGCTGAAACAAAACAAAAAAATTTCATACTTTGCTGAAAAATACTTAACAATATCTGAAAGAGTTCTTTAACATCTCTTAACCTTAAGATCATTAAAGCATGTTTTGAAGTAAAATCACAAACAATGATCAACACAAATAAACAAAAACAAACGAGTGTGTACAAAGGTTCTTCAAAGAGACTTGCCTGAGTTTAGATTTTTACTTACTTTTGAGAGCCAATCACACCAAACGAGCAACAAGAAGTTCACAATATATACCAATGAGTTCATAAGTAGCCAATGTCGTCTCTTTTCTTACCACATGTTCAACCTGAGAAAACATAACCATTCCAGACCCAGAAAACACCAACAAATTTTATTTTCTACTAATGTTACAAACCCAAAAACACCAACAAAGTTTATTTTCTACTAATGTTCCAAACCCACAAAAAACCAACATAAGTAGCGATTGTCATCTCTTAGGCTTCTCCTGAAAACCATAAGCATTACAAACCAAAATCCAAAAAATTAAAGGAGAAAGACAATGACGATTAGGTTACCAAAAAACACGACAGTCATTGTATTTTCTCTGCCTGTATGTACAAAGACAAACCAAGAATCTTACATTCTCTTCCTTGAGCTGAAGTTTCTACAATTCAAGAATCCGTTCCAAGACAAAACCAGCTTCTCTTTGCACCTGAAACCATCAAAATCATCGCCCATCGGTACATCAGCAGCTACTTAGAGATCTATTCATCTACAAAGCTTAAAATATATATACAAAAGAACTAACAGCATATGGCCTAGTGGGTTGAGGACTCACCCTATAAATCAAGATCGTTATGGTTTCCTCTTGGCCACTGTAGACGCCTTAAGGATTAGTCCTACTGTCAAACTAGTAATGAATACATATACAAAAACAATATTCAAACCTTGTTCATCTCGGTTCATCCCTTAGGTTTAACCTAGACTCTTTCTTTCTCCCTCTCCGTCAATTTTATCGAACCCAGACTCTCTCTATCTCTCTCTGGCTTCATAATCGCTAAATCGTGGGAGAATATATATACATCAGATCTGAAGATAGAAAAAAAAACACGTCTTCTATTACTTTGCAATTGAAATCGATTCCTAAATTTAAAATTGCAGAAAAGTAACATGAGTCCTCTGAGTTGTTACTTTGCCATAGCTCAAACTGCAAGGAAACTTATAATCAATTCAGGATGAAGGAGATTTGAGCTCAAATTGGAGAAATCTAGGGTTTAATGGTGATGCCGTTGAAAGGTTAATTTACTTGAGACGATAATAAGACATATGAGCCAAGAAGAGAAATCGAAGATGAGAGGAATACCAGTATCTTTAATGGCGAAAGACGCAGAAGAAAGAGAAGACGATGAGAAAAAGTGGAGCTTCAAAATCTGGGCTGGTCATCGACGAAGACAAAGATCTGGGGTTTGATTCTTTGGAGATGGAGAAAGGGGATCATGGTTAAAGGAAAGAGCAAGAGATTCAGTGTCACGGCTACCTTTAACGATGGCGGCCGGCGAGTTTAATTAGTGACTGGGAGAATCGATTTGTGGGTTTCAGAGAGTTATGTCTCAGGATGGTTTTGTCTTAGGTTTTTTCGAGTCTTAGGTTTTTTGGAAGGAAAGAGGGGAAATTGAGTGTGAAGGTGAAATGTCTAATTTTTTGGCTAAGTGTTGGGCGAAATAATCGATTTTAGTTTCCCGCTTAGTAAAATTTTGTGTTAGCCTTAATAAAATGCTATCATATGGTAACCGAAATTATGATTCATCTTCAATAGCAGTTCAACAAATCGTGCTATTACCTTATGCTATCAATGAGGACTTTTTTTGTAGTGAAGCCTTCGTCGAAAACCGCTTCAACACCAAAATTGGTATGCTCTACTCTGACAATGGTGGTGAGTTTATTTCCCTCCGTCATTTTCTTATGTCTGCTAGCATCTCTCACTTCACCTCTCCACCTCATACCCCTGAACACAATGGCATCTCCGAACGGAAGCACATACATATTGTAGAAACTGGCTTGACACTATTTTCTCACGCTGGTATCCGAAGACGTATTGGCCGTTCGCATTCGCTGCCGCCGTCTATCTCATCACCCGCATGCCAACTCTGGTCCTTGCTATGATATCGTCGTTTCAGAAGCTCTTCAACACTACTCCCAACTACACCAAGCTCCGTGCGTTTGGCCGCTTATGCTTTCCACTGCTTTGCCCATACAACAACAACAAGCTCGAAGCTAGTTCCACCCCGTGTGTCTTCATTGGATACTCCCCGACTCAGTGTGCTTATTTTTGCCTCCAGCCCAGTTCCGGTCGCATATACTTGTCTCGACATGTCAAATTTGATGATCAAATCTACCCATTTAAAACACTTCATCCTTCATCACTAGTTGTCTCAACTTCGTCCTCTATTACCACCATTGCCGTCACCAAAATTCCAGTCCTCCGGCCGTTCGTACAGCTCCCACCGACACCCATGAACACGATCCCTCACCGTCAAGAGCCACCGGCTGCTCTTTGTTCCATAGACACCGTTGTAGCATCACCACAGGTATGCACCTTTGTTTCACCTTTTTATCTGTTTCACCTTTTTATCCTTACTGGATTCACGAAGCCCACCTGAAACAAACCCACAAATAAATCCACCATCTCAAAGCCCATCTACCTCTCCAAGCCCATCGAATCAGACCCAAACCGAAACATCTCCTCCCCTACCCCTTCCTCGTCTGCTGCATCTTCCTTCGACTCCCCTGAAACTCAGACATCATCGTCCTCCACCACCTCTCACCATACCTCAATACAACCCATTCCAGTCCCCTCGTCGTCTTCTTCTTCCGACGGCACACCACCTCCACAAAATAACCACCATATGTGAACCCGCCGGAAAAACAACATTGTCAAATCCAACCCAAATATAACTTCTCCATGCGAATTTCTCCTCACATTCCCCTTGAACCCCATACCGTGAACCAGGCGTTAAAGGATAAACGATAGCGAGGAGCAATGTCAGATGAAATTGATGCGTTTGCTCGGAATGACACAATAAACTTGGTTTCTCAAAATATATATATATATATATATGGTTTAATATTATTAAAATTAGATATATTTATTTTATTAAATTGCACTAAACTATTACTGATAAGAGATTTAGTGTTTTTACTTTTTAAATTTTAAAAAGTAAAAATTCTTAATACTAAAATATATTTAAAATAATAATATTATATTAATAAGAGATTCATAGTTTTTTTCCTTCTCTAAATGAACTTATATTGCTTTAAATATTGTCATTAAATATTGTCTACATATGGCAATCATTCAGATGTTGATGGAAATGATTTATTTTATGAACTGAAAGTTCTAAAAGAGGTTTTACCAAGAAACTACAAGAGATCTATAGAAGTGTTAGACTTTCTGAAAACAATGGAAAGTTGTTATTCTAATTCTTGGATTGTTTATCGGATATTGTTAACGGTTCTAGTTTCTGTTACCTCTGCAGAAAGAAATTTTTCAAAATTGAAGTTGATAAAATCTTACCTTCGATCAACTATATTAAAAGAAAGGTTAATTTTTTTGGCTATCATATCTATAAATAGAGAATTGGTTTGAGAGCTTGATTATGTGAGCATGGTGAATGATTTTTTAGGAAAAAAAGAATAGAAAAATTGTGGCTTAGAATTTTTTTTTTCCTTCACCGTTGTTATCTTTTAAACAATATTTTTTTATTTTGATATTTTTAATAATAAAAACCACATTTTCTTACCCGCCCTAAGCCACAATTCGCCTTAGCACGGCACTGTTTAATCATAGGAAAAGATGGAGCAACCCAGGTAGAAGTCGTTTGAGTATGTTTGTTGTCATGAGGTCTTTGATTCCTCAAAGTATTTACCCACTCCTTTGTTTCTTTTTTCAGTTGTTTTTTTTTTCTTTTTTTCATGGTGCTTTACTCCCAATTTTTGTGTGGCCTGGATTTTCTAGCGATTGATTAAGGTTAATATTTATGTCATTATGTGGATGGATTGGATCGTAACCTGCAAAAAAAACAAGGACGACGATGGGCCAATCTAATATTTAATTATTTCCATTACAACCACACATATTACCTAACAATCAAATAAATGAATAACCCTTACGTTGCCCAAGTTTAAGGGTAGGTAAAATGTGTGGCCAAAGAAGGCTAACCCTTACTAAGAGACAACATTTCTTTACCTCTTTCCCTTGCTCCATCTCCATTATTTTCCTTTCCTCTAAGCTGCTGGAGTAAGAAGCACTATAACTTTCTTTTTTTTCATGCTTGAACGTTTGGTTGAGACTTGGTACTTGAATGGTTAGATAAATGAGTGTTGTTTTCAGACTTGTACTTGAATCTTATGTATGGTATTTTTAGTCTACAATAAAGTTCTTCTAAATTTAATTTCTTGCAAAGCTATATAATATGTATATATATATATAATATAAATAGCGGATATATATATAAATATCGATTATAGAGCATAGCAAAAAATCACAGCTACATAAAACTAAATTATAGTGTTAATTTTTTGCAATGAGAAAATAAATTATAGCAAATATACATAACTACACTAGATAAAAACATAGTACAAATATTCTGCTACTATTAACTCCATTATAGGAACTAAAAGACGCTACTAATAATATTACTATAGCCATATTATGACGCTATTATATATTGACAATTAATAGCATAGGTAAAAAGCGCTATTATATGTGCCTCCACTAAGATAGCACCAGCAAAGACAGCGTTTACGAAATCGCTATCAAAACGATATAATGGCGTTTTTTGTGTGCTAACAATGGGCATATTTCTTGTAGTGAACCCAACCCAAATACAACCTCTCCATGCGAATTTCTCCTCACATTCCCCTTGAACCCCATACCGTGAACCAAGCGTTAAAGGAAAAACGATAGCGAGGAGCAATGTCAGATGAAATTGATGCATTTGCTTGGAATGGCACAATAAACTTGGTTCCTCAATATATATATATAAATATATGGTTTAATATTATTAAAATTATATATATTTATTTTAGTTTATTGCACTAAACTATTAATACTGATAAGAGATTTAGTGTTTTTACTATTTAAATTTTAAAAAGTAAAAATTCCTAATACTAAAATATATTTAAAATAATAATATAATATTAATAAAAGATTCATAGTTTTTTTTTTCTCTAAATGAACTTATATTAATTAAAATATTGTCATTACAAAGAGGAACATATAACAATCATTGTACAAATACAGACTCGATATAGGACTCTTGTGATAAACATCCAAACTTTGCTAAATTATAAGCTACTTGATTACAATGTCGTCTTGTAAAATTAAAAGAAACAATGTTGAACTTTGAAACCCAGTAGCTGATATCATGTAACAAATTGGATAAAGATGCATGCATTCTGTAAAGTTGCAAATTAGTTCACTATCTCCCTCAAAGATGACTGAATCATAACCTTGGATCCATGTTTGTTCAAGCGCCAATAATAAAGCCTTAGTCTCTGCTTCCAATGGATTTTCTAGGTGATTTAATTTCTTTGCTCCCCATATGATAAGATTTCCCGGGTGATCTCTTATAATCCAGCCTCCTATTACTTTTTTGGTTGATACTATCAAAAACCGGATCAATTTTACATTTCATCATAGGAAAAGATGGAGCAACCCAGGTAGAAGAGGTCGTTTGAGTATGTTTGTTGTCATGAGGTCTTTGATTCCTCAAAGTATTTACCCACTCCTTTGTTTCTTTTTTCAGTTGTTGTTGTTTTTTTTTTTTTATGGTGCTTTACTCCCAATTTTTGTATGGCCTGGATTTTCTAGCGATTGATTGAGTAGGTTAATATTTATGTGGATGGATTGGATCGTAACCTGCAAAAAAGAACAAGGACGACGATGGGTCAATCTAATATTTAATTATTTCCATTACAACCACACATATTACCTAACAATCAAATAAATGAATAACCCTTACGTTGCCCAAGTTTAAGGGTAGGTAAAATGTGTGGCCAAAGAAGGCTAACCCTTACTAAGAGACAACATGTCTTTACCTCTTTCCCTTGCTCCATCTCCATTATTTTCCTTTCCTCTATAAAAGAACAATAGAATTGATCATCTATAGATTATATAGTACATTCTAAATAATAACAATGGAAAATATTAAAGAAACGAAGGGAGATGGAACCAAGCTCCACGTAGCAATGTTTCCATGGTTAGCCTTTGGCCATCTGGTTCCACAGTTGGAGCTCTCTATGCTCATGGTTCAAAAAGGTCACACCGTATCTTTCATTTCCACTCCTCGTAACATCGACCGCCTCCTCCCACGGTTGCCGGAGAATCTCTCCTCGGCCATTAATTTCGTCAAGCTCCCATTTGCCGGCCACAAAAAACTCCCAGTGGACGCCGAAGCCACTACAGACGTACCTTTCGATCTCGTTCCTTATTTGAAAATTGCTTTCGACGGGTTACGAGTTCCGTTGACGGAGTTTCTTGAATCTTCAAAACCTGACTGGCTTCTCCAAGATTTTGCATCTTATTGGCTTCCTCCAATAGCTAGCCGCCTTGGAATTAAGAACGCATATTTCGGCCCTTTTAACAGCGCATGTCTCGGTATTCATAAACCGCCGGGCTACGAGGAGTACCGTACATCGCCGGAAGATTTTCTGACAAATCCTAAATGGGTTCCATTCAAAACTCCGGCACCTTTCCAGTTATACGAAATCCAGAACATGTTCGAAGGAATGATGTCGGAATCTACGGAAGAGAATATTCCCGACATGGAACGTGTCGCCGGCGTAATGAGCGGTTGTGAGATCATAGTCGTACGGAGCTGTAACGAGTACGAAGCAGAATGGTTGGGACTTGCACAAGATCTTCATCGTAAACCGGTTATACCTGTTGGAGTTTTACCTCCAAAACTGGATCGAAATTTTAAAGACACCGACGCATGGTTGTCTGCTAAAAAGTTGTTAGACTCACGGAAATCCAAGTCCGNGTTGCCCAAGTTTAAGGGTAGGTAAAATGTGTGGCCAAAGAAGGCTAACCCTTACTAAGAGACAACATGTCTTTACCTCTTTCCCTTGCTCCATCTCCATTATTTTCCTTTCCTCTATAAAAGAACAATAGAATTGATCATCTATAGATTATATAGTACATTCTAAATAATAACAATGGAAAATATTAAAGAAACGAAGGGAGATGGAACCAAGCTCCACGTAGCAATGTTTCCATGGTTAGCCTTTGGCCATCTGGTTCCACAGTTGGAGCTCTCTATGCTCATGGTTCAAAAAGGTCACACCGTATCTTTCATTTCCACTCCTCGTAACATCGACCGCCTCCTCCCACGGTTGCCGGAGAATCTCTCCTCGGCCATTAATTTCGTCAAGCTCCCATTTGCCGGCCACAAAAAACTCCCAGTGGACGCCGAAGCCACTACAGACGTACCTTTCGATCTCGTTCCTTATTTGAAAATTGCTTTCGACGGGTTACGAGTTCCGTTGACGGAGTTTCTTGAATCTTCAAAACCTGACTGGCTTCTCCAAGATTTTGCATCTTATTGGCTTCCTCCAATAGCTAGCCGCCTTGGAATTAAGAACGCATATTTCGGCCCTTTTAACAGCGCATGTCTCGGTATTCATAAACCGCCGGGCTACGAGGAGTACCGTACATCGCCGGAAGATTTTCTGACAAATCCTAAATGGGTTCCATTCAAAACTCCGGCACCTTTCCAGTTATACGAAATCCAGAACATGTTCGAAGGAATGATGTCGGAATCTACGGAAGAGAATATTCCCGACATGGAACGTGTCGCCGGCGTAATGAGCGGTTGTGAGATCATAGTCGTACGGAGCTGTAACGAGTACGAAGCAGAATGGTTGGGACTTGCACAAGATCTTCATCGTAAACCGGTTATACCTGTTGGAGTTTTACCTCCAAAACTGGATCGAAATTTTAAAGACACCGACGCATGGTTGTCTGCTAAAAAGTTGTTAGACTCACGGAAATCCAAGTCCGTAGTTTATGTAACTTTCGGTACAGAAGCTAAACCGAGTCAATCCGAGTTTAATACGATCGCTCTCGGTTTAGAGCTTTCCGGTTTACCCTTTTTTTGGGTGTTAAAGACTCAGCGAGGTCAGTGGGATACCGAACCGCTTGAGCTTCCGGAAGGATTCGAAGAGCGAACGGCTGAGAGAGGGATAGTTTGGAGAGGTTGGGTTGAACAACTGAGAACGTTGAATCACGATTCCATCGGTTTGATATTTACTCATTCCGGTTGGGGTTCAATGATCGAAGCTGTAACGTTTGCTAAACCGATGGTGATGCTGAGTTTTGTGTACGACCAAGGGTATAATGGGAGAGTCGCCGAGGAAAAAAAAATTGGGCGTATGATCCCTCGGGATGACACAACAGGTATATTTACAAAAGAAGATGTTGCGAAATCGCTGAGATTGGTAATGGATGGAGAAGAAGGTAAGGTTTATAGAGACAATGTGAAAGACATGAAGGGAGTGTTTGGAGATATGGATACACAAGATCGTTATGTCGATTCTTTCTTGGATTATCTTGTTGCTCATCGTTAACTCGGATCATTGTTTTTGATCCAATGACGGATCGACCGAATAAACTTATGATGATTAAATTTGATCAAGTGTTGTAAGATGATTTATTTATGAATAATATGATGTTTTGAAATGGTCAAGGTTTATGAACCAAATAAAGTTTAAAGTGTTGAATGTAATAATGCACTATAGTCCATGTGTTGCATTTTTAATATGAATGTGTCTTCCATTTTTTTTAACTAGGTAAGAATCGTGCATGGCACAGTTCAATCTTTTGATGATTAATTTTATTAGTATTAGTTTTATTTATTTGACACAAATATTTCCAAATTACTCTACTAGTCTATTTTAATATATAAGATGTTTTATATTCAAAATTTAAAGCGTAAAAAAAATCAAAGCATTAAACATATAGTCATTTTGAAAGATTATATATGGTAACAATAGAGAACTAAATCTGAATATTATAGATATTAATATAGAAGGAAGTGTGATTGGTTTAGTGCTTTAAAGAGGATGAGGAGTTAGGAAAAGGAAAGATATGTATGGCTAGTGTGATAGTATATTTTTTGTGAAAACAATGATTTACAAGTTGTGTTGGATGGTGGAACTCGGACCTATGATGATTGGAGTATGGTTTTGGAAAGCTGGGTAGAGAAGCCGCCACAGGATTACATCAAGACCACTTCCAATCTATATATTAGACTTTGGAAGTTTTTAGAAAAAGCGGGTGAGAATCAGTTTTCACTTGAGAAATATATGTGGGACACATTTATACTAGTATTTTGAAGTAAAACTTTGAATTAAGTCTTCATTTTTAAAATAATTGAAACTAGGTAGTAACCCGTGCTACAACATCGGACAAAATATTTTTATATAAATTTATAATTTTTAAAAATAAGTTAAAATTTTATTTTAAATACAAAAATTCCGTGTTTATACAATATTGGTGTCAAGTCCAAATATCAAATTTTAAATTGGTTTTAATTTAGATTATTGTGCGTATATAACCTACATGTATCTACTTTGTGATAAGAAATACATCCCGTCCTGTATCGTGCCAATTTTGCAAAATCCCATTAAATGCGAATTTTGTGTTCAGATTATCGTATGTACATAACCTAAACATATCTATTTTAGAACAAAAACATGTTCGACTCTGTCCCGTTGTGTCCCATCTTGTTCTGTCTCACCCCGTCTGGTCCTGTTCAGTGTAGTCCGAAATTTTATGTGGCATAACTGTTTATTTTAAATAATTATCCATTAAACAATATACATTAAAAAAGTTTGGCTAAGAAATTTAGACAAAGTACATAAATTATCCAATTGAATATTTAATTTATATTTAGGGTCTGACAGGTTCAAACGCAGGATTTACAGTTGTAGTTGTGGGAGTTTAATGACTGGTTCACCAGCTGGTACAATGTGCAATTGCGGTTAAACATAATAAATATAATTTATAATTATATAAATATTTAAAAATATCAAAAAAATTATTAAACATGATTTATAATTAAAAATCAATAAAAATACTAAAATAATTATTCAAGTAACAAATAAATTTCATATTGACAGACTTATTACTTTATGCATTTGGCTTTTCACCAAAAATTTAATCGAGTAATATAATAAATGACAAAACATATGTTTTAGATCGTAGATCTTCTCTGTTAAATCTCATGCACTCAATAAGTTTCTCACATTGAATCACAAGACCAAGGTAAATTAATTATGAAAGAGCAATATACTTAATGTTTGGAAGAGAAATATTTTTAGTTTTCTTGATTCTCACATAACGATTGTAATGCAGTTCTGTGGGGCTGCAGTTGCATCGGTAGGAATGATCAATATAAATATCAATAACTGTTATGATGATTGTCACTCTTTACAATAATTTTTCCTACAATATCTTATACTTATAATACATGCAAATTATTTATTAATTTGCTTAGATACTAGAGCTGCCTCGATTCATTATGAATTTTCATATAATAATTTTTAACTAGAGTTGAGTCTTTTTACCATAATATTTTTTTATTATAAGGTTTTATTTTGATGGTTGTGTTTTTTATACTCACAGTTATATATGTTTAATATTTATGAAGTTTTAGCCCTACTTAATATTTTCTTCTTATGAGATAATTTTTAATTTTGTTATTTAGCATATATTTTCAAATGATTTTATAATATATAATTTTAAATTTGAAATCTAATTTAACTTTTTAATACAATAAATAAAGGACAATAAAAACTTTTAATGTGCTGGCAAAAAAAAAGGACATGTAGTTTTACATTCCATGAAATTGTACGATCCATAATGAAATTACACATCTTATATGCTATACAACTTTTTATCTTTTTATTTAAATTTGAGTTTTTTAGCTATATAATACGAATATGATCATTGCATGAGAACTCAAAAATAACATAACACACAATAGTGAGCAAATAAATGGCTTCATCACTTAATATCATCAAGGTAACACTAGTCGCCCCTTCGAACTTTGACTCGTCTGAGTCCTTCACTCAGGGCCGGGGATTAACATGTGCAACAAGTGCATTTGCACTGGGACAATACTATATTTACATGTATTTTAAGGCCCAAAATTATTTATTTTTCAAAAAAATTATATGTAATTAAGGCTTTTTTTCAAAAATTGAACAGGGACTATAACAATTTTTGGGATGTTTACACAGGTCCCACTCACCTTCTTCGACCTTCAATGGTACAAACTCCACACGGTTAAACGAGTCATCTTCTATAGACTCACCGACGCAACCTGCAATGTCTTCGACTCAGTCATCGTCCCCAAGCTCAAAAATTCTACCTCCCACTCGCTGGCAAACTGGTTTGGGAACAACTAGACCCCAAACCAAGCATCATCTACTCTCCAAATGACGTCGTCTCATTCACCGTCGCCGAGTCAACCGCTGATTTCTCTCGTTTATCGGCAATTTACCATTCTTCTCCATTGAATTATGTTGAAGAGTGATTCAAAGCTTGGTCAAAGATAATAAATGGGGAGTTAAAGGATTTGTCAGTTTTGGTTTTACTAATAAATTTGGGGGTTTAAATTTATGTTTTAATTATAGGATATAATGAGTCTAAAGGTTATTGGGTAGCAGTTACAATTTAGTTTTCTATATAAGTAATGTATTCTCATTATGAGAAAGTAACAAGAAAATCAGAAAAAAACTGAGATTATCAGAGAGTAATAAGAGAAAAGTATTATTCAGCAAAATTGTTCTTGTTCGTTGTGTACGTCTACACAACTCTTTTTCTATTCAACGCCTCTATTTTACAACATTGTGGTATCAGAGCGTTAGGTTTCAGTCCCCTTTGATCTTTGTGTAGAAGAAGACAGAGAGCCATGGCAGGCAATGGAGGAAACCAGCCATTATCAGTTCCGCTGTTTAAGGGTGAGAAGTATCACCTTTGGAGTCTTAAGATGAAGACTATGTTCAGATCTCAAGAAGTTTGAGATTTGGTGGAGAACGGATTTGAAGATGTGAATCCAACAGAACCCGAGCAGCAGCTGCGGGAGAATCGCAAGAAGGATGTGAAGGCGTTGTTCTTCATTCAGTCAGCCTAGGATGAAGACATTCTGTCACGGATTGTAGTCGACACCCATGAACACAATCCCTCACCGTCAAGCGCCACCGGCTGCTCCTTGTTTCGTAGACACTGTTGTAGCATCACCACATTTACGCATGTAACATCCGCGAACCAATTTTTAAGGTTTTGGTGTGGGTGTCGATCGACACCCTTGGTGTATCGATCGACACCATGTTTTCTGGTTTGGTCCGGTTCGTTTTAATTGCTGTTTGGTTCGGTTTGGTTCAAGGAAAATCCCTAAATCGTGTTATAAGTGGAGAAGCGACAAATTAAGGTTTTTAGGGTGTCTTGTCGCCGTTTTCAGAGATAGAGAAAGAGGAGAGAGCCTATTGTGGTGTGAAGGAGATTAAAGGAGAAAGATCAGAATCGTTAGGGTTTGGGAGGAAACAGTTTCGGCATATCAAATCGTTCTCAAAGGTAATGAAATTTGGTAGGTTTATTCCCAAGTCTTTCATCGTCATTCGCCTTTTTACAGAAGTAGATTTGGATTTAAACTCGATGAGTTATTGGCAGTTTCGTGAGACACGTTTTCTCAGACGCGAGTTGGGACCATCGGAGATTGTAACTGAGATCGTGGTCTCGTGTGGTGTCTGATCGTGCTGAAATTTTGTGGGAAGCTTCGTGACGTCTAGGGATAGCTTTTCACCGGAGCGATTTGATAGTTAACGGTTGGTTTTTATTTTAGGGTTTCGTCTTTGAGACTGTTCTTTTCTGATGTTTCTGTCCAGTTTTGTTATAAGTCGTTTTTGGTTGTGTGGCTTGTTGTAGGGCGTTTCTGGGCTGTTTCAGACGTTAGGAGGGTCTCAACTGGTTGTATTGGTTGTTATAATCAGTTGATAAGGTGAGTGCATGACCATGGCTTATCTAAGCCTGAGAATCCTTTGTTGTTCTTGCTTGATTGGTGGTGCTTTGTGGTGTTGTTCTTGCTTGATTGGTTGTGTTAGTGGTGTTGTTCTTGCTTGTGGTGGTTGTGTTATGGTTCTTATAGGTTCCTGAAGGTTTTGGGTGAGGTTGGAACGGATTGGAGATGATTGGAAACGGAGGTTCGTCGTTCGGATTCGTGCAGTTCGCGTCTGCGAAGGGAGTGTCGATCGACACCAGTTAGGTGCCGGTCGACACCATGTTTGGTCAGTGTCGATCGACGACACCAAGTTGCTTGTTTCGTGATTTTTCCTGGTTTGTTGTGTTTGGTTGTCATTTGTTAAGCATTGGAATCTCAGTTGCTTGTGTGTATAGCCCAGTAGATGGGAGGATTGCCTCACTAAGTATTTGTGATAATACTTACGCATCTCAATTGTTGTTTGTGGTGTGCAGGTTTGTGACGTGGAATCATGGCAATGAGGAGGAGGATGATCTAGGGTCTCGTTTGTGTGTTATTGGATTTGTTGGTTATGTTGTTGGAACCTTGGTTAGTGTTATGTTAGGTTGCCGGATAGAATGGTTAGGAATGTTATTGTATTGATGATGTTGTTGGTTGTGTATTATTGGTATGTTTCCGCTGTGCTTAATGTTATTGCTGGTTTAATGTTGAGTTGTGGTTTGGGTTGGTTAATTAAGTAGTATGGAATGCTTAATTATACATTGTATTTAATTGTTA
Source organism: Camelina sativa (assembly GCF_000633955.1). NCBI lineage: Eukaryota > Viridiplantae > Streptophyta > Magnoliopsida > Brassicales > Brassicaceae > Camelina > Camelina sativa. The sequence continues at coordinate 8,242,701 of NC_025704.1, forward strand.
AAAAAAAAAAGGGGTCGGGTTGTTTCAACGCACATCTGTTTCACCTTCATTTTCCTTACTAGATTCATGAAGCCCACCAGAAACAAACCCACAAATAAATCCACCATCTCAATGCCCATCTACCTCTCCAAGCCCATCGAATCAGACCCAAACCGAAACATCTCCTCCCCCTACCCCTTCCTCGTCTGCTGCATCTTCCTTCGACTCCTCTGAAACACAAACATCATCGTCCTCCACCACCTCTCACCATACCTCAATACAACCCAATTCAGTCCCTTCGTCGTCTTCTTCTTCCGACGGCACACCACCTCCACAAAATAACCATCAAATGCAAACCCGCCGGAAAAACAACATTGTCAAGCCCAACCCAAATACAATCTCTCCATGCGAATTTCTCCTCACATTCCCCTTGAACCTCATACCGTGAACCAGGCGTTAAAGGATAAATGATAGCGAGGAGCAATGTCAGATGAAATTGATGGGTTTGCTCGGAATGGCACAATGAACTTGGTTCCTCAATATATATAAATGGTTTGATATTATTAAAATTATATATCATTATTTTATTAAATTGCACTAAACTATTAATACTGATAAGGGATTTAGTGTTTTTACTATTTAAATTTTAAAAAGTAAAAATTCCTAATACTTAAATATATTTAAAATAATAATATTATATTAACAAGAGATTCGTAGTTTTTTTTCTCTAAATGAACTTATATTGCTTTAAATATTGTCATTACAAAGAGGAACATATAACAATCCTGGTACAAATACAACAGACTCGATATAGGACTCTTGTGATAAATATCCAAACTTTGCTAAATTATAAGCTACTTGATTACAATTTTGTCTTGTAAATTTAAAAGAAACAATGTTGAACGTTGAAACCCAGTAGCTGATATCATGTAACAAATTGGATAAAGATGCATGCATTCTGTAAAGTACAATTGACTAGTTTGCAAATTAGTTCACTATCTCCCTCAAAGATGATCGACTGAATCATAACCTTGGTATCAGAGCGTTAGGTTTCAGTCCCCTTTGATCTTTGTGTAGAAGAAGACAGAGAGCAATGGCAGGCAATGGAGGAAACCAGCCATTATCAGTTCTGCTGTTTAAGGGTGAGAAGTATCACCTTTGGAGTCTTAAGATGAAGACTATGTTCAGATCTCAAGAAGTTTGGGATTTGGTGGAGAACGGATTTGAAGATGCGAATCCAACAGAACCCGAGCAGCAGCTGCGGGAGAATCGCAAGAAGGATGTGAAGGCGTTGTTCTTCATTCAGTCAGCCTAGGATGAAGACATTCTGTCACGGATTGTAGCTGTGAACACATCTCACGAAGCGTGGGAAATTCTGAAGCGTGAATACTTGGGAGATCAGAAGGTAAACACTGTTAAACTACAGACTCTACGTCACAGTTTTGAAACAATTTTTATGAAGGAGAAAGAAAAAATACAAGAGTATTTGGCAAGAGTTTCTACCATTGTGAGTCAAATGAGTTCTTATGGTGATTCTTTGTCAAACGAAACTGTTGTGAGTAAAGTTCTGAGGACTTTGACTCCAAAGTTTGAGTATGTTCTTCCTGCAATCATGGAAGCCAATGATCTGAGCACATAAACGTTTGATGAGATGATGAGTTCGTTGTTGTCCCATGAAGATCATCTTGGTAAGAAGCTTGAGAAATCTGAGGAGAAAGCCTTTCAGGTGAAGGGAGAGTACTCTGAACAGAACTACAGTAATAGTTTTGGTAGAGGAAGAGGCGTTTTTTGATCTGGCAGAGGCAGAGGCAGATCTGGTGGTAGCACAGACCATGGCCATGGAAGAGGCCAGTTCAACAGAGGTACGAATAGAAGCAATATTCAGTGTCATTATTGCAAGAAGTATGGTCATATGCAAGTTGATTGTTGGAAGAAGAAAAGTGAAGAGAAGCAAGCAAGTTTTGCTGAAGAATATGTGCAGCCTAGACTTTTTATGGCATACAAAAATTTAGAAATGTCCAAAACAGTGTGGTATTTGGACAGCGGCTGTTCTAATCATATGGCAGGCTTCAAGTCCTTGTTTAAGGAGATGGATGAGTCACACAAGCTGAAGGTCAAGCTTGGAGATGATAAGGAAGTTCAAGTTGAAGGAAGACGAATTGTGGCTGGCAAGGATAGTGATGGCAATTTCAAGCTCATCTATGATGTGTATTACATTCCGGATCTAGCACAGAATTTGCTGAGTGTTGGACAGATGGTGGAAAACAATTGTTCTGTTTTCTTTGATGGAAATGAGTGTGTTGTCAAGGACAAGAAGTTGAGTTTAACGTTAGCAGTGGTGAAGAAGACATCAAACAATCTGTACCCATTACAGATGTCTTCTGTAGAAGCAAGTTCGTTGGTTGCGAAAGTTTCAGAGGTGTCAAGGTTGTGGCACTTAAGGTATGGCCATCTACATGAGAATGGGTTGAAGGTTCTCAATCAGAAGGATATGGTGGTAGGTTTACCAAATATTGATGCTCTTGAGTTGTGTGAAGGTTGCATATATGGGAAACAAATGCGCAGGTTGTTTCCAGTTGGCCAGGCAAGAAGAGCAACTCAGTGTCTTGAGGTTGTTCATGCTGATTTGTGTGGTCCTATGCAGACTACTTCTCTTGGAGGAAGCAAATATTTCTTCATGTTGACTGATGACTACAGCAGGATGAGCTGGGTTTATTTTTTGGAGTCTAAAGGAGAAGCATTCGAGATGTTTAAGAAGTTTAAAGCACTTGTGGAGAAACAAAGTGGGCTGTTGTTCAAGGTGTTGCGGACTAACAGAGGTGGAGAGTTTACATCTGCTGAATTCAATCAATTTTGTGAGAGTGAAGGGATTCATCGTGAGCTTACTACAGCTTACACACCAGAGCAGAATGATGTTGCAGAGAGGAAAAACACGACGGTTGTAGAGATGGCCAGAAGCATGATGAAACATAAGAATTTGCCAAATCTGTTTTGGGCTGAAAGTGTGCAAACGGCGGTGTATCTGCTGAACATCTCACCAACAAAAGCAGTTCCAAACAGAACTCCATATAAAGCATGGTGTGGTAGGAAACTTGCAGTAAGTCACTTGAGAATTTTTTGTTGTGTTGCATATTCTCTTGTTGACACTCAACACAGGAAGAAATTGGATGACAAATCTGAGAAATGCATATTTCTTGGTTATTGTTTACAATCTAAAGGTTATAGGTTGTATAATCCTATGAGTGGGAAGATTGTTGAAAGCAAGAACGTCACATTTGATGAAGATGCAGTTTGGAGTTGGCGTGAGGGTGATAATGGTGAGCTGGTTGAAGTTCAACCAGAAAACTCTGTTGAACAGCACTGCACTGCTAAACAGGGAGAGAATCAAAGTCCTGTTGGTTCTGAAGCAAATACACCAGCGAATTCAGTCCCTAATTCGCCTAATTTGAGTAGTTACAATAGCACAAGCGGTGGCACAAACAGTGAAGAAGAAAGTCCTCCTCGAAAATTCAGATCCCTGCGAGACTTTTACGAGGTTCAGCAAGGTTCATTTCTGAGCCAGGAAAGTTCAGTGAGGCTGTAGAGAATTCAGAGTGGCAGAAAGCGATGGATGAAGAGATAACATCCATAGAGGAGAGTCAGACTTGGAAGTTAGTTGAGCTCCCTGAAGGTAAACACTCAATTGGTGTGAAATGGGTGTTTTGAACCAAGTACCATGCAGATGGTAGCATTCAAAATTATAAGGCAAGATTGGTGGTCAAAGGTTATGCACAAGAGTATGGGGTGGATTATGAAGAAACCTTCTCTCTTGTGGTAAGGTTTGACACTATAAGAGTTTTACTTGCGTTTGGTGCTTATATGAAGTGGCCAATATATCAGCTTGATGTGAAGTCATCTTTCTAGAATGGAGAGTTGCTTGAAGAGGTTTATGTTGATCAACCTGAAGGTTTTGTACTGGAAGGCAAAGAAAGATGTGTTTACAAGTTGTACAAGGCATTGTATGGTCTAAAGCAAGCTCCAGGAGCTTGGTACAACAAGATTGATTCATTTTTTGCAGAAAATAGTTTTGAGAGGAGCAAAAGTGAGCATACTCTCTACATAAAGAAGCAAGGTGAAGGTGATATCCTCATGGGTTCTAGTGCGTCCTTGTTGCTGATTTCAAGAATAGTATGATGAAGAAGTTTGAAATGTCAGACTTGGATTTGCTGCATTATTCCCTTGGTCTTGAGATTAAGCAAGGAGAAGATGGAATATTTGTGTCTCAGCATAAGTATGCTACAGATTTGTTGAAGAAGTTCAACATGAAGAACTGCAATGTGGAGAAAACTCCTATGAATGCTAATGAGAAGCTGCAGATGGAAGATGGAACAGAAAAGGCTGATGCAACAAGATTCAGAAGTTTGGTTGGACGTCTTATCTATCTAACTCATACAAGGCCAGATATTTCTTTTGCTATGAGTTCAATTTTTAGGTTTATGCAAAGTCCGACAAAGCAGCATTATGGATCTGCTAAGAGGTTGTTGAGGTATATTGCTGGTACAACAGACTTTGGTCTGTGGTACAACAAAGTTGCAGAATTTAAGTTGGTTGGGTTTACAGACAGTGATTGGGCAGGCTGTGTGCAAGACAGAAGAAGCACTTCTGGACATGTGTTCAATTTGGGTTTTCGAGCAGTCTGTTGGAGTTCAAAGAAACAACATGTGACAACTTTGTCGTCGTCTGAAGCAGAGTACACGGCAGCTACAGCAGCAGCGTGTCAAGCTGTTTGGTTAAGAAGAATTCTAGAAGATATCAAGCAAGAGCAGAAGAAGGCTACAACAATTTTCTGTGATAACAAGGCAAGCATAGCAATGAACAAGAATCCAACATATCATGGAAGAACAAAGAATATATCAATCAAGGTACATTTCATTAGAGACTTGGTAAGTGAAGGTTCAGTTGTTTTGGAGTATTGTAGCACAGACGAGCAGAGTGATGATGTTCTGACAAAGGCACTGTCGAAGAACAAGTTTGAGTACTTTAGGAGTAAGCTTGGAGTGTGCAAGTTTGAATCAAGGGAGAGTGTTGAAGAGTGATTCAAAGCTTGGTCAAAGATAATAAATGGGGAGTTAAAGGATTTGTCAGTTTTGGTTTTACTAATAAATTTGGGGGTTTAAATTTGTGTTTTAATTATAGGACATAATGAGTCCAAGGGTTATTGGGTAGCAGTTACAATTTAGTTTTCTATATAAGTAATGTATTCTCATTATGAGAAAGTAACACGAAAATCAGAAAAAACTGAGATTATCAGAGAGTAATAAGAGAAAAGTATTATTCAGCAAAAAATTTCTTGTTCGTTGTGTACGTCTACACAACTCTTTTTCTGTTCAACGCCTCTATTTTACAACAAATTATACATGTTAGTCCCCGATTTAAGTGTCTCCGACGACTCAGCCTCCGCGCTGTCATTTCAAGTCACATTATTTCCAAACCAAGGGTTTTGGCATTGGCGTAAACGCACACCATGCGTTTTGGATGGAAAAATGGCAGCCATGTTTCTCAAATCCTGGGCTCACAAATGTAAAGAAGAAGGAACGGCACACACTTCCCTACCACAGGATCTACCAGAGGTCTTAAACGTTTGGCACTCATTAGCCAAAATGTTCAGCGGAGGTAAAAGGAGAGCATCTTACAATGTGTGATCAAGAAGGAAACTTGCAAGTTAAAACAGAGAGATCCAAAAAATTGGTTATACAAGGTAAACATGGGGTTAACAAATAAATTATGTCTAAATCTCACTGTTGCAAGTGAATCGAGTAAATGGCATGCTAGAATGGGACATATTAATCATGTCACTTTGTCAAGCATGTTTATCAATGAGTATGTGATGGGAGGTCCAAAGAAATCTATTGAAGAGGAGATTTGTGGTTCATGTCTGCTTGGAAAACAAGTTACACAGGCGTTTCCAAGTTCAACTAACTTCCGAGCAACAAAGAGGCTGGAGCTTAATAACCGAGATCTTTGCAGTCCCATAACGCCATCTACGAATGCTGGAAATAGATACATCTTTGTTCTTATTGATGATTATTCTCGATACATGTGGACAACTCTACTAAAGGAGAAAAGTGAGGCATTACAGAAGTTTAAGAGATTCAAGACTATGGTTGAGAAGGAAACAGAAGGAAAGATACAGACATTTAGAACTGACAGAGGAGGAGAGTTTGTATCGTTAGAGTTTAACTCCTTTTGTGAAGAATCTGGGATTTCTCGACACTTGACAGCTCCTTACACACCACAGCAGAATGGAGTGGTGGAACGACGCAACATAACACTAATGGAAATGGCTAGAAGCATTCTAAAGCACATGAAAATGCCAAATTACTTATGGGGAGAGGCTGTGAGACACTCTACTTATTTGTTAAACAGAGTGGTGACAAGATCGCTTAAGGATCAAACTCCTTATGAATGCTACAGAGGAAGAAAGCCAGCTGTTGGACATGTTAGGATCTTTGGATGTATCGCTTATGCCAAAACAGAGAAAGCTCACTTAAAGAAACTGGATGATAGAACTCGGGTTCTTTTTCATCTTGGCACCGAACCTGGTTCCAAAGCTTACCGGTTGCTTGATGCAGAAACAAAGAAAATTGTTGTTAGTCGTGATGTCGTTTTTGACGAAACAAAAGGTTGGAACTCGAGTAATAGTAAGGGTAGAGACGATGAAGATGAGAGCTTCGAGTTCATTATAGCTGGTATAAGTGGTCAAGATCGAGAAGAAAATTCAACCAGCATGTCACCTTAACACCCTTTGATTAGAAGTAACTCTTCTAGTAATCAAACCGATGAAGATGATCAGTCTGGAGAAGCATCAGACAGTGAGTACGGACACATAGAAGAACCGTCTGCAGTTACACCTGAAGTTGCAGGTAAGAGACACCGTAGTAAACCAAAGTACCTAGAAGATTATGTTTGTTATCAGATTGCAGTGGAAGAAGGAGAGTTGGTGTTGCTTTGTTTGAACAATGAACCAAGGTCCTATGAAGAAGCTAGTGAGTCTGTAGATTGGAGGCGAGCCTGTGAGGAAGAGATTGGATCCATAGAAAATTTAAGAACTTGGGATCTTGTGGATTTACCTATAGGAACGAAGCCAATTGGACTTAAATGGATTTTCAAGATCAAAAGGAATTCGGATGGGAGCATCAATAAGTATAAAGCTCGACTAGTAGCTAAGGGTTATGTCCAAAAGTATGGTGTTGATTTTGAGGAAGTGTCCGCTCCGGTTGTAAGGATCAAAACAATCAGACTTCTAGTGAATCTTGCTGCAGCTTATGGGTGGGAGATACACCACCTTGACGTCAAAACAGCCTTCCTCCATGGTGAACTCAAGGAAACTGTATATGTTTGCCAACCAGAAGGATTTGTGAAGAATGGTGAAGAAAGAAAGGTTTATAAGCTCAACAAGGCACTGTATGGACTAAGGCAGGCACCTAGGGCATGGAACAATAAACTGAATCAAATAGTTTTGGAATTTGGTTTTGTTAAATGCTCAAAGGAACCCTCTGTTTATAGGAAGAACTTGGGTCATGATCTCTTGATTGTGGGAGTATATTTTGACGATCTGTTTGTCATAGGGACAAGACTAGAGCTCATTAAAAGGCTTAAGGAGGAGATGTCATCTATGTTTGAAATGAGCGATCTTGGTAAACTGTCATATTATCTCGGAATCAAGATAGAACAACATCAAGGAGGTATAACGCTTAATCAAACGAGCTATGCATTAAAGATCTTGGAGGATGCTGGTTTACAAAACTGCAACTCTGTTCACACGCCAATGGAGACAGAGTTGACACTATCAAAATCAGAGAAAGAGAAGGAGATTGATGCAACAGTTTATTGAAAGAGAGTTGGATGTCTCAGATATTTACTTCATACTAGACCTAACCTCTCGTTTTGTGTTGGAATTCTAAGCAGATTTATGCAGAGCCCACGAGAATCACATGGTGCAGCGTTAAAACAATGTCTAAGTTACTTAAGAGGAACAGTTGGTTTGGGTCTGTATTATGAAAGATCAAAGGTGCCTAAGCTAATTTGTTACAGTGACAGTAGCCATAATGTCGATCCTATTGATGGAAGGAGTACCTATGGACACATCTTCTACTTTATCGAAAGTCCAATTACATGGTGTTCAAGGAAACAAGATGTTGTGGCTTTATCGTCGTGTGAGGCAGAGTTTATGGCAGGGACCGAAGCTACAAAACAAGCAATCTGGTTGCAAGACTTATTGGCAGAGATTACTGGAAGTTCTCTTGTAAAGGTTATCATTCGCATCGATAATGAATCAGCTATTGCTTTAACAAGGAATCCAGCCTTTCACGAACGCAGTAAACACATTCATCGTCGAAATCTTATTATATAAAGTTAGGTTTTGAAAGTTAGCCATTAACAAGATTTTGACATGTGTCAAGTTATCAATCTCTGATTTTGACATGTGTATAAGTTAATATTTAATAGGAGGAATTTGATTACAACAAAAATAAAATATTTTGTTTTTAAAATATTAATAATGTAAAAAGATAATTATAAAAAATTACAGAATTTATAAAAAAATACAAAGTTTTTTTAAATAATTATAAGAAGATTATATATATATATATATATATATATTTCATAAAATTTGAAATTATAATATTATTTAATTATTTTTTATTTTAAGTTATTCAAAAACACTGCTTACAACTTTGTTTAATTGGGAACTTTTTTAATGGGAAGATAAAATAGGCTAATCAAACACAAGTTTACAACAAACATAAATAGATAGATTGGAAAAACATAAGTCGTTGTTGATAGATCCATAGGAGCTCAAATACTGTGACATCCTAATTTAAGGAAAGGTTTAAAAGAATTGATTTTGGCTATATATGTCACCAAAATGAACTTATTGTTTCGGTTAAGGATCCTGAGAGAATTTCATGATGGGTGACCTTTCTAGAACTAATTGTTGGAATTATGCGAGTGAGGACAAAACAAAGGAAAATATCATTTGTTGATTTGTAGGATTGGTAAACAAGTTTTTAAAGCTTCCCAGACGTAACAAACCGGCCATCGAATATGGGTGGCTCCAAGAGCCGGAAATAGATGTAGGGCCCACTTAGGAAGGTGAGCCAATGGACTGAGAGTGGACATAGGCTCACTAAGCAAGGTAGTGATTGAGGTGTTACAGAGACAGAGGCTATATCATGGTGTGTCAAAGACACTTACACGAATACATTGAGAAATTTAACATTAGTTACTATCAAAAAAAATTTGTGACGTTAGAAAAAGGTTTTTACTTTTATTGGTTATTGGAGAAAGCCGTTTTGAGATAGCAAAAAGACATGAACATGTTCTCTCCACACAAGAGGAGGACAGGACCAAGGTTCTCTCTATGGTATAGAAGGTTGGACACAAGGTTATCTTCCCAAGGGAGTAAGGTGGAGGAGGTTTGACGCAAGGTTATCTCCCCAAGTGAAGAAGGTGGAGCCAAGGTTCTCTCCATGGTGGAGTAGGTTAGACGCAAGGTTCTCTCCATAAGAGATGAGGACGGAGCCGAGGTTTTCTTCATGGTGGTCATACACTATTGTGATGATACATCATTGATTAGTATATTATGTAATATATTTTTAATTCAAAATATTTTTTTAGCCAACAATTTTAGTAGTTAAAAACTATGCAGAAGTGAAAGTAAAATAGTTGGTTTAATGTGTTCATACAAACATTTTCTAGGTGGGTGAATATATTTGTAACATATAGTATATTTAGGTGTAAAAAATATATATTTTTAATGGTAACATATATAAAAGATTTGTAAATAGATATAAATCAGTGTATTATAACAAAAATAAAATTTATAAATAACATACAACAAATTTTAATATAATTTACAAGATTTTAAACCTGCACATCATGCGGATACTCATCTAGTCATTTTATAAGAGAGTGTGTAGAAAACGGACAAGTAAAAGTGGAACATGTTGCAGGGACTGAACAGAAGGCGAACATACTCACAAAGGCTTTGGGAAAAACGAAGTTCAAAGAAATGAGAGGGTTCATAGGAGTTAAGGATTTGGCAATAATGGAGTTCAAGCTTAAGGAGGAGTATGTTGGTTTAAGCTTGAAAAGAACTTAAAATAGAAAGGCAGAGCATTCCTAATCGAGTTATGATTAGAGAATGGATAAGGATCAAAGTTTATTTGGTGTTATCTAAGATATTGGTGTTTCCTAGTAGAACTAGGATTGGTTTTCTTATATATATGTATGTCGAGCTATGACATTAACATAATAACATATAAAGCTTTAAGAGTTTTTGAGAGATTGAGAGATTGTGGAGAGTCTTAGGTTTTGAGCTATTTTCCTAAGATTATAATAAAGAGAGCAAATTCTTTGTTACTTCTCTTCTTCTTTCAAATACGATTCTTTGTGTTTCTATAGATCAAACGAACCGGTGGGCTGAAACGGAGATGGAAACGACAGAGGTGCCGTGAAATAAGATTTTAGTGCTGTTAATCGATCAAAAAATTGATGGTTGTTACTGTCACATTTTTCTGGGTTCAATTTTGATGTGTAGATAACAAATTAATTAACAACGTATATTAAATGTTAGCATATAAGTTTAATCTAACAATTAATATATCTTGTAAATAAATATATTAATAAATAAAATAATGTAATAACTGTGTTATAGAAATATACAAACAGATTAATATATAACTTAACATATACCATACATGTGGTAAATGATTTAGCACGAAAAAAATAATTTTACCAAATCATTTATAAACTTATTGCGATAAAATGTGATTTACAATGTTAATTAAATAAATAACCACAACGCAACAATATATTTTTCTTGTTACTAGTTATGAGCAGTGTTTATTTGAAGTAAAACAAAGTTATGAACAATCTTTTCGCCGTCAAACAAACAATTGTTCTATCATGTTACTAAAAACTATATTAGTATATATCATGTCAATAAAATGGATTTTTGTCAAATATGCCATATTTTTTTCAAAACTTTCCAAATGTGCCATATTGTTTTCAATCTTTCCAAATGTGCTATATTTGACACATTATGGCATAAATTATTGTTCATCAAAATGAAAAAAAAAAAAACAAAAAACAAGCCAAAAAAGTCTACCAAAAGTTAATATTGTCCACGGAAGTTGAAGTTATCCACCAAAAAAATTAAAATTATCAAAAAATTGTTAAAGTTGTCAACCGAAAGGGTTCAAATTGTCTAAAAAATTAAAGTTGTCTATCAAAGTTAGTTTGATAAAAAAAAGTCTATCAAAGAGGTTAAAGTTGTCCACCAAATTCCAAAAATGTTATCCACCAACTGACTTCGATGTGGCACATCTGGAAAGATTTAATCGATTATCTCAGATTTAGAAAGAAAAAAATACTGTTCATGGCACATTTGATAATTTTCTCCTAATAAAATAGTTAATTATCTCAAATAACTATCGAAGACCAAACCGGTAGTTTCATATTTTTGATATAATAATTGAGTTAGCAAGATAAATATAAATTTATCACCTGAATCATAATTTTATTGCGATATAATATGATTTTTAAAAAGATATATTCATAAAGTTATTGATACATATATTTTGTTATCATGTTAGTCCAATAAATAATAATCAAATTCATAATATGTTCTTAGCTGAACAATATCGTGAATCGTCAAAAATTGAATTAAAAATGTTTAGACGACCTTTTGGCTATGTCATCCCAATCCCACTAATAAATAAACCTTCCTTTATGAGATGACCGAACTCTGGTTTCCTGGATGCAAAGTTAGGGTCACGACCCTCCTTCGGTTGGAGAAGTATCATTTTCGGTCGAGAGCTTTTACTAAATGGTTTGAAAAGAAGAGTAGGGAATGGGGCTTCCCTTAAGGTATGGATGGACCCTTGGGTGGAAGATGGAGAGATGAGACCACCTTGGATAAAAAACACCATCATCGACATCAACTTACAAGTCAAAGATCTCATTGACTTTGAGAGAAGAGATTGGGATATTCAAAAGCTGGAGTTTCACTTCCTCCCGATAGACATTGCTAGGATCTTGAAAAGTAAACCTGTGGTGGACAAAGAGGACATTTTTGTGTTGAAACACAATAAAAGTGGTGATTTCTCGGTCAAATCAGCGTATTGGGTGGCGGATACTCAGTTCAACCATGAACTGCACCAGGAAGCAAACATCCAGCCTTCGATTAACGACCTGAAAGCACAGGTTTGGAAGCTTCACTCAGATCCCAAGCTTAAAGTTTTTCTCTCGAAAATCCTGAGTGGAGCTCTACCAGTCATCTCAAAACTCAAAAACAGAGGGATTCGGCTTGAAGATAGATGCCAACTGTGTGGTCAGCTAGATGAAACAATCAACCACGTTCTCTTTCAGTGCTTTGGGGCTAGACAGGTCTGGGCTCTTTCAGATTACCCTTCTCCTGAGTTCGGCTATGATAAGGGATCTGTCTTCTCGAACCTTCACCATTTACTGATTAACAGAGACAATAAACACTGGCCATCTCAGTTGAGAAAAAGCTTTCCCTGGATCATTTGGCGAATCTGGAAGAACAGAAACAGCTTCCTCTTTGAAAACAAGTTTTTCTCTCCTCCCGATTCGGTGATCAAAATTAGAGATGAGGTTGAGGAATGGTTTATTGCCCAGAGGTTGGATATAAACGGGGAGTTGTCACAGGAGTCAACAATAGTTCCGGTTCATCACACCACACAGGTAAGAAGTGAACCGGAGGCATTGTCGAGAAGGAACGATATCTGGAAACCACCACCCTTATCTCGGGTTAAATGTAATGTTGGGGTGTCGTGGTCGAGAAGGAATCAACTTGTAGGAGGAGCGTGGGTCTTGAGGGATGAAAGGGGTAAAGTTCTCTTGCACAGTCGAAGAGCTTTTACCAATGTTGAATGCAAAGACAAGGCCAATTTTTTGGTTACCAAGTGGGCGATCGAGTGTATTCTCAGTCTTCGTTATGTGAATGTCACCATAGCCCTGGAAGCAGCTTCTCTGATTTGTTATCTGTTGAGACCAAAAGCGTGGCCATCCTTCAATTACGAATCAATTGAACTTTTGAGGTTATTGGAATGGGTTGATAGGTGGAAAGTGGAAGTGGAGGGATCAGGTACTAACAGAGGAGCTTTTCTCATCGCTCAAAGTGTTACTAGTGAGTGTAGGCTTCATTCCTATGTAGCAGCAGGGGCTCCTTCCTGGTTGCATAGTGTTTTTGAACATGAGAGAGTTCTATCCTCTGCTTAGTGTCTGTTATTGTAGCTATTGTCTAGCAGGGTAGGAATTTTTTGGGTAGGGCCATGTTTACAAAAATGGCATCTTATAGTTTAGGCCTTAGTCTAACAGTGGGATTTCTTTCAGGTTGTGGAATCCTGGTAACTTCTTTTGTAATATGTTCAAATATAATCCATCAATATAATTCAGTTGACCAAAAAAAAAAATGAGATGACCGAACGTTAAGTAATTATTAATTATTCTTACCAATTCCACACACTCTCCGTCTCTCCCTATCAAACAGTGAGATTAATACATACTTTGATTCAGGATTATCATACTTATCGCTTACATTGTCCTCGTACGTAAAATAGTAGATTATCATACTTGTTTTTGCCCGCTGTGATCCAAACTACCAAAACAAATAGTAGATGCCGTTTTTTGTAATCAGGTAAAAAACCCCAGAGAATCTAAGCAACAGGGATAGTCTCATGATAACATATGTAAGATTTTATATAGTCTATGTTATTTACACGGAAGCGCATATTAGCACAACAGTGAGACAAACTAGAGATCGAGCCTTAACTTCAATATGTCTTCATCATCTTGACAAGCTCCCGCCTCAACTTCAATATCGCACCAGCGGAAACTAGCCTAGTATCGATCTATTATTGGATTCTAATGACCAACCTCTTTTTATACTGAAAAGATAATAACCCCATATCAAATTAAAGAAGCCGTGTTTATTCCTTTATTCATCTAAATCTTGTCATCTCGTTTTCACAATATTTAATACAATAGGCTGTGAATAGACAAGTGAATAGTTGTCTAGTCTGCTCCGGACCGGACTAAAATTTGACCAATCCGCAATAAATTTACCATTCACAATTCCAGACCAGTATGCACTATCTTATACTATAAAACTTCATACTAGTCTGCAATTGAAAAATAAACTGTGTACTATGGAGATTATACTATTGGTCCGATTTTTTTTGTTTAGACTATCCTCATTAATGTGATCCTTAGTTGTTTCTTAAGGCAATTTTTAATAATAAAAAGAGAAGAAGAAACTTTGTTAAGAGAGAAGGAAAATTTTGTTGATTATTGGTAGAACCAATAATATTGCGCCATCTGTCGTCGAAGAGAGAACAACTCGCAAATGAAAGAGGAAGGCCAAAAAAATTCCCCCATCAAATTCATTTTACCCCTAAAACCAATAATATTATGCCACCTGTCGTCGAAGAAACGTTTCTCCTTGTCCTAAAATTAGAAACGTCTCCTTCCCTTCTTTCCTTTTGTTTCATTTTTAATTAATTTCTTTAACTAAGAAAAATCCTTAGAAACAACTAAGGATCACCAATGAAGACAGTCTTACTCCTTAAAACCTCCATACCAACTCCATACAAAAGTGAAAGTTGGATAATAACTTGATTTTTAACTAGTTGGATCCAAGCTCTTTGTTCTCATTGGTTAAATTTGTGTTTCTTTGTACTTTTGAAAAATGTGTATACAAATGATCATTTTTTTTTGTCAAAACATATTCATAAATATTAAAAATCCACAAAATAAAAAATCACATTTCCAACCATTTATCTCAATCAAAATAATATTAATATGGAATAATCGAAATAATAGCTTTTGATTTATAATTCTAATCTTAGAAAGCTAATTTTCTTTTTGAACTCTATGTTATGGGATAATCGAAATAATAAATTTTGATTTGTAATTCTAAACACATCTTGTAATAGTTATTATAAATTATAATAAAATATTATTAAAATAATTTTAATCCTTTGTACACACCACTCCATATCATGATCTGATTTTTACAAATCATAATAGTGTGATATTATGCATACTAATATACTATTGTATGGTGTTGTGCATACTAAGAGCATCTTTACTCATAGTTATTCTTGAAGGTACTCTCAATTAAAAATTAAAAAATAATAATAAAGCAAATAAAAAAGTGAGAACCGTTTCTTTGACAAGCATTGGAAGGAACGTTCATCTATAGTCTAACAGCTTATGATTGGTCAGTTTTTTTTTATATTGATTTATTATTTAAATATATTATAATATTTTTAAAAAATCATTAAAATACATTATATTGAGTAACGCCAACCGTTACTACCGATAATGATGGTCTAATGTTTATTCCATATTACAATCCATTCTACTCTATACTAAAAGGTTAGTACGCACTATGTACAGTACAGAGGGTATGGAGCAACATTCAAAACCTAAATAAAGGACAATGAAAGTTTTTTTTTTCTTTTTTTTGGTAAAAACAATGAAAGCTTTTAATGTGCCGACATAAAAAAAAAGAAAAAAAAACGTGTAGTTTTACAGTCCATAAAACTGTACGATCCACAATGAAATTACACGTCTCATAGGCTATATAAAACTTTTTTTTTTAATCTTTTTAATTAAATTTGATTTTATTAGCTGTATAATACGAACATGATGATCATGACAAGAGAACTCATAACATAACACACAATATAGAGAGCAAAGAAATGACTTCATCACTTAATATCATTGAGGTAGCACGAGTCACTCCTTCGAACTTTGACTCGTCTGAGTCCCTCACTCTCCCACTCACCTTCTTCGACCTTCAATGGTACAAACTCCACACGGTTAAACGAGTCATCTTCTATAGACTCACCGACGCAACTCGCCATGTCTTCGACTCAGTCATCGTCCCCAAGCTCAAAACCTCTCTCTCCTCATCCCTCTCTCACTATCTCCCACTCGCTGGCAAACTCGTTTGGAACCAACAAGATCCCAAACCAAGCATCATCTACTCTCCAAATGACGCCGTTTCATTCACCGTCGCCGAGTCAACCGCTGATTTCTCTCGTTTATCCGGCAACTTACCGTTCTTCTCCATTGAACTATACCCGTTAGTCCCCGAGTTAAGTGTCTCCGACGACTCGGCCTCCGCCGTGTCGTTTCAAGTCACGTTATTTCCAAACCAAGGGTTTTGCATTGGCGTAAACTCACACCATGGCGTTATGGATGGACAAACGGCAACCATGTTTCTCAAATCCTGGGCTCACAAATGTAAAGAAGAAGAAACGGCACACACTTCCCTACCACAGGATCTAACCCCATTATACGATCGTGCCGTCATAAAAACTCCAAGGGATATGGCTACAGAGGTCTTAAACGCTTGGCACTCATTAGCCAAAATGTTCAGCGGCGGTAAAGAACCAGAAAATCCCAAAAGCTTAAAGCTTGTGCCGTCGGGGGAGGTCGGTACTGACGTGACTCGATACACTCTCAGTCTCACTCGAGAAGACGTTGAGAAGCTTAGAGAGCGACTCAAGAGAGAATCATCTGTTTCCTCAGCAACGAAGGAGCTGCGGTTATCGACATTTGTGGTAGTTTTCTCGTACGCAATGACGGCTTTAATCAAAGCCAGAGGCGGTGATCAGGAGAGACCAGTCGGGTACAGATTTGCGGTGGATTGTCGAAGCCTCATGGTTCCACCGGTTCCATCGACTTATTTTGGCAATTGCCTTTCTGCTTGTTTTAAAATGCCCTTAAAGGCAGAGACGTTTATGAGTGAAGAAGGGTTTTTGGCTGCTGCGAGTTTAGTTAGTGATTCGGTTGAGGCATTGGACGAGAGTGTAGCATGGACGAATCCAGAGCTTATGATAGCATTTGCGACTGTTCCACCAGGAGCACAATTTCTCGGCGTTTCAGGTTCGACCCGGTTGGGAGTATACGGGTTGGATTTCGGGTGGGGCAGACCGGAGAAAGTGGTGCTTGTGTCCATTGACCAAGGCGAAGTGATTTCCATGGCGGAGAGCAGAGATGGAAATGGTGGTGTGGAGGTTGGCTTCTCTCTCAAGAAACATGAAATGGATCTTCTCATTGATTTGCTTCATGACGACCTAAAAAATTAAATCATTTTTCTTTCTTCACAAGAGAAAACAAAAAAGAGGTAATATAAGGCTAAGCTTCTTCGTCTCCAACAACTTCCAAACACACCAAGTCAATCGAAGTTTACTCTGTTGTATGCTCTGTTTTATACTCTGTTGCACCTCAAGTTTACTCAGCTGCTAAGCATATATCTGTTATGTTGCATTACTCCGCGATTCCCTTCTTTCTGCTCTGATGCACTTTCAGGTTTACCCAGCTGCTTATAAATGACTTGTTCTTATGAGCTTAAAACATGATTGGTTGAGCTCTCACTTCTTGGATCTTCTCAATAAGACACCAATGTTCACAACGTCACTTCGTTCTATGTGACTTCACATTGAGCTGTCTTGGCTGTTAATCTGAATGAGGAATCACTGCATCTGTGTATGAACTTGTGGTTGTATAAGACTTGCTCACTACTTTTTGATCATCTCTCTTGAGTCTAACAACCGGCCAGTAACAACAAGAATTTTGATCATATCTTCAATATGGTCTGATTGAAGAGTGTTTAGAATTAGAAGTAACACAAATATTTAGCTTCTTGAGAAGACGACCTTCCCAATCCGTAGAAACCTGGATTAATCCGACAAGAGGAAAGTGGAGGCACAAAGGCTTCGTTCCATTCTCTAGATTCCTTGATGGACTTCGAAGCGAATTCCTCTCCAGTAAAACAGAAGCTGTAGATTGAGCTGAAAAGACAACAACAGATGATGATGATCAAGGACATTTCTAACATATTCTTGAGCTGCATTACTAAAACTTGAGCAGAGAAATATCAAAGTACAAAAGCAATAATCTCAAGACAATACTCCATCTAACTTGAGCAGAGAAAAGGAACAAAATTTGTCGAGCCTAAATTGAATGAATCCAAAACTATAAAAGAAACTCAACATCAACCACATCACCGAACTTCTCATCGTTTGGTTGCTTCTGTCCAATCACAACAACATTTAAATGTAATCAAAGTACACACGTCTTTTTCCAAATTGAGTTTTTTTATTCAAAGCATAAGTGTTAACAAAAGGAAACACTTTCTTTCATCTGTATGATTAGAAAATAAAAAAACAAGCACATTTGTTTGAGTCACTCTCTCTCTCTCTACTCTGCAGTCTGATTATTACCAGGCAATATCTGCAACGCAGTTCTGTTACTGTTCTTTATAGTAAGGTCCTTCATCATCTTCTTCAGTTGCCTCATGCTCGCATCTTTCAAGTTCTCTTCATCAATCCCGACCTTCTTCTTCTTCTTAGCCTCTTCACCTTTCTTCTCTCCATTCTCATAATGGTCAACATTCATCATCAACTCCATGATGTTCTCTTTGTTCTCGACATTGACAGGCTTCAGAGCCGAGTTCTTTGATGGAGTTGTCGATTTGCATGGTCTTGGAAATTGAACTGATATTGATCCTGCTGCAAATGGAGATAACGGAGTTGTTTTGACTTCAGCCTTTTCAAGAAGAGGAGGAGAATTTGGAGCACTAGCAGCAGAGCCTTCTGATTCCGAAAGAGTCATCTCTTCATCAGCAATATCAGATCCCAGTACGGCTTGGTTCGAATCAGCTTCAGAGATAGTACTCTCTGAGTCAACATCAGAATCATCTTCCGGTTCAGTTTCTGAATCACCAGCATCGCTATTGGTTTGGTTCACCATTGTGTCTTCTTCATCGAAATTGTTGATATTCTCAGGTTCAGCGTCATTCTTCTGAATTGCCTGTTCGGTTTTCGAATCACCAGCATCACTATCGGTTTGGTCCACCTTTGTCTCTACACCGAAACTGTAGATTTTCTCAGGCTCAAACTCATTCTCCTGATTTGCCTGTTCTGTTTTGTCCTCCTTTGCCTCTACATCGAAATTGTTGATTTTCTCAGGCTCACACTCATTCTCCTGAATCGCCTGTTCTGTTTTGTCCTCCTTTGCCTCTACATCGAAATTGTTGATTTTCTCAGGCTCACACTCATTCTCCTGAATTGCCTGTTCTGTTTTGTCCTCCTTTGCCTCTACATCGAAATTGTCGATTTTCTCAGGCTCAAACTCATTCTCCTTAATTGCCTGTTCTGTTTCTTGTGGGTCTACTGAAGAACTGTTGGAAGCTAGAACGTTCTTGGACTCTGCGAAAAAAAAAAAAGACATTTTGATTTAGTAGTGTAAACAAGAGACTGGTTAAGGCGAGTTATTTCTATACTTGTTGCATACCAATACCATTATCATCATTGTGTGTCTCAGTGTTTGCATGATCCAAGACAGGAATATCACCGAGATCTCCAATCTCCTGATCACTGTCATTCTTCTTCTCACACATGACCTGCAAAGTTTCTTCTTGTTTGTCTACTTTGACTAAGCTATTCTCAGATTCTGCAAAAAGAAAGCTGCAACATTTAGAATGCAAACAAGATAACTAAATATAAACATTGATGGTATATAAATGCTTCTGTTACCTTTATCATCAGCCCTAGCTTCACTCATCTCTTCCTTGTTGGTCTCAGTGTTTGCATCCATAGCAGCAATATCACCAATATCAACATATACCTCAAGATCTCCAACTACTTGGTCACTGTCACTCTTCAAGTTCTCCCATACTTGTTCCATAGAAACACTTAAATCTCTACCTGGGATAACTTCAGCCTCTGAACCTGCATATTACCACAACATTCATTATAGATCAACCAACTTATTTGACTTAAGCACAGACATTGAAACAGAGAAAATGCATTGTATGTCTAACCAGATGGATTCTTCTCCTGCGCAGATACTTTTTGTTCTGTATCTTCATTCCTCGCTGGCTTATCCAAAGTTTCTCTTGTCTTCAAACTCAGATCAGCCATACATTTTTCCAACAGCCTGGTTGATCTTCTAGTGCTGTACACCGACTGGACCAATTCATCCTTCTTAGCACAAGAAGTTGCTGCTGAAGCTTTCCTTGTGGTTCGTGCTGCTGGCGTTTTGGGCACATTGGCTTCAAACTTGACAGTGCTAGTCTTGGGTTCTTGAGGAACGTTTTCCTGGTCCATTTCTCCAGCAAGAGACTTGCTCGTAGAACGGGATACCAACAACGAAGACGACTGAGGCTCAGCTTTCACTGTAGTCTTTCTTCGAGTTGTTCTCGTTGCAGTATTTGGTGGCTTCTTAGCTACACTGGTTGGAGACACCTCGGATTGATTCATGTACTCATCAAGACCTTCAACCTATTGATCCAACATACAGTATAAAGCAACAAAACATTAGTAGTAGGAATTAATCTTGCACATGTAATTCAGAATCTAAGAGCATAAATGTTAAATGAAACCACAAGCAATGACCAAAATGACTCAAGATCAAACACATAGACAACTCAAGAGGCAAAACCACGACTCCCAAATTGATCTCACAGCAAAATAACGCAATTCATAAACATTTATGAGGATCAACCAAATTCACCATTCTTAGATTAAGAGTCTAAGCGCATCAACAGAGGTAGAGCTAATCGATGAATAAGGCAGCGATAACATTGAGATCTAAGAATCAAAAACATCTCCGGCTCTAAGACTTTTAACAAATCGATCATGCACAAATCTGAATCAAGTCAGGGATCGATCAGAACAATAGATCTGAGATCGAAACTTTTCCAAACAAAAAAAAAAAAAAACAAAATGATTACTCGCTCATGTTCGATTACACAGATCTTCGTCACAATCGGAATCATAGATATGGATCCCTAAACAAAACTACTACAGATTCTCAGGATCTAAAACGGAAACGGAGCGAACAGAGGAAGAAGAAAGACTTACGATCTCAAGAGCACTGAGAGCATCGGCCATGGCGAGATTGGTCATATTGGCTGGGATTTTGTTCCTCTTGCAGAGAAATTGAAGATCTCTTCTGAGAAGGCTGTGGAAATCCATCTCCGGCGACGAAATCGAGAGAAGTTTCTTTTGGGTGTTGAGAGAGAGAGAGAGAGAGAGAGAGAAATCGAATTTTGTTGACAGAGAAAACAAGATGTTTTTTGCTATGAGTGTGAAGATGTGAGGGTAAGGGGTATTTATACCTCATTTCCCCAAGAAGACGAGAAGCCACCATTAATGAATCTCTAGGTGTGACCGTTGGAGCGGATTTTTTGAATTTTGAATTTTTTTTTTTAAATATTTTAATTTGGGTTTATTTCACTCTTTCTCCGTTTTTGTTACTTGGTACACATTATTGTATATTTTGTATCTGCCAAAATAAGGAGGATATATTCTGAATTAGAAAATTACTGTATTTTGAAGAGCTTTTTAGGAATATTTTATTTATTTCAATCATACAGTA
This sequence comes from Camelina sativa, assembly GCF_000633955.1. NCBI lineage: Eukaryota > Viridiplantae > Streptophyta > Magnoliopsida > Brassicales > Brassicaceae > Camelina > Camelina sativa. Next base: position 8,264,142 of record NC_025704.1, read on the forward strand.
AAAAAAAAAAAATTGATAGGCTCCCAAAAAATAACTTTCGCTCGAATCTTCTTCTTTTTGTAAATCAGAGAAATATAAATATAGCCATGGGCCATATTTGAGTAAGAAAAAGAATAGCCATGGGCCTTAGAAACTGTAAAGCCCATATCAGAGTGTAAATGGTATTGTGAGTGATGATGTGTTCACTNATCTTCTTTTGTAAATCAGAGAGATATAAATATAGTCATGGGCCATATTTGAGTAAGAAAAAGTATAGCCATGGGCCTTAGAAACTGTAAGCCCATATGAGAGTGTAAATGGTATTGTGATTTGTGAGTGATTTGTTGTATCGGTCTTTTAAGTCGTTTTCTATATTCTACAGTTCAAATTATTTCAATTTTCGTGTTGATGAAGTCCAAATCAAATACCTTTTTCTCGTTATAGCTTATCCTTTTGCTTGTGTAATGACTCGATACTTTTCCCTTTGTAGGTTTAAAAGATAATTAGGACTCACCAAAAGTAATTTTCAAAAGCAGAATAAAAAGAAGCAAAACAAGCATTATAACTTAAAACTCGTACAACATCATAACACAAGAAAATTTGTTCCTTTTGAAACGCATATTATAACATGCCACACTTCAAATTTTTATTATAACATTGGGTACGTAAACACACATAGAGGAAGAGTTTGCTTGGCTATGAATGGTGAGTCTTGTCCAAATCCTCGAGACTTGTAGGACGGAACCAAGCTTTCTCCTCCATCACTGAGTCCTCCTGACCCCCACGATTCTCGTCCGTTGTGTCGGTTGAGGAGGACGAGGAAGGTCCAAAGACACCAGTTTGAGGATGAGGAGACCAATATTTGTCGGAGTCAGGCTTTATTAGTTCATCAGGCACTTTACTCGATTGCATATCTTCCTCTACGTTCTTATCATAGGCCGATGTGTGACCATTCCTATTAGCAATACCTCTAGAGGAGAAAAAGTTTGGTTTTACCGATAAATATAATATTGGTTTCTTTCATATATATGTTTTGTATCAAAGTGAGACTTTCACTATAGCAGTACATGAATAAAACAAGGAATATGATTGAGTATATAACCCCACCAATTTATCTTTGGTTCAGAAATTAAAAGGTTCCCATATATTTTAAAAAGAGAATATGGTATCGCAAATAAAAATGGTTATTGAGATGTCGACCCACTAACATTACATATTCCTGCATGCTGTCGGTTCATTTATTTATATATATATATGATTTTCCAATAAATAAATTCGGTCACGTCACGTCTAATCGACCAAGGTGGATGACATGAATACAAAAATCTAGATTTTAGTTAAATAGGCTTCGTCTAGATTCAGAATGGTACAATCTTGTTTACAAGAAAATACCCGATAAACTCGTTGGCCACAAAACATGATCCCTTCGACCAAGAAGATTAGATGAGCCAAGTAAAAAAAAAGTTTTTCTCTGTTAGTAGTTGAGATGGGTGGGTAATGTTCATCCGTATCTAATTTGTACATAATATCCAGTATTCTACACGATCCACACAGTCTACACGACTTTTTTAAAAATTAAAAAAATAAACACGACTACACGAGGGTACGTATGACCTCGTAGATACATATATTCAGAATTTGGATTCGTTAATAAGTTCTTACTAATTATTATCACTTCTAAACGAAAAAAGTGAGGACCCTTTCCAAGATGGCAAGATTTATTGTTTCTCTTAGTTGACCCTCTCCAAGATGGAGGGAATTAATAATCTGAAAAAGACACGTGTCACACTATGAATGGAAAAACTGGTTTAGGACCTTTTTGGTATTATCCTCTTTGCGCCCTATTGGATATGCCATATCCGACTACCGTGTGATCTGTGCTTCTATTCTATGTTAAAAAAAAAGATACATCTCCCTACAACTGAAAATAATAATATACTTATATATACATTTTAAGTTACAAAAAATAATCTACGGCAAATCTTGTACCTATAATCTGCAAATGTTGGACGTGATATCGATGATCTGAAATAAACTAGAAAAATCCAACATTTACGTAAAAAAATAAATAAAGAAGGGATTCGTATAAAGTATAATAAACCTTATGAAGTTTTTGTTTTGTTTTTTTTTTTTTTTTTTTTTTT